>NC_092594.1:10756785-11063214 GCF_047663525.1 Anas platyrhynchos | reverse complement strand
TAAGTTAAACTAGAACACATTTTTTCTAGATGGTTAGGAAAACAATTTTATTATAACTGCAGTCAGATGTTTGTATGATAGTGTGTTATGTAAAAGATATAGTTAACTGTTTGTACAGTAGAGCACAATATACAGAACTTAATTTTTCAGTTGTAAATAAAAATGCATTAACTAATCAACATTTAATTAATTGAATATATGCACACAGGAAAAGCATTACTGCAGAAAGTCACTGCATTTAGACTTTAAATACCACTACTTTAAATTTAATTATATTGTAAGAAACAATTCTTATAAGTTTTAGAGCATCAAGGTGAAAAGACAAGGAAAAGCTCCAGTTTGTTTTCTATAAATGGAGTTTATGCCCACTGACCTACAATACAGTTTGCTAGTTCTTGTGGCAATGTGATATTATAAGAAATAAGGTTCCCTATCTAATTTAAATCCAAGTTTAAGGTTGCAATTGAGTGGCAAAGAGGTGCACACTTGTTGTTGCAACATGTAGGCATATGTATATTTACACACTAATATATGATTATATATATTGTCATTTTCAAATTCCAGGTAGTGTAAACTGCCATGCCTCCCTTGGCTTCATCGGAACACTGATGTTACAAATGCCTCCTGAGTATTATTTTAGTAATGCTCTTCAAACTCAAACATTGGAGTTATATGCACATTTTGGGTTTCAAAAGGGCTAGCAGGAGTGCCTGGAGAGCTGGGGACACAAGCACAAAAACCCGATTATCTGAGCTTGGCAACATCTGCCAAGTGGAAAAAATACCATCTTCAATCAGGTGGCGTGTTGTTATAGAACTAGCACCACAAATCTGCTGCCTTTTTCTAAACTTCAGCTTCTAGCTGAGACTTTATGGCCCAGGTGCTCAGCGATGCTGTGGTCATCACTACCTGTTTTTTAATTGGCAGCAGTCAATTAAAGTTAGCTGTCAAGTTAGTGTCATCCCCTGGCAGCTTCTCTAGTGAACAGTGCTGCGCAAGCGGTTCTCCAGAAGTTCTCTCCTATACACAGCTCAAAAATTGCACATCTTGCACCAGGAAAAAAGAGCAAAACCTCCCCATCTTTACTAACATTTTCTCCTCCCCTTGCTGGAAGAAATGTAGGGTCAGGGGAAAGACACCCCTCTTCAGCAACGTTTCACTCCCAGGACCAAAATCCTACGACTGACAAGTATTGTTCTATTTAAGCACTGATACTGAGTATACGTGTTTCCATTTGCCCAATTACTAGTAACAATGGAGGCAGCTATAGCAGCTTTATCAGAATGTGAGTGCAAGTGAAAAAAATTAATCTTTGTAAGGTAAGTAAAGTGACTGTAACTCAGCAGCCTGCCAAGGCAGATTAATATGGCTCTTTGTAGAGACTCTTCTGTTTTCCCCAGATTTCCAAGAACTAGAATGATTTGTCTTCATTGCTGCTGTTCACCACTCGTTATTTCTTTTCTCGTTTGTTGACTAAGGCCTGTCAGCAGTAAGCCTGCGTTTGGAGACTAGATTCAGCAGCTTTCAAAAGGTTTTGATGCATTCTAGCTCTTTCCATGTGGCACAGCAGTTTCTGCTTGAGATAGGCATTAAATGACAAAGAAAATTAAAAAAAAAAAAAAAAAAAAAAAAGAGAGAGAGAGAGAAAAAAAAAAAGTGCACCTACCTGCACATGCTTATTTTTCTCTGTAATTATTCATATTACCCATCCTAGTTAACAAAGGTACCCCAATAGCATGCACACAGGTAACAAAGAATACCAGAAAAAAAATGTAGCCCACACTGGAGCTGCTGTCTCAGCACTCATTTCCGCATGGGCAGCCCATCACAATGCATTCATATTATGCCTGAAGGTCTTTCACTGTGAAAAATATTTTCCCAAATAGCTACTTCATTTTTTATTTTTTTTTAAATCAAGATATATGTTAAGTGCCATAAGAAAATATCAGCCAAATTAATCAATAAACATTATTTTCTCAGACAAAACACACCGATACATATTGTTAGCATATACAAATACCTTTGACAACACAGCATGGACTGTAATTGCTTTACTACAGACCATGCACAATCCTGCTATCGCATCCATTCTCCACTGCAGAGAACTCCATTCACTCGAATGCAGTAAAATCTGTTGCTATCAACCAAAAATAGCAGGTATTGCAAATATCACAGTTTATTCATAAACTATACGGAGTATTTCTGTTCTGTAGGAATTATAATTGCAAGCTTTAGGCTCCTGAACTTCAACAAGAACTTGCTCTTGTATGGGCACACTGGGCGGCCTTTCTACAGAGAAGCATGGGAACTTGTGAACAGAGCTTACACTTCAAAGGGTCACCAGCTATAAGGTTTCAATTGTTCTAGCTTGCAATTTTAGTAGCTGCTCAAATCTAATTTAAATTATCTCTCCAGTTGTAAGTTTGGTTAGATTTTATTCTTCTCCATGTGTTAAACTAGATCACCTGTGCCCTAAAAATTAAGGCTGCAAGAGCACAACAATTTAGCACTGACCTCTGGATATGCCTTTCTATCAAACCCAGGTTTGACTGTCTTCTGTTTAGTCATCTACGTTATGATACCTTATTCTTCCTTGCAAAACAAGGGAACAATACAGTTCTGAATTGTTTTAGTTAACTCCACAGTAAAAGAGGTCACTGCTGTCTTCAATGACTTTTTCAAAATAGACACTGTGGGGGACAAAAAGTCTATGCTCTTCTCTAACATTGCGCTGATACTCAGAAAAATATTGCTACCTTTCCTTCTGACCTCAGTCTACAGAGATACTGCACCTTTTCTGAGGCACGTAACTGTGCAACTTACTCCTCACTAAGCATCAATATCAAAGCTTCCCAATTGTAACAATCACTCTTTGTGCTGACACCGAGTAGAATTTCATACTAAAATTAATTTATTCCAACTTTATCCAGACCAAAAATATTTCAGTGTCATCCATTAGCACCTGCACTGTAAAATTCAGCAGCCAATATAGTATTATTAGAAAAGAATAATGCAGAATATTAGCTTGAAATTACAGCCTGAAAACAGTCAAAATATTTCTGGTGCCAATTAGTTTTCATTCCCTCACCTGAATTTGTTCGATCATCTGATTATGGTGCTTTGTCTCGTTCTGATGCTGTGCATTTCTATAAATCCCATTAAGCAGACAGATACCTACTCTTGCAAGGTACCACATGAGCTTTAAAGGCAGTGTAGTGTTGGCCTGCTCTGAAATACAGTTTTTTACTTTGCTCTTCTTGGTGGTAGTGGTTGCTGACAAAGAACAGGTTCGGAATTTCTAAAATTCCGTGCCAGTAAAGGACAGTGTGATGCCTTTCCTGCCCTGTGCCATGCCTGCCATCACCCCCCATCACCTAAACTAACCTAGTGCTTTTCAGTACTGCCCCCGTCTTCCCTTTGGTGTACGTGTAGCTGAAGTCAACCAAGAAGAGTTTTCTGTGCTGCAAACCTGCTAACACACCTCCAGAACCGCTTCCCAGCCAATTCCCTATTGCGTGAGTCACACAGACTGTGCTTTCTCTTTGGGATTTTGTATTTGTTCTCTTCTGTCTTTGTTGTTTCCATTAGTCTAAAGTAAAAGTCATTCAAGCTGAAAGGACATATTTGTTCTCTGTTAATGAAAAACCTTACCGTCCCTCTGCAAAGAATTACATCAACCACTTGTGCTGAATCACTAACAGGAAACTGCTCTCACCCACACTGGAAACAATGCTCAGAGACTCTGCTGCAGATGTGCAACATAGCAAAACTGTGCAAAATCACCAGCCTAATTAGTTAAGAGGATAATGAGTGATGACTAGGAGGAACCTCACTGCAAATATATAATGCAAACAATAAAGAAAAATAGGTGGTGTTTTCAAACAGCAATGAAATCTGTTCTGTTCCCTTTATTTTTATTGTTGTTGTTGTGTTACAGACTCAGATTAGCCCCAAGGAAGGGTGGCAAGTTTATAGTTCAGCCCAGGATCCTGATGGCCGCTGCATTTGCACTGTTGTTGCACCTGAACAAAACCTATGTTCAAGAGATGCCAAGAGCAGACAACTTAGACAGCTGCTAGAGAAGGTAAGTCTTCCCAATGAATTTCTCCTTTTGATCACTGAACTTCCCTGGAAATCCACTCCTGTCTCTCTAAGTTTAATATATAATGGTGCCCTGAAGCATTATCTATAAAAACATTCCTTCAGGGTATATCCCCTACCTGTGTTTTCAGCACTTATCGTAATTTGTCTGTTTCCCTCATAGCACACCTCTGTCAACCCAAGCCACTTATCTAGCAAACTGAAGTTGCGTTTTCTCTTGCTCATTCCCCAAACCCTTTCTTACACACATACAGGACTGACTTTCCCTGTGTCAAAACAGTTACAAATCCCACCTTAAACTTCCTCGTTGCTGTGGGATTTAAACTACAGCTCCTGCTTCAAACGTGTAAGTCTCTTGAAGGTCATTCCTTGTCTCTTATCAGCAAATAATGAGATACAGACATGACAGCACCATCAAAGCAGACCGTACAGATGAGAAACAATTCTAAGTTATTTTTATTTCTTATTTCCTCAGTTAATACTATTTATTTCATTCTCCGGTGGTGCAAATTTTGTCTAAACAACCCAATTCTTATTCCCACTATTATCCACTCTTGTTTATATATTAAAATTAGTAAACTGTTATTTTGTATGAACCGAAAAAAACACTGCAACCATGAAAACACAAACTATTATTCTGCATTCCCTGTGTAGGTAACCAAGTTTATAGTTACTGTGTAACAGCTAGTAGTTCATACCCTGAGGGACTGAGACAGAGCATTTGAACAGCAACAGCAGAAAGCGACATAAAATGTAGACCCCCCCCCAAAAAAATGCATTTTTCAGCGTACAATTTTCAGTATTTTTTCAGCTATAGAAAAATCACACCAATGCTAAATCCAGCAGATGTTCCCTTCATAAACCTCCATGAACTTCAGGAGGGACTTAATTTCAGTTTTTGACAGAGTCCGTAGCATGACATGTAACTAAGTAGTTTTAGAAACTTCCCAAGAACAATCCCTTTCTCAGAAGAAAGTTTTTCAACTTATGTAAAATGTAAAGGAGAAAAGTAGAAATGTAGAAAGTAGAAATGTAAAGGAGATGGGAGGACAGGCAGTCATGTTTGCTCCTGATACCCATCTTCAGTTATTTCTCCTTGCCCTCTCCTCAACAGAATATATTAACAGGTTTTAATGAGCTGTTTTTCCATCTCAGGGTCCCAAGGAAATAAAACATCAGAATTTTTTCCAAGCTAAATACGTAGGTGAGGGTAGAGTCTCCTAGAATGGGGTTCACACCACCTTCATATTGTTCCAAAACTGATAAAAATCCGAGCCAAACTCAATTAGTTGGCTTTCCACTTACCATCTATGACAGGAGGTAGGAACGATCAAAATCCAGGATCAGACCTAATTCAGTAAACGTGTTAGCTATGACCGCCAAACAGCCAGTAATTTTTAAAGCTAATTAATGTTTTTCATCTTTAACAACAAGCCTGCCCTCTTACTCACCATTCCTACAGATTTCATGGTACTCAGCAGATGCAGCTGGAGAACAGGTACAAAATGAAGTCACAGAGAAAAACCTGTGGCTTTGTGTGTCAACAAAAATACCTACAGACCTGTGGACCATGTGTGTCACCACAAAACCGAAGGACTACTTGCTTGCTCAACAGTTGGAAAGCAAAGAAGAAATAAAAACATTACTTTTTCACTTAAAAATACTTCTAGGAACTGCCAATGGCAACTGTCCAAAAGCTGATTTGTACTATTTTAGGTATATATTTTTCTGAATCCCCGCAGTCCGTAGGTTACAACATATTAATTTAAAATACAAATATTAGTTTAAATTTTACATGCTCTTGCAGACAACAGGAGTACTGCTACTTTTGTGGTTTATTAGGAAGGTCAATTTTTTTTTTGAGACAAAACTTCAATACAGCATTTAATATTCTTTTTTTTTTTTCATAGTCCACTTTTTTCCCGTTTTAGTGGACGGAACACTTACTGTCAAATAATAACTGCATTTGCAAAATGTGTCATGTTTATGACTGGGAAAAACATTGCTTTTATAATAGGTACTGCTAGATAATTATAATTATCTATATATAGATATATATATCCATATATATTATATAGATATATAATTAACTCCAGATGAAAAGTCCTTGCCTCATTTTAGTGAAAGTGCTAAATGAGGTCACTTGCAGTACTACAGTTTCCTGAACAGTCACTTATCTATAAAAAATGATTTTCTACTATTAAAACAATTGGCTGAAGTTTCTAATTTTATACTTGTAAAACCACAAGCAAATCCCAATTTAATGATGGCCCCATCCCAGCTTATCTCTGGACAGTCTCATGTATTCCTTATAGTGAATTATTATACCAATGCCTACTAGGTATGAAAATCACACTCTTCGTAACAGCCCAGAAATTTTCTCCTAATCTTAGTCCTGTTCCTCAGGTGGAGGAGGAAACACATGGTGCATGGAGCATCCTGAAGAACAGGCAGCATCTACTACAAAAGACAAAGTAGCCTCTAACAATTAACAGCATTTTTCCAGCCCATCGAAAATGGTGCTGAAAGGATCCCCCTCTCTACCTCAAAGAAACTATCCAAATACTCTGTGGCTCTAAGATCTCAGTCCTGCTAGCTCTCTGTTAGCCCTGTTCCCCAATTTTTGTACTGTCATGCAGTTATGGAATTTAAAACCTATACTGTGGTATAAATGGCTCACAGCTAAAGCCTTGACATAAGTACATTTTATTGCCTGACATTTAACTATCTAAGCAGGAAAAAAAAAAAAAAGTAAAGCAACAAAAAGTGCATTTAGAGAGTGTTCTTCTTTAACAGGTTCAGAATATGTCCCAATCTATTGAAGTTTTAAATCTACGGACTCAGAGGGATTTCCAGTATGTTTTAAAAATGGAAACACAAATGAAAGGGCTGAAGGCCAAGTTTCGGCAAATTGAAGATGATCGGAAGACATTAATGACAAAGCATTTTCAAGTAGGTTTTATTTTAACAATAACTTTGAAAGCCTGCTGGAAGCGATGTACTAAGCAGCAATGCATGGACTGCTAAGATCTCAGCTTGAAATGTTCATACAAGAGCAACATTAAAATGAAAAGCGTAATAAGATTTCCTTTATGATAATAATCTTTTGCTCTGTTCAATTTAATTGTACTAGGAAGTAACCATTAATTATTAAGATATTGGAGATATGTCACTAGAAACAGATTCCTGTTTTTCCTGTATCATTGTGCATGTCATACTGAGAAATTTATATTCATTCAAGCTCCAGTGATAAATGGGCAGATCCAATGGAATTAATAGCAAGTAACTAGAGAGTTCTGCACTTTTACTGCTGCCTGACATTCACTGCAGTTGAAGGGAAGAAAGCCTATAATAAATCAGGTTGTTGTAATTTTTATCCAGTAGAATTAAGATCTAATTTCATGTCTGAAGGTTTGCTATTCTGAGTTTGGGATAGGGGAGGAGGGCAATCATTCCCAGTCGCATCTGTATGATTAAAAAAAGACTTCTAAGGAATTTTAATGACAAGAAAAAAAACACAAGCCAATCTTTTTGTGAGGAAGGAGAGTTGCAAAGATTACAAAACAGCTTTGTGTATTCTGAGAGGAAAAAAAAAACACCTATCTGAAGTACTTTTAAGGAGAAAAATTTACAAAAACATAGTTAAGTTCTTCAAATATCAAGTTTGATAAACAGTATTTCAGGTTGAAACACAGCAAGATAGGATCTAAAAAACATATTACAAAGATTAAATTAACAAAATTTATATTTAAACCCTCCATGAAACACAAAATGGACATATTTTTCTAATCAGCACTAAAGTTACATACCTAAACAATTACATAGCTAATTTATTTTCCAGAGACACTGAATATTCTGGACTTAATAACATCAAGAATTAAACACATTAATGATCTGACTACCAAACATTATTCTTTGTCATCACTCTTCATATAGGAGGCTGAACACATACTTGTAGTAATTTTCAGGTAGTAAAGCTCTGCAATTTTTCCTTTTATCACTCATTGCTACAACACATTTCTATAATGCCATTATATATTCTTTATCCTCATAATAGTTTTTCTTGGACAAAATATCAAAATTTGACTGTCTGATATGTGATGTCAAAGGTAGCAGACTCCTGCAGTATTCTAACCTTTTAAATATTCAGTATTTATATTGGTCAGACATTTAACCTCAGTTTGATAGTTTGCCAGGAGCGTAAAGCAGATTTCCAGCCAATCAAATGATAGAGGAATTTAGAAGGTCAACATCACACAACATGCTGCTGGCTTTCTGAAATTCAGCCTACTAAAATTCCAGTGCTTTATCTTACCTGAGACACAGGAACTTCTTGATATAACATAACCCCTCACACCAGCAGGTGCAAAGCACCAGAATATGCCTACCACCCATTCATTTTGCAGTACAATTTAGTTCCTGTACCACGGATCACAGCAACAAGTTAGGAATGTCAGCAAACACTATGGTTTTGGTTTTGTTTTGTTTTTCATGAAAACACCAAAACCATCTTTATATCATTTACTGAAGTGGGATGTTTTATGCTATGGTTCCATGTTTCTGAGAGCCAAATAGAACAAATTTGATCCAGGTCACACTTGAGAATATGGTCATATTTCTGTCAAATCAGCATTCATGCCAGGCAAAAGATATCTGGTCCCCCTCAAAAAAGTTACAGCAGTTTGCTCAAATGATACCTCATCTGACATAAATTCTGTCAGGAATAAGCTACCTCCATTAATTCTCCTAAACTCATCATCTTGCTGAGTTTTGTTTTTCCATCCATGGTTTACCCATGATTTTTGACTGCTTACTGCCCCTAGAACCAAAGCCTAAGTTCATCATTTCAAAATCAAATATAAACTTTGGCTTTTGGAGCTCTGCATTCCACATCACAAAACCTAGTCTCGTTGTTATCAAGAAAGACACAACTGTTTGTTTTTTACAGATATATTAGGCTCAAGATGAATTTTTAATAAGGATAGTCAAATAAAAAATAGTTTTAACTGTAGACAAAAACTCTTCATTTCTTCCTGTCCACCTCAATAATTCTGCTAATATTCTATAATTGGAAGACCCCTTGAGAACAGAGCCAAAGATACAAAGAAAACTTCTGATGGTTTCTAATCCATTTATAACAACATATCTCTTTGTAATTTAAAATGCCACTTTCTAGATATTAAGATAACCTGCATGCAAACTATTCTTCCAACTCCACATATAGGCCTTTATTTTGAGCAAATAATAATTCCAATATGAAAACCATTGTTAAAACTGCATGGATCAGCGGAGTACTGAAGAGATGTAGAACTCTCAAGCTGTTCTAGAACACGTTTGAGAGGTAAAAACTCAGAGGCAGATCTTCAAGCAAATCTAATGCCAACCCTGACTATCAGCTTCTTTCACATCTCCTCAGTAGAAAAGCATTCTGTTTGACATTATGTTATTTATTTTGAAAATGTTTTACCATGTTTGTTGCATCCATTTATACGAGTGATGTAACAAACTGTACGTATCTCCGTGCATCTCATTGACTATACTAACTAATGACCACATTTGCTTCTGCACCTCTTCCTTGTGCTTGGGCATCCATTTAGTTCTCTTCTGCTTTCCCTTTTAATCTGCTGATTTCTCCATCTATTCCTTCAGGACTCCATTTTCTAATCTCTTCAATAGCCTCTCCCTGTGTGTCCTCATCCATTCTCAGTCTCTATTATCACCTAATATTAGTGCCTAACAAGTCTCTATTTCCACCCTTTTTCTTGTTTTGTCCAGGCTTGCATCTCCTCATGCCTCTGGCATTTGCTCACAGAAGTCCTGCTGTTTTCTCAAAATATAAACAGATATGCAAATCAAGGGCAAACCTACAAGCTTTTCATAAAGCAAAACCTTTTGATTGCAAGGATTCTTTGAGGTTATCTACAGAAAAAAAAATAAAATAAAATAAAAATAAAAAGAAAGAAAAAAATAACCTCAATCTAGACTAATTTAGTAAAGATTAAGTTTACTGCATTTAAAAGAATTATTACAAAAACAAAATATAAGCAGTCATTATAAGTTACAAAGAGAAATTCTCAATGTACATGACAAAAGTCTGAGAAAGGGGCAACCAAGAATTCCCAAGTGGAGCCTTGCTTTCCTTAATCGATATTTAGGAACAGGAGTGGTGACAAAATACCAACTGCACATAGCAATAAAATGATTTGCTACAGTCCAGAACAAAGAACGCCTGAGGAAGTTCAAAGGCACCTAGTGATGTAGAAGTACCACAAGTACAAAACAGTTTAAGAACCATGGATTTTTCACTTCAGAAGAAAGAGATATATATCACTGTGTCCAGATCAGAACTAAACAGGGTCCAACAGATATTTAGGAAAAAATGAACTCAGTATTTCTAAGGAGTGAAATAAAAATGAACAGCTTACCCACTATAGAACAGGTGTGATGTTTTTGACTGTCACCAGGTGTTCAGGTCTAATCACCTTTTCTCAAGGAAGATACAGTGCATGGGGGTTTATATCCTCTGGATGGAAAGTCAGACCCTCAACAGGTCTGGTTCAGATCACTGGAAGGTAATCATATACCTCAGTAGAAATAAACTATCATCTCACACATTTTGTCTACTGCTTACTGCCATTAATTCTGAGATTTCTAAGACTTTCACAGTACACTGAAATAATAGCTCTAACTAAAATCAATAGTCATTTTCGAGTCATTTTAATAATCAGGCATAAATATTACATAACAGGGAATAAGAGGATTTAATTCCTTTAAACTGCTCTAATACGCATTTGATTACCTTTAACAGGAGTTGAAAGAAAAGATGGATGAGCTCCTGCCACTGATCCCAGTTCTGGAACAATACAAAACTGATGCCAAACTAATCACCCAGTTCAAGGAAGAAATTAGGAATCTGTCTACTGTCCTCACTGGGATTCAAGAAGAGATTGGTGCTTATGACTATGAGGAACTACACCAGCGGGTGCTCAGTTTAGAAACCAGGCTTCGAGACTGCATGAAAAAGCTCAGTAAGTTTACTATTTCTTGTCAGATTTGATCCCACAGCTGTACATTTTTGTTTTTCTCTATAGCAGGATGAAGTTTTCTTTTTTGATGAAAGTCTGAGCTATATTCAGGAAAATTAAGAAAACATTTAGGAAAAAATTCTTCACCAAAAGGGTTGTGAAGCATTGGAACATGCTGGCCAGGGTAGTAGTTGAGTCACCATCCATGGAGGTATTCAAAAAACGTGTAGATGTGGTGCTTACTGACATGGTTTAATGGTGGACTTGGTAGTGCTAGGTAAAAGGTTAGACTAGATGATCTTAGAGGGCTTTTCCAATCTAAATGACTCTCTGATTCCATACTCTGATCTGTGCTACCCTAAAAAACATCAAGAGTAACTCTTAAGGTTAGTCATACCCCTCAACATTTGTGCCAACGTATTTTAGATAATTATCTACCCTACTTTATACAAAAGGAACTGAGATGGAAAATTATAAAAGATAGCAACTTTAAATCTAAGAGACTTACAACTCATTGGAGAGATACAAAGGTTCTTTCTAAAAAGTTCAGACAGGCTTTTCTATTTAAGTCATTTTTGGTTCATCAGTGTGAAAAAAACAATAGTCAGAAGTAGGCTGGAATCAGTTTGGCACTGTCCATGATACAAATCTTGCTATGACACCTGAGAGCCCACTCCAACTGCACTGTCTTTAGACCTGTAATACCAGCATTAAGACAGATATGCCACTTTCCCATTTGGAACACAACAAAATTAGCATTATATCTAATTTAGTGGAGTAAAGCATGATTTTTTTTTTTGAAAACACAGCAAAAATCCATCATGAGCACTGCACTAGATTTACATCAGGCAGCCCCCATCTTTATTGCTCATGTTGCTGGCTTTCGTTAGAAACAGTTGATGTTCAGCATCTCCAAAAATCAGCACTAGCTCAGTAGTAGCTACCAAAACTAAAAGTCTGAAGTATCGTTAAGTGTCAACCTTAACTTCCATTACGCAAGCAGGGTAATTGGTACCCACCCACTTTGCAGCCATGATGCAAAGTCTGCCCTCAGAATGCACGCACTGACTCTGAGAAACCTGATTACAGCGCTACTATGGAAATTTTGGTCGCTATAGCTAACAATCCACCCCCTCTATGAGAAATAAATGCTTTGTAAGTTAAGAAGGAAAATAAATAAAATAGAAGCTCCTAGGTTCAATCCTGTGATCAGTATCTCAGTTACCAGGTGGGGGATGTTTACTTTTGAAGGCTATGCATGATGTTATTAATTTGATAGGCAGTGCTATTTTTGTGAGGCAATGGAATGAGAAAAATCTAGGTTAGGTTATCCTCAAATTATTTATTCTCAGTTTCTTTGTTTTATACTAGAAATAACGCAGTGATGATGGGCTAAGTAAATGAAAGACTTCTTCAAACAGAAACTTGTTATAATCCTATTTTCCTCTCAGTGCACATATTACAGCACACTACTGCATTGGCAGAAGGCAGTCAAGAGAAAGTGGCCACATTACAATACTGCAGCAAACAAGCAAATTCATATAAACAGTATTTTCTGATAGTGAGCATTCCAGTAAGTTTATTAGGCAACAAAAGACCATCATCACATTAACAAGCATTTTATTTTTATTTTATGAAGTGACTAGAGTAGAGGATGCATTTTAAAATATCACTGGGGTATTCATATGACCAGAAGTATTCATATGAAGGATCTCTTCTCCTTTTCTTATTTCCTATTTCCCTAATTTTTAGCCATGTTTCCCCTCCTATCTACCCTGAATTCCTGTAGCACATTCTATTTCTCTTGATTAATAATGCAGAAAAATTATATATATTAAAACTATATATTATATATATTAAAAAACTATAAAAAACTATATATTATATATATTAAAACTAGAAAATATTTTTATGAAATAGATTACTGAGCACATCCATGCCACCAATGCATTCCAGATAAACATAGCCTGTTCCTAACACATGGATGGCTCCCTGGACATCCTTTCTCCTTTAAATTCTCTGAAGCATTTGTAGTGGTTCTAGCCAAGAGGGATTTAATTGTTTAACCTAGCATCCTGCATGCTGCTGTGATTAGGATTTGTGACTAAAGCAGTGTTGATAATACCAATGTTTAGCTAGTGTTGAGCACTACCTGCACAACATCAAGGCTTTCTCTTCTTCCTACTACTGAGAGTAGGCAGGGGATGGGCAAGAGGCTGGGGGGGAGCACAGCTGGGACAGCTGACTCAGGTTGGCCAAAGGTTTATTCCTTGCCATGTCACAACATGCCCAGCAATAAAAACGGAAAGGTTGCTTTCCAAGGTAGCTGCAACTCAGACTGTCTGGTCACCAGTCTGCTTGAGGTGACTGATTGCCTTTGCAATTTCTTTTTTTTTTTTTTTTTTTGGCAATTCCAGTTCTCACCCCTTTTGCACGAGGAGGTAGGGAAGTAAGCGAGTGGCAGTGTCAGGGTCAACCCACTGCAGTCCCATAGCAAACTACATAACCACATTTTCCAAAACCCCAAGACAGGTGCAATTTGAGGTAACAATAACGTAACACGGTGTCATCTAGGAGGTCTATTATCAATCTGGTATTTTCATATTAAAGTTGCAACTTCTTTACGTATTTTAAAATTCAAATGTGTTGCTTCTAACTCTTTATTATAAGTGTTTTGGTCTTTTCAAGCACAAATACAGATTTATTCATCCTTATTATTTGGACGTAGATGCTTAAATGACTATCCTTGCACACCCTTAGAATTAGTCTAAGAACTGCTTAAGTTAGGATCTCTGAGAGCAACTCCTTGCAAACGGTAGCGTGAGCCCAGATCAGCAAGCACAAATGAAAAACAGCTCTCATGCCTCCCCCCTCTCCCAGCCATATTTACCATGCTGGAGGTGACCCAGCTGTGACTGCCCATGCCAATCTGATAGCCTATGGCAACATAAGGTGGACTGGCCCCAATGTGCCACAGGATCTGCCTTGAACCTTCACAGATTTTGCTGTGTTTCACAATATAATTATCTAACCAGTGTGTGTAATAGCTATTTTCCATTCTTGTCCCTAGCAGGTGTTTTTCAGCATTATAATGCATTATTTATACTGTCCTGGCCACTTAAAAGAGATCTTCCATCTGCACTGGCAACACTTTCAACGCTCATTAGCATACAGTAAGCAGTTGTCTCCCTTTCACTGAGATGTAATGATTACCAAAGCAGTTGTGTTGACTGAAACTTGCTCCTTCTCTTTGGAGTAAGAGAAAATTCAGACAAAAGCTGCTGAGAAATTTAGCCATAAAACTGCATGCAATTAAACCTGTAGAGACAGTGCATATGACTACGCACACCACAAGGTCACACACACTTCTGCACGTACAGGTCTGTCACTGGCAGCCACGTACATGCTTGTGTAAGACAATGCAGCTTGCGCAGTAAGTCTGGGACCCTTTGATTCTTGTCATAATCTGTTTAGTGCAATGAATAAAATGACCTAGCTGGCATTCATCGAAGCCAATATTCTGCCAAATATTGCTTATGAAATAAGTGGTTCCAGCAGATACACATTGGATTCATTTACATATATATCTTATAACAAAATCCAAACAAGATTTTACATTCATATTTTTGGTTAAAACTTCAAAAGTACAATATTCCATTTATCCAAAGAAATGCAGTTATATCAGTAGCAGAAGATGTATTACTGCACACATAAGATTACTTTCTATTGCAAGGGTACTTGCACTTCCAAGGCATCCTCACCAGTGGGATTTCGAGAGCTTTACAAATGTCATTTAGTACAATCTGTGCAAGGGAGAGATGTATCATTATCACCTTCTTGTAGATGGAGCAAAAAGTCAGGAAGGAAAAGTGACTTTGCCAAAGATTACCTAGCAAGTCATTGCACACATGCAGTAGGGATCCAGAGTTTCCTCTCAGCAAGCTCTAATAATGAGACTGTAGAGCTTCCTGGATTTGTGTTATGTATGACAACAGACATGCACCAATTAAGTAAGAACTAATTCTACTTTGTAATGTGAGGGAAAGAAATGTTACAACAAATTTG
Source organism: Anas platyrhynchos (assembly GCF_047663525.1). NCBI lineage: Eukaryota > Metazoa > Chordata > Aves > Anseriformes > Anatidae > Anas > Anas platyrhynchos. The sequence continues at coordinate 11,048,023 of NC_092594.1, read as the reverse complement.
ATCATAAGCTGGAGAGTGAAAGAAATAAAGTACTTGGAATTGGTTTGTGCAACCACTGAAAAAAATACTCACTTCATTTTCCCCTCTTTATTACCTGCAATAAATAGAATAATAATGCTTATGAACACTTCAGGAGGATGTTTTGGTTGCTTTGATTTTATTTCCCTTTCAAGTCCTGCTATAAATCATACACTCACTTGGTATATGTAGCAGCTACCAATATTCATTTGCATCATGGCAGCTAGGAATATCAACTATCTTTCCTAGCTATCTTCAAAATAGCTTCTGTCCAATTGGTTTTCACAACCTTCTCCTGGTATTTGCTCACCTCAGAACAGCCTTCCAGATGTTTTCTGCCCCACAGACGTTTCCGGCCTACAGAAGCAGTACGTTTACTTTTTTTTTTTTTAATGGCCAATTCATGCTTAACTTCTTCCCTAATATAAATACACAAAATCACAAGCAAAGTTATTGAAGTCCATGGTGCAAAACTGTTACAAAGAGAGGCCATAAACACCCAGACTGTGCGTCACATGTTCCTTGTACAGTCCCATTGAGGATGGATAAATTCTCAGAGGTTTGATTTTCCAATTACTACAATGAGTTATCGTTAGGACTTTCTCAGATAGTCAGCTGCTTCTTTCAAAGTCAAGGAAAAGAGACCAACATTGCTTCTAAAAATCCCACTCTATGTAACACCAACTGAACCTTTTAGTGGTGAGAAAAATGCCTAGAAATATCACTTTTTTTCCTATTTATTCTCTATGTTCCTGAACTTTCTGACATTTGCTAGAAACACAAAACCTTTCTTTCATTAGATATCTACTGAGTGTCATAAGAAAGAGCTCCCTTTTTTGTTTGTACTGAAAGAATGAAACAGCACCAAACTTTTCTCTATATAGATAATTTTGTGCCCATTAATTCAGCTCTTTTTATTTTAGTTTGCTGGTCTGTTCCCCTCCCAATTAAGCCAGTATTCTAGCTCAAATAGTGTACTGCAGGTGCTCTCAGTTACTCTGCCTCAAAATTTTCTTTTCATATGATGAGACCCAGACAAGCTCTAATTGAAAAACTCACCAGAAGTCGCGTCAGGCTCTGCCACACTGAACGTGAGAAGCTCACCTACCATCTCCTTCCCATTGCCAGGCAGCAAGGCACAGGGGATTGAGACAGAGATATAGAATTTGACCCCCCATGTCATACAGCAGGAAAGCTATACCTTTGCAGTCACATTTTACAAGAACAGCAGGGGTACTGTGAATACAAATCCTAGGACAGAAAAGTATTCTTGTCTCTTCAAAGATTCACCAAGGACTAGAGAAACCGCCAAAATGGTAACAAAGCTTGAAGCCGACAGACCCAGTAGACAGTTCCCATTTCCCAAGCAGGAATCCTCTGATAAAGATGTTCTGAGAATAAAACCCAAGGGTTCTAAGAGTCACCAGGGCACTGGGGCAGCTGGGAATCCCCGGGTTGTCTAAGACAATCCCTATCAGGTTTAACAGATGCTAGCTCAGAAATGCTTCTCATTTCATACGGTGTTTTTCCGTTATGCTTTCCTACCTAGAAACCAAGATAAAGAAAAGTCTCAGTGGGAAACTCTTTGGAGTTTGGGGTGTTTGGTTTGTCTGTATGTTTGTTTTTAATTTCAGACTCCTAGACATGCCATGCCACAGATGTTTTATGTAAATAATACTGCTTTTTCAATATATTAGCATCACCACACCCTAGCAAGAAACCTCGGCATGCAAGATCAATTTTAATATAGTTACATGAACAATTATAAGGTTCATATTGCAAATATAGGCTGGGATTAAATCAACACATTTCACACTTAGGTAGAGGAGAAGAAGCTGTTTCCAATTCTGGCGGAGGAAGGAGGAAATTTTCTTGCACTAACACAAAGTTGGAAGTATTTACAACTACACAGAAACACCTTGCTTTGTCAGTGAACTCTTAAAGACTGTATTGAGCTTTATTCTTGAAAGAGCTCTCATTCATTTCCTTTCTGTATCAAATTAAAGACTGGGCTTGGGCAAGCTATAAAGGAATTATCTTCATAAAGTCAGTAACACTAATTATATCAGTGTTAAACTGCATTTTATAGCGTCATGTCATCAAAATGCTGTGTTATTCATCTGCAATAACTTATTTAACTGTAGTAGTAAGTCAATAATACTTCAGCACAGGCAGCACACTTGCTACTTCAGAATGAGCAAAACCACAAATGACCCTGATTTTGGCAACGTTTTGCAGTTCTTCTGTAAGAAATGGGTAAACGCATTAGAAAGTAAGGCTCCAAAAGACAGAACTGGAGAAAAGCATGATACCATTCTCTTGAGGAATGAGAGCTCAGCGTCACTGTTTTCTTAATTACATTCACCTGATTCTTTTACAGTCCAATCATATACTGGAAGCAGCACCATGTTAGATAACTGTCTAAAGCTTTGACAGAATAAAGTGTGAAATGAATTTCAGATGGATTTCAGTGAGAAGGGAGGAAAATGTGGCCTCAATTGCATTTCCTAGTTGTAGTATAAGCCTATTATCTCACATTTGCCTTCTGATCATCAGCCAGCATAGCTTCACTGTATTCAGGACCAGTATTTAGAACGTCAGTTGATTTGGGGAATATTTGAGATAATTTATTTCCATAAAAGTTCCTTGTGCAGCCTTAAACAGTTCAAAACAACATAAGCTGATTTATCAAGTTGATCGTTTGGCTGAGACATGATTTGGGACCTGTCCAGTTCTTTCAAGCAGCTCTTTGCAAGCTCAAAGACCTCCCTAGTCTCTGGTTCCAGTCTGCGTGTGTCTGGAAGCAATGGTTTGAGATCTGACTGCTCAGAACAGAAGACTGATGACACCTATGTACTTGACTCCAAATATTTTTCAAACGAACTGAAGAGTGAGGTTGTGAAATAAGCTTCAGGTAGAGTAAGGGTGAGGGTGGGCAAGTGCAAACAGCTATTCCCCGTTTTTGCAGCCACGTTAACAAATTTATGAAGAGGCTGTCTGCAATAGCAGGGTATAGACTTACATGAAGCCTCCTCCAACATTTAGGTCATGTATTAAGCTCTTGTGCCTAAATTTCTCCAAGCTGCAAGGCAGCTGTCGTGACAGGACAGTGGTGGGCACTGAGCTCTGCTGCTTCCTTCCTCCTGCCCACGCTGCCTGTCAGTAGGCCAACAGACCTCAGGTATTGCTGAGGTTTATAGCAGAAACCTGCTGATGGGATGAAAAGGATCAGTATAACGGGACTGGTTTACCATAGGTGGAAAGAGTACTTGTAACAGTACTTAGTTCTGAATAGCTGTTCCATGAAGAGATATCACAAATAGGCAGATGTCTGAGAGTGTTTAATGAACAAGGAAAGATGGGACAGACTATAGGGCAGGAGAATAAAAACATCCTCATGCCTTTTGCAAGATGTTCTGTTTCATTATGCTGAAAAGAGGAGCTTTGTCACTTTTTCACTCAGCTGCCCCTCAGCTACCTAGCAAATCTCCTAGCTGTCTTCCTTTCTTCATATCACTACATGCTATCTGGGAATAAAAATTTAATCACATGGATAGACCCCAGATTCACACTACCGACCATTTAGCCGCTGAAGTACAATGTCATCTCTTTTTCATGTTGAACAGTTGCTCAATGCATTCTGAAAGACCATTCTCTAAAAGCATCTGACTCCTGCCACACAGGGAAGCTGCTCAGTTCATACAGTTCAACTAAATCAGGACCGAGGAGTTTTATTGAGTTAATGACAACACAAAATTAACCAGCAATCAGTGAACTATATGTTCAGGATCAATATAAGTGATAAAACAGATGAACAATAGCAAGCACTTAAGAAACATTAATAAACCTACACATTTCTGAACACCCTTCTCTAGTCAAAAAGCTCCAGCCACACGCACGCACCACAGGCAGGGGACACACCTGCAGGATGCTCGCAGCACTCATTGAGGTGACTCCTCTGCTGGGCCTCAGCAGAACTCATGGTTTTGCAGCTGCCTGCGCCACACCGGATGGATGGCTGCTGCCAAAGTGCCTCTACAGTACTGTTTGCTCCACCTTCCTCCTCAAGCTCCACGCAGCTGCCCTCACAGAGAGATTTGCAATTCTGGCTCGTGCTGCAGGCTCCTACCCATGTGCCAGAGGTGGGCTCCCTGCACCCCACGCCTCTGCCATGGGCTGCTCAACTGCTGTCAGTTCGGACCCTGAATTTCATGGCCCAGTTTTGGTTCGCTGCGTGGGTTTATTTATTTAGTACTGGGGTGGTTTTACCGTGCTGGGCAGCTAAACCCCACAACCGCTCTCACTCCCTCTCCTTTAGATGAGGAGGGGGAGAAGTAAAGCAAAGAACAACTCACGGGTTGAGATAAGGATAATTTAATTAAAGGGAAATAATAATAATAATTAAATAAAGATTATTATGAACTAAACAATTTAACTAAGGGGAAATAAAAAGGGAAAGGGGAAAAGGGAGGGGAAAAGGAAAAAATAAAAAGAAGGGAGGAAAACAAACAAACAAAATAAATGAAGACTATATGGAAGTGCAGTGGAAAGAAATTACTCTCTACTTCCCACAAATGAGCAATGATTGACCACGTCCTTGAAGCAAGGCCTCAACGCACGCAGCCGGTGTTCGAGAGGAGGACTGACGTTTTCCCAAGAGCCCACCCCTCCCCTCTTCTTCCTGTTTCCACCTTTTATTGCTGAGTGTGACACCACATGGTATGGAATACCCTTTGGTTGGTTTAGGTCAGCTGCCCTGGTGATGTTTCTCTTCTCACTTTTTGCCCACCCCCTAGGAGGGTTAGAGAAAGGCCTAATACTGTGCCACTGCTGCTCAGCAGCAGACACAACACTGGTGTGATAACACTGCTGTTCCAGCTACAAGTACAGAGTACGGCACTGTATGGGCTGCTGCCGAAAAGTTAACATTCCAGCCAGACCCAGTACAAGTACAAAAATGGTGGTTTTCAGAGTTCCAAATTCTTTGCATACATTTTGCTACTCATGTCCATACAGCGTTTTAAAGCTACCCAACTAGCGTACCCTTCTAACTCACACATTCACTCATACTACACTTGTGTTTTGCTAACCTTAAAACCACAAATTTGAGAGTGATTATTTCTTATCTTAATTTCTTTCTATTCACTATTAGTTTTCTGATATTTTTCTTTGGAAGTATTTCAGCCCCATTCAAAGGTTTGAGTTTACCTAATGCCCGTGTCTGAGACAATTTTCTTATAGAAGTATAAGGTCCTTAATAAAAAAGCACTTGACCACTATAAGATACAGCCCTCCACTTTCCACGCTAACTGCAGTTCATCACTGTAGAAAAACAGCACTTCACACACAAACTAGCGGTGATACTATCTATAGAAAATTCCTGAATAAAAAATTACGTAATATGTTTTCTACAATTGGTTAGCAAAAGATTCTTTAAAATAGAAAACTCCTAAGTATTGTGATCAATGGAAAACAAACATACATTAATCCTAACTTTTCACTGAACTTTCTGAAGACAAAAATAAGGCTTTTTTGTGTCTTTTCATTTATTATTAAATGTTATTCACTTCAGCTGGGAAGATACTTTACTATGTTGTATTTTTCATGTCCTGAAAATGTGACCATGCTTTAAAATACATAAAAACAAAAACAAATATTTTTCTTAACTTATTTGTACTGTTGTTCAATAGAGAAAAGTTCATACAGCGATGACAATCCATCCTCAACCTAATCCCGAATCCCCTGGAGCCACTATTTAGTTTTGAGCAATTGGTCTTGTGCTCTGTCTTATGTCAAGGAGAGTTGTGTAATTATTTGCATTAATGGATTTGTTTTTCTAATTTCAGCATGTGGCAAATTGATGAAAATTACAGGCCCCATTACAGTCAAGATATCCGGAACCCGATTTGGAGCCTGGATGACAGATCCATTAGCATCAGAGAAAAACAACCGAGTATGTTAAGGCGCTGAAATATCTTTGGGTTCTTTTACAGATTTACTTGCTTGATTTAAATCTTTAAAAGAGATTTTCCCCCTAGGAAATGTCCAAAGAGAGAAGATAGCTGAGCACATTTGTGCCCTTTCGTTACATTGTTTAGGGTTTGTGGTTCCCAAACTTTACTGGTTTCATTGCTATTGCAGTTGGTTTTGTGCACCATTTTTCACTGGTCAAAGATTCAGCTGAGGAAAATTCAGCCAAGTGTATTTCTAAGCATAAAACCAAGCTTAACTCACATGCCCTTTCCACCTCTCTCCTTAATTATTGGTCTCTGAGAATATCTTCATCAAGTCCCATACAGCAGAGACCCAAACATTAAATAACTGCAGGCACTGCAGCTGTAACAGTCTTCCTGAGAGTTCACTTGTAGAGGTAAGTTTTGATGTAGAAATTCAAGAGTTCCTCAATGCCTTTCTAACAGGAAGGTGGACAATACTGTACTTTGATAGATTGCTGCACACCCAAAACCTTTTTCTGTCTTTTTTGGCAATGTATCCATTGTGCCATATCATGATCACGTGCCGCAGACTGTGTTCCAGGTGTTCACTTCCAAACTTTGTTTTCTTTCCAGGTCTGGTACATGGACAGTTACACTAACAATAAAATTGTCCGCGAATATAAATCAATTGCAGACTTCGTCAGTGGGGCTGAATCACGGACATACAACCTTCCATTCAAATGGGCAGGAACCAACCACGTTGTCTACAACGGCTCCCTCTATTTCAACAAATATCAGAGCAACATCATCATTAAATACAGCTTTGACACTGGGCGGGTGCTTGCACAGCGTAGCCTTGAGTATGCCGGCTTTCACAATGTCTACCCTTACACCTGGGGTGGCTTTTCCGATATTGACCTGATGGCAGATGAGATTGGGCTATGGGCTGTGTATGCCACCAACCAGAACGCAGGCAACATTGTCATCAGCCAGCTAAACCAAGACACGCTGGAGGTGCTGAAGAGCTGGAGCACAGGCTACCCAAAGAGAAGTGCTGGAGAGTCCTTCATGATCTGTGGCACCTTGTACGTTACTAACTCTCACCTAACAGGAGCCAAGGTCTACTACTCTTACTCCACCAAAACCTCCACTTACGAATACACAGACATTCCTTTCCATAATCAGTATTTTCATATATCCATGCTTGACTACAATGCGAGGGATAGAGCTCTCTATGCCTGGAATAACGGACACCAAGTCCTGTTTAATGTCACCCTTTTCCACGTCATTAAGACTGAAGATGACACATAATTCTCTTTCCCTTTCCTTTCCCTCACCTCCCATCCTCAAAGCAGTGTCATTTGTGATAAATTCTAAAGCCTTCATCTCTCTCCATTCCTTTTAATTTACATTTCCTTTTTCCATTAAGGAAAAGCAACATTTTGTACTACACAATGCATTTCAAATATGGCTGAGCCTGTCAAAAATGACCTGTTGGATATAAAAGCATCTTAACTCATGATTCTACAAGGTCTTAATGGACCTTATTGTGAAAAGCACTAAAGAGGATTTAAGTGGCTAAAGACAGTTTTAAAAAGATTACGATCTGCCTTATTGTAGAGTCAGAGACTAATGGTGGCTTAAATGCATGAATGTCTTTTTTTTTTTTATCTCATTTTTGATTTTAATCTATTGTTCAACATCAGGAAACATTTTGGTAGCAGACATATTGCACATCGTATTTTTTATTTATTCTAAAGGAAATATTTAGGAATTTAATTTTCGTGAACATGGAGTATGACTCATTTTGCCATCGACCAATTTCAGATGTGGTGCTGTATAGTAAGTTTTTAAATCTCTTGCAAACATTTTATCAACAGTATGTATTTCTACCATTGTAACCACCATTGTGCAATTGTATCTCTTCACTTCTGTGAAAGTAAACTAAGTACTATTTTTTATAAAATATATTGAAGCTTAATTGCAGTTCTGGCTATGGGTCAGTCTAAAGCGGTAAATCTGAGAATAGGTTGTTATTTCTCAGACAGATCAATAGTTTCTCAGGTGCATGATCCCCATTCTCAGCTTTGCTTGGTAGATCCCTTCTTACTCACCATTGGTGCTTACTGGCAAATTTGCAGTTTTGAAGCCTCACACCAAGCCCAGCTTTACAACCGTTCACCATGTCCAATTTTTACCACCCTGCAAGCTCTCGGTCTTTTTCTCCTGCTCTTCCCTCCCACTATTTTCTTTCCTTTATGCTCACTCCCTGGTCTGGGCCCTGGAAGATTGAACCTGACAGCGGGCTGCTGCCGATGCCCCCAGCCTGGGGGTGGGAGCATGTACCGCACTCGCGCTGGTCTGGGGTCGCTCCTTTATCTGCCCAGCTTTGTATTCATAACAGAAGAACATTTATCTGTTGATGAAGGATTTTTAGGGATGACAGTAATTAGGAACAAAATACAAAGGAAAAGGTTCAAGTCATCGGTGTGATACCTGGTAGCTTCCAGAAATACTTGTTTCTTAAAGGTATTAGTTTTAACCATAAGTAATGCTATTACTGCTAGCAAAACCCAAACATCTCTGCAAAAAGTTGGTGTCAGTGCTGTGGCTGCTTTCTGGCAAGGGAGAGTATTGTGATGGCTATTCAGCTTGCCGCACTCTCTCAGTAGAAGTTGGAGGGTAGGGGTATTTTACTGAGGAAGAAAGAATGAGGCTTGCCCCATATTTCATTGGAAATTTGGGGGGTGGGGGAGGTATTCTGTTGAGGAAAAAGAATGAGGTGCTATTTACCTATTTTGACATGTACAGAAAGAAACTAACACTAATAAAATGTCTATAAGTAGTTCTTAAACTGGGCTGTCACGTAAGGCAGAGAGATGGGTATCTGAAAGCATGAAAAGCTTTGTTCCTCAAAAAACCTGAGACTCCCCTTTTTTCCTCTTTTAAACCCTTTCAAACTGGGCTCATAGAAAAGCAAAAACATGTAGAAAAGTGCTCCTGTTTAGGAAGAAAAAAAATAAATGCACTGATATTTTTGCCAAATCTATTTAGAGGCCATTTGATTTGTTGATTTTTCCAATATACCAGCTGAGACCACCTTAAGTCTCATCAATGTTCTCATTATTATAAATATTGCATATACGCTAACAAGTCTGCTTTACAATATAAGCCCATGTGGAGCTGAATAACAAATTGCCTTGTTTTTCATACTGGTTGCAAAACAAAAAAACACCTGTGAGGTTTCAAGAACTGATAAAGCAGGGGAACAACAAGTACATTACAACAGGACCAGAGCAAAGTTACTCTCCTACCTTGCTAAAACAATCGCTGTTAGCCTTTAAAATCACTCACAGCAGAGACAGAGCCCAGGTAAGCAGACACGTTCAGCCACTGCGCTCCTGTACCCACTTGCTGGTAGCACACTTTCCTGTTTATACAACGAGCCTTCTTCTACAACATGCAAAAGTGTACATGACTGCTGATTTAAAAGGTATTTTGTATCATACAGGAATGTTTTATCAAAATGAAACATCTTCAGATTTTTAATCAAAAGCCCTGAAACAAACACTAACCTTTCCTCCTCACAGAGTAACTTCAACAAAACAGATTTTGAAAATACAGTGCTCCCAAGAAATTTAGGGAGAAATTAAACTTCCTTTCTAACATTAATAAACACATCTGAAAAAAAAAAAAAAAAAGAAAAGTCACTACCATGTTTGCTTATGAAATTTTCATAAAGTGTAATTATCATACATGCATTAGTACAAGCTGATAATGTTTCTTACAGTAGGATTAATCTCATTTAGTTAGCAATTTAAACAGCAACATGTCTACACTCCTATCAGTCAAAGGAAGGAAAGAGACGACTGAAGGGTGCTGGATATGGGTAAGAAAAGCACCTCTGAAGGGCTGTTTATCTTACTGACAAAACTACTGCACTAAAGCATAGATATCATACCTGGAGAAATCCTGTCCTTTTAAATTAGTAACAGTGGGCTGGATTCCAATACCTCTGAACATGAAAAAACAGCTTACACAGCATCAACACAACAAAACCTGGTGGCACGCTACCAGGGAAGTAGCACTGCTCCCTGCTAGGAAGCACTCATTTTTCTGTGAATCTATGTTGATCCAAATGTCTTTGCGGAATACAGCTTTGGAATTTCCCATGAGGGAACGACATTTGGATCAACACACCATGCCTCAATATGTGCAAATTTAAGTGTTACAAACTCTGCTTTCATAACTGAGCAGCACAAGCAGAAAATCTTTATAATATAGCAGAAATTTACATATCAAATAAACTTTTATTCGTATAATTGAAGCATAGGCTATTTGTTGGAGGTACTGATACTTCAGAAAAAAAATCTCTCTTTAAACACTGGAAAGTTAGTTGTAGAGCCTATTTTACTAACTTGGTGACAAATCACAGCCTCCTGCTTCAAGGGATAAGCATGTAAAAGGACTGTGTCCTTTCTGCACCTCAAACACAACCCTTACACTCGGCAGAGCCATGCAGTTGGCAGCGGGGATGCCTGCGGTGCCCCATGCGTGCCTCTCCCAGGAGCCTGAGGACTGCACACGATGCACACTGCCAGGCCCGCAGCTTCCTCCCTGCAACAGGCTAACCATTCCCCACTACAAAACGGGTACAACAAGTCCCCACGGAGAAGGCTCCCTGAACAGCAATCATCTCTTATAGCCCCCTGCGGCAGCTCGTCCCAGCGAGTAACCATCAAGTCCATGGTTACGCAGGCAGGCTGCTCAGCTGCTCCTACCTGTCACAGTGCGTTAGGCAGGGCACTGGCAGTGACCCTGGAGCCTACTTACCACTCTCACCACTACTAGAAAAGATGATATTTAATTTAGAAAAATAATAATAATAAAATAAAAACTTACAGCTGAGAATATTTCTAGACAGCTCAGGGCACTAGCTATCACTCAGCTCGGTAGGCTGGATCCACAGCAAAAGACAACAGGATTGTTTCAAACCACGGCATGAATAAATCCCTTACCTGGTAATTTGTTATAATACCCAGGTGCTTAGAAAACAGGAGGGCGAGACATGAACAAACCGTTCACAGCACATTATTCAGCTGGTAAGTTTTGTCCTTTTCTAGTTCAAGAATTTCCAGGGAACAATTTTGATTTGTACTTTCTGGAAATCCTTTGGATGGGAACATATCTTCCTATAAATCACCTCGGCGCTCCCTGCAGCAAGTCTTCCCCTACACCCTTGCAGCTCAGGAAGCAATGCTGAGCACCTGGCCGTGTTTTTCACAGTAGGCTGATGCAGCTGCAGAGCTGCATCTCGGCTGCCCGTGCTGCTGCAGGCACTGCCCCTGCCCTGCCACACCCCTGCAGGAGCTGCCTTCCACCAGAAGCTCGCAAAGGGCCTCAGGCACGCACAGCAACTTCCATGTGCCATACCTGAAACCTCTGCCTCACTAAGCAGGGAGAATGCTGTCACCAAAAAGAAAAGAAAAGCCCATTCTCTAAGCTGAGCTTTCCTCAGCAATTCTCCCACGTGTGACCGCACACCTGTGCATCAATATGCAAGCAAATAACCTGAACTATAAAATTTATCCTCGAATTGTTCATTAATAAAGTTATTCTCCCCCACAGATTATGCAAAGCTCCTTATTACAGGGGTTTCTACATTGAGTTACTGGGAAACAGGAGACAGTTACCCAGCACCATGTTCCAGAGACTATCCACGAACAAAAGTTGTGTGCAGAAGGGCTCCTGCTGGGGATCTGGGAAGGAGACGTACTGCGTTGATTAGATAGATGCAACCACAGATTCAAAAAAACCAGACATGCAGTTTTCTCCACACTGCAAACAGACCGTCCTTCTGATCGGACTAGGGACACAAGGGACATATCCTCGCTGCAGTGACCAGCTCTGATCCAAGTCAATAGGAATTATTTATAAATGTAGGGAGTGGCCGCAAATATCAAAATATGTATTCCCCCGAAACAGCATGTGGAAGAAATATTTGTTCTTAAAACACAAACCATGTTTATTGATCTGCATATCAATAGGGATTGCAGGAGCTTATCATAAAAGTGTTCAACTTCTTAAAGACTCAGGATGAGTCTATCACTGAGATTGAAGGAGGGGGGGAAAGCACCTTTAGAAGTTTCTGCTGGACTCATACACACAGCTTGTCAGCTGAGCAGTAGCAGCAGAGCCTGTGGAGTCTGCCTGTATCTATTCCACCAGACCACTTGATTAAAATTACCCTGCAGAAACCTTTTGGCCGTCAAAGTGAAGCAAAGTTTCTACAGGATTTTTTCTTCCCAAAATGGCAGTCTTAAGCACAGGCTACCACAAATGTAGATAACATTTAGATCAGCTGCATCCCGCCCCCCAGCTTTGCATCTACTATACAGAAATGCCATTGTCCTCGGGCACGGTGCAGCAGAGCACTTACACACTGGCTAGCAGCGGATGAGTTTCCCTTGGGCAGATGCACAGGGCTGAGCCCACAGCAGGCTGCCTGGAGAGGTGCAGTCGATCCGCAGCCGCTCATTCCCATGCCGAGGCAATGCAGTCTGGGTGTGCATGGAGAAGAACTCTTCTGCCCCAGAGATGTGATCGCTTTGAGTCTCACTGCTGTGAGTTTGGAAGCATGAGGAGAATGGATTTTTGTGAACATGGGAGTCAACTGCCATATGTCCTTTATGTAAAGATATACATGTAGTTTGAAAGATGACAGCACGAAAAACAACTGGAGACAAAAATGAATATATGGCAAGCTGTTGTTTTAAAGTAATTTGAAAGAAATGTACCATACTGTGTTACTGAATTGTGGCGCTCCTTTGATTTTCTTCAGCTTCTTAAAGTCATTCTTTTAATTTCCCTCACACAGCATCAGCCACATGCACAAACCACTCCGGCTTATTTTCCTTTGTAGTTTTCTCTTCTGTTTGTTCTATTCTGATCTTCTTGATCTTCACTTAAACCTCCCCAACCCCTCTCATCTTGCAGTGTGAATTTTAATGAAGGGTTATTTAGATAGAACTCAAACTGTACAAAAGGTTTATAGCATAGCAAGCTTCATCTGGAGAAGGCCTAAATTTATGTTCCCAGTTATGTAAAGTTTAGATCTACTGTGCCCATAAAAGTGCCTACAAGCAGTACTGATTGTATATCATGGGCTGCTGTAAAGAAATAATTTAAAACAGATACAGGATAGCTTTCTTCCCTTTTATTTATTTCTAAGGAAATATTTTGTTTCATATCTGCAATGGTGAGAAATTAAATTAGAATAATCTTTCACCAGAGCAGGCTAAACCTCCTTTCCTCCCTTCTGGATCACACCCTCAAGGTGGTCAGCAATGCTTCCATCTCCAGGACATCAGGCATCACAGTAATTGAGTGTGCATCCTGTCAAAGACGCTTATGCCTTTCGCGTTGAGCTCCAACTCTGTGTCACAGCATGCAGACAGGCCATTTATTCAGCCTTCCCTCATCTGGGTAAGCTGGGCTTATTGTCACCTTGAAGGACATAACAGACTAATGGTTTCTCAGGATTTCAAGAGACAAGTGCCTTTTAAAGTGCACAGAAGAACAGCTTTAACTCATTCCTACAGCTCTTGGGCACAGCAGGCATTTCTTAGCCACCTCCTCAGGACTGTAAGGCAATACACAGACAGTAATTAACCAGGCTTCCCACACCTTCAGGGAGGAAAGAACAGTTTTACAAATCTCATTCTCCAGACTGAGCAGTTTGGACAGAGAACAGTTCAGCCTAAGCTGCACTTAGCTTAGGCTAAAGCTAATAAAGTTTCTAAGCTTAAGCTAAACCTAATAAGGTTTCTTTGGCTCACCAAGAGTAGATGTTAGATTTCCTGTATCTCGAGTCAGCATATCATTCATCTGCAGAATCAAATACCTCTGCCCAAGCTCTGTTCATGCACTCTTACACTGATTTTTAATGTTTTTTTTTTTCTATGTTTTCAGCCTTGCAAAGATGTCTGCACACCAGCAAGGTGTTATTTTTAACTCGACACTTTCAGTCTCAGCAGCATGTATGGCACAGGCAGCCAGTTGGCTCATGATCACCACGTGCCCGCCATTAATAACAGGCTCTAAGTGATTTCTGAAGAAAAAATACCACTTCTATAAGGAGGTTTTTGTTTCCTTTCATGGGGAAGAAATCCAAAGGGTGCAATATGTGACTACTTTGATGCTGCCCTTACTTTGCATACCTGCAAAGGCCTGTCTTTCCTACAGACTGAATTACAGCAACTCCAGTGCTGCTGGACTTCACCAGCTTCCCTTGCTTGTGACAAGGATTAAGCACAGGCCAGTGTGTTTTATCCAAGTCCTGCACTGCCCCACAATGCTGTGCATGTTTAGGAAAGAGCAGTGGGAACCTACATGTATTTTAGGCTCTTACACGTCTAGACTAGCGCCCTTCACTTCAGAGCACAAACCTCACCACCAAAGTATATACAAAAGCATCTGTTCACCAGGCTAAACAAGGAAGAAAGCATGACAGTTTGTATATGCTTTTACACTGTTGTGAGAGCTGAAGTAGGGCTTGGGAGATTCACAAGCCTCATCCTGGCCCTATGCCCAGCCATGAATTTCACTCTGAAAGACTAAATTGCACTTTTATGGCAAATGTTAATATGCTGTTATTCTAATAGCATGGCAATATCATGATACGGAGCAGAAAAATGATACCATATGCAGCACACTCCCCAGTCTGAAAGGCGATAAACATTGCAAAGTATAACATTAAATAAATGAAATGATCCCAGTACACTTTTTCACAATACATCATCTACCTTAATAGCACTCAGTTACAGCTATTCAGTACAACATACTAAGTAAACACAAACTCTGTTGATTTTATTAGTGTTTACTGAATGTCAATATGCATGACATATGCCTAGATAATTATGAAACTGGATATTTATGTACCGTATGAAAATGGGTATTTACTATGTCATTAGACTGGCTCACAAAATCTAGAAAATCATAATTATGAGCATGGAACACTGCTTATTCAACAACATTCAAACTGTGAGAAAACAAATATAGGAACGGAAGTATTTTGCACCACAGAGTAAGGCGATCCTTATGTTAAAGGCAAATTATAAATCAGTATGTACAGTGCATCAAATACATCTGAATGACAGAGCTACATAAATTTCTATTTCATGGTTTTCCTTCCAAGTTGCAAATCAAAAAGGACAGAACTGATTTTATAGATTGTATAGAAGCAGATGTAATCATAGATACATGACTGTGCCTGAATTCTACATGGTATTTAAGAGCAAGCCTGGAGAGAATATAGCATCTTGGGGCAATCGTTTATGCACCAACTGAAGCAAAACCAAGCAGAAGCAGAAAAAAATCTAAGAACACCCAACCTGAGAAAACTACCCCCTTCCTAGTTGGACTCCCAGAACCCAAGATGATTTCGCTACCTGGAACAACATTTGTCATGCCCTGCAGCCTGCCACAGTGGGACAGCCACAGACCCCAGTGCCCTGGCAGCTGCCACTGTTCAGTGTGCCCAGCTGGGTATTTATCCAGGGGAAGCTGTAAAGCTCTCAGCACATGTTCTTGAGGAGCTATCATGTTCCTCCTTTGCTTGCCTGAATAATCAAAGGAACATTTTTAATAAAGTCAAGCAAACTGTACAGCATAACAAGCTTTAGAAGAAAGCACTTAGCATAAGCAGTTTTGCCTGACAGAATAAATCCCACTTGCCAAAGTTTCATGCCACTGCCTAACTAGTCCACTTGGTCACACAGCCTCACAAACAGGGCATTTCTCTACATGTTTCCACCTGGCCTCCCAGAAATTAGGTAAGAGAGATAAGAGATTTATTACAGAAATTTTGATAAACAAGCAGACAGCTACAGCAGGCCTAGTAGAGTTAATCAAGCTTTCTCTCTCTCTCTCTCTCTCTCTTTTTTTTTTTTCAACTTTATCCTAATTTATATTCTTTTGGGTTACCTTGCTCATCTGCAGCTAAATAGGGTTTCCTTTGGCCTGCCAAATTACCCATTTAAATTAGCATACATTTGCATGCATTGACATACAAATTGGCTCTACTGTCATGCTTGGATATGATCTTGTCTGAATCCACCTCTCAATAGGATCAGCTCACTTGTTTGCTGACACTGCTGGGCACACTCCTAAGTTCCTCAGCCCTTTTACAAGTGTTTCGCTACATTACAGACAAGGGGCCTTAGGAGTTCAGGTAATTAGATATAAGGAGGCATGAGTTTGGTAAACACTGTTTTATATTCCTACATAAGCAATACTCTGCAGTAACTTTAAAGTGGATTTAAGGAAAATCTTCTAAAGAAATAACATTTTAAAATCAGTAAGAGTTGTAAAATAATTGAGATTTCTCATCCGGTGATGTTAACTACCTGTGAACTGGCATAAATGGCACTTTCAGTTTTGCTTCGATCCCAAACAAGGGACTGAACAAGGAGCCCATACTGGAATCTCTTTTGGAGAAGTGTAATGGTCTGTGAAATAGGAAAGGTCAGATTAGGTGGTGCATTATTCATTATAGCCTTAAACTCTGACTGCAGGAATCTCTGACATATTTACATCTGAAGCATTTATCAGCTCTTCCGGGTGCATTCTTCCATTCAGATTTACAAAGACTGAATAAACACACAGCAATGCTTCAAGAAACATAAAAAGGTTAAAGTTAAAGACATTGTCCTATTGCTTCACATACTCTTGTGTGCTTATTGAATTATTGACCTAGACAGTCACATGGATTTATGACATTTGTTACGAAACCCTTTATGACTTTGTGCTATACAAAAGTAGACAATACTATTCCTAAACAATGGTCACTTTGGGCTGTCCTTTGATAATACATATAACATATCAACATTTAATCATCTTTTCATGTACAGGACAAATTGTTAAAAATAACTTTGAGGATTTATTAGAAAGAGCATTTCGCTTGGAAAAATTGTAGAGTGATTTCTGTTTTATCACTGAATGCTACGGTTTTTGCATGAATTAAGACTGCAATCACAAGTTTCTACAAAGAAAGAACAGTTTTACGTTTCCATTTCAATATTAGAAAAACCAGTTAAAGAGCTTCCCATGTTCATCTCTCTGCCTGTTTCCAAGTCTCTGCCGCAGCTCACAGCCTGCCTGAGCTGATACAACTGTTTGTGGGGTATGCTATAGAACGGGTATATGGAATAATCTAGGGTGAAGAAGTCCAAAAAAAGAGGATGTAGGCAGACAACTACATATATTGATACACACACTGGGATGTATATATCTCATGAGGTAAAAGAATGTGATACACTTGGATTTGAATTAGAAATGAAGTTAAACAGAAAAGATGCAGTATGCACTACAATTTTAGAACATGATTACAAACTGAATAGTAAATTGTAACAAAATGTAGAGCTTTCCAGACCTCTGCCTTGGCTACAGCAAAAGTTAAAATTGCACTTAGAATATAAATGTTAAAGCAACAAAACCAAAAGCACTTACTACAAAAAGCAGGATGCAGCAAACTGGCATTCCTGTGTTTGGAGAAATTTAAGATGCAGTTTAAAAACTGCCTTGGTTAAAAGAAAAGAATGTTACACTAGCTACATAGATGATTATGGTGAGCTAGTTTTATCCCAGTGGTAGACTTCGTCTGATAGTGCATTTCCTACTGGAGAAACACTGACAGTTGGGCTAAGGGGGGCAGAGGGATGCAGATTTCTGTGTTACTGATTAGGGAAGCTGCTACATTTGTAGAGAACTGATTTAAGACAGCAGTTTTCATCCTAGGTATTTGCAGTAGAAGTCCTCTCCAGATTTTTCAGCAAGTTCACTTTGACAACATCAGAGTCTGTCTTCCAGCCAGCTGCAGCTGGAAAAAGTTACAGATTTGGCTGAGTAAATGCTTTTGGGTAAGTAGAGAAGCATTACAGGGATTGTCCAAATTACACCAATCCCCTACACTGGGGTTTCTCCTGGCACACTCTGCCCTGCCAAGATGCCTATCCAACATGAAACACAAGCCTCAGGAATACAGAGGGGGGTTCAAGCTGTTTCAGTATGGCTTAAAGAAACCCAAATAGTTTGGAAAAATACAAGCCAAATGATCTTGACAGATGTTATCTGGTGGCTAGCATGACCTTTACTTCTATGTAATTATGAGTCCAGAACTGGCTGTTTATTAACTTCAGTGAATACAGTGATGTATGTACAGATGATGCTTGTAAATATCAACCATCTTAACTATAAGATGGTATTTTTATTTTACAAGTATACAAGAGTTAAAAACTTCCATATTTCTATCTAATTTTATCAGAGAGAAGTCCAATGATTTTCACTGTATACTTTTGCTTTTCACCCTGGAAGGTACAATAACAGTCCTGTGAACATATTTCCTTTATCTACTCATCTTCCAAGTAGGTATATTAAAAAACCATGGGCAGAAAGATTTCTAAAAGTATGCAACAACAGCAGCGTCATCTTCCTGAGTGTAAGTTATCATCTTTCTGAAAAAGCAATCTTTTCTTCAGAAAGTATTATCTTTATTAATTGATCCAAGTCCATCACTCTAACCTCAGTAGAAAAGGCTGAAATAAATACCTTTCAAACTCTTTTACAATTACATGGAGTGTAATTCAGCAGATAACCATAATTTTACACAAAACATCTCCACAAAAAGTCACTTTATTAGACAATTTTCTGGCTCAGTAAACCATCCTCTGGAATCTCCAAAGCAGTACTAAGTAACTGATAGCTGTTATTTCTCCAACTCAGCTGACAGAGATAGCCATTACCACATTAATATTCTAACAATTTTTCTCAATTTTACAAAATCCATCCAACAATATCACAGCAGGACTGTCTGTGATCCTATCTTTGCATTCAGCTACAATACCCTGAGGTACTAAAATGGTTTTCTAAGGCTAATAATTCCTTACAGACACAGAAGATGTTAGAGTGTTTCCAATGTGTTGTTCACAACCACTGTGAATTCTGGGGGGAAGAAGATGGTGTAACAAGTTCACAGATGCCATGTGGTAGTATAAACCTATTCAACTAGTCAGATTTACAGCTAATTTTATATCTGCATTATCACACCTGGGTGGAACAGATGCAGCAAATCTGTCACTCATGGAAAGCGAAAGGCATTCATTCTCAGGATCACTGCTGATAACAAACACAGATTGTGAAGAGAAGGCTCAGACCATATGAGGATGAATGCCCAGTAGCTGACACTTGCTTCATGGTTCTTTACAATTGACCAGCTGTGGGTAATTACATTCTGCTTTACTGGGACTATCAAGCAAATTCAAAGAGTGTATTAAACAGAGTCAGAAATGAGATAGGACAGACACCTCAAAGCCTTAAGAAAAATAAGCCCACATTTCACTTCTATGAGTTTTGTATGCAGCTTCTATCAAGACGTATATTTAAATACAATAATACTTTGATGGGACTTGTTTTCTGTGCTTTAGAGAAGGATCTCTGTTTTGTACATTTAAAATGTCTAAATGCTAATAAAAATCTCTTTGGGAAAGAAAATTCCCACTAGAATTTGCATATTAAATTAAGCCTTTCTACTGAGAGTATTTTTAAATCCCACTAAATCCTACTTCCATTCATTCATCAGCAGCTCTGTGCATAAATAAAAAGAACGCTATAAGGGATTATGTTTGTGAAAGAACTAGCAGCTATCATTCTTGGCTCATTCTTTAACAACAAAATAATGATGATTCTTAAAGAATTAATTTTAATCTCCCTAAATCAAGAGGATACTGGCAATACTACTTTAATCACATAAGTACCTTGAAGAACTTCTGTTAAGATTAAACCGTGAGAAAAACTCCCAGAGATGAGCATTTTTCTTATTGTAACTTGTACTGCTAGAAGTAGAATGGTCAGGAATACAAGATAAGGGATTATATCAGAACTGCCTTAATATACTCTGAACATTAGTGAAAATAAAAGACTTCAACAGAAGTATAGAAAGATATATGAGAATAACTTGTATAGTTTTAAAGTGTATGAATTTATTGAAGAGATTTCATCTGAAGCAGCTTTTTTTTTTAAAAAAAAAAAAAAAAAAAAAAAAAAAAAAAAAGGAGAAGAAATATTAGATATAGAGTGTTTCAATTGCTTTAAAAATAAATCCAGGTCAAACATCAGAACACTGTCACCCCAAACATTTTTGTGTAGAGATTTCACCTATAGAATAATATGATGCTTTTGAATAACATGTTGCTTCTGAACCATCAGTGCAAAGCTAACATATTTCACTTCATGTAAATGAGAGAGATTTACTATACCATTAGGTACAAAAGGAGGTTCTTAACTTTATGAAGCATGTCATTCATCCAAAAATTGGACCGTTTGGCAGGAATTAGATGGAACACAAACAGCGTATTGAGAATTTCACAGTTCGGGAACTGGTAGATTCAAATCAGTAAGTGGCAGGGAGCCACCTTTCCAACCAGAAAAGCCACCAGCTTAAACCTCTTCCATCCAGGTAAACAACAGGGTCCATTTCTGGACCACCAGTAACAAACTGCTGGCATCCATTCTTACTACCTCTTTGCTAGCATTTTCTTCCTTGAGGTCTTATCCTGCTCACGTCACTGGTACAGCTCTTCAGGGACCACACATGCATGGGTTATCACACCTCTGACTCTGCTCCTCACCAAATGAACTTGATAATAGCTCACAGTAAGAGAAAGCAAGTCCTTTAGAGGCACCACATGGGTGCCTTGAAAGTATCTTTCCACACGTCTCTGAGCCCATGCATACGACTATAATACTTCAGCCTTAATTACTACATTAATAGCATCCCCAAGGGTTAAAAGGAAGAGTATGCCTGGACCCAGCATACTTGCCTGTCCTCAGCCAGCCAAATCTGCACTCATTCAACTCAGGATAGATCCTGAACCATTAAAATATTCTTTGTTTCCTGAAGAAGAAAGAACTGATTGAGTTTTCCTCATCACCTTTCAAAATCACACAGGGCAGGCTCAGTATTCAGGTGTCACTGAGTTTACCTATATTATGAAATATTGATTTGTTTCACTAAAATATTGAAATCGTTAATGTATTTTCATGGAAACAGCTCACAGAATGTCAAGTGCATTCAGAGTTATTCTCAGAGAAAAGTTGATTTACCTCACCTAGAATAATTATTTCTGATTTAGTCATTTTCTAGTCTGATACAGGATTCAGTACTTCAGCTGCTAATTACATGCTACACACATTGAAGATTTTATAGGTTCTAGAAATAAAATGTTATTTTGATGCTATTCTTTCCTCTCTCTGAGGATACTTGGTCATCTTACTGAGCCTAGAAAATATTCAATTCAGTAACAATACTGAAGGAGCATTTTGTTTCCAATAACTCAGTGATGGTGGCTGAACAAGTAGTGCACCTTTGTTGCATGAGTAAAGTAGGCATTTGGAGCCAAATACATTTCTTGTTCAAAGAAACAAACAAACAAAAAAATCTGTTATCATATAACTCCAGCAAAGAAAGTCTTTGGCTTTCTAAGGAAATTCATTAAGACATTTTCTATGTTGATTTTCCAATAGTTTAAAATCATCTATCAAAGTGAAACTGCAAATGAATATTTAAAAACATGAAATGGCATTTTAACAGCTTCATCCTACGTACAACAGCAATTTCAAATGCTCTGCCTCTTTATGTGACTATATTTTTCAGACAAGCTTTCTCAGTTTCTTCACATTTGTTAGCAACAAGCATTATCAATTAATATATTTGGGGCTTTTTTTTTTTTTTTAAAAAAAAAAAGTATTGATAAGAGAAAGAGTAGGGTTTTTTTGTTTGTTTGTTGCTTTTATGGAATTCAGATTACACAAGATAGGAAATACAATGAAAGAGTACCTCATACCATCCAGGTACACCATATACAATAATAAATCAGATGATTCAACCAACATACAGACATCAGATCTGAATTTAAATCTACACTGTTTGTTTACCCCAGAAAACATAATTTAATGGTATGTGCTCTTCGAGCTAAAACTCTGAAGGAAACTGAGCTATAATCTCTAAAATCCTAAACTAGAAATAATCACAGAATCACAGAATTTCTAGGTTGGAAGAAACCTCAAGATCATCGAGTCCAACCTCTGACCTAACACTAACAGTCCCCACTAAACCATATCCCTAAGCTCTACATCTAAACGTCTTTTAAAGACCTCCAGGGATGGTGACTCCACCACGTCCCTTGGCAGCCCATTCCAAGGGCTGCCAGATGGGAAAGAAGCACTCACACAACCCCTGACAATTGGCAAAGGTCTTTATTGCCACGTGGCTCCAGGCTAATGCCTGGAGTGGAGCCTGGGCGATGCAGAATAGGGAGCTTGCCGAGCCCTTCTGCACAGCTGACGGTGTTCCTTGAGGACACTTTTCAGAGAGCTGCCGGGGGACTCCCATGTTTGTTGTGGCCGAGGTGGGTCCACTTCCATCGGTTGCTCTTCATCTTGTGCACCCACCTCCATGGGCTCCGCGGGTTGGAGGACGAGCCAGTCCCTGGCAGGGACTGCCCACACAGGCTGCCGTCCATTGGGCATATTTTCCGGCCACGGTGCCGCACCAGGACGCCTCCCAGTTCCATGCCTCGGGTCCGTTCCGTTCTCCGCTTGATTTTCACTCACGGAATTCCTGATGGCATCTCTCCCTTGGCCACGGCTGGGTCCCGCATCATATTCCGTCCTCTGGGCACGGCTCCACTTCCCGTGGCCCTCCAACCCACGCTCTCTCTCTTTGCTGTCCTCACTGGACCTCCGGCTAGGCCCAGGTCTGCTGTTGGTGTCCATCCGAGGGGCCGGCCTGCTCCCCACATCGCTTCGGCTCCAATGATATTTGTCATAATAGCCTCTGGGCCGGGCACCAGACACCTCCTGGGCACTGATGGTTCTTGTGATGGAGGTGCTGGCCCTCGACCCATGGCGCATTCTCGCAGAGCCAGACATCCTTCTCAGTGGTCCTAGGAACAATTTCTTGTCCTCGCACTGAGAAGGGCTGCTGCTCGCCTCGCGCTCGCTTTGCTCCTGTCTCTGGCCTTCCTTCAGCCAATGGCTTTCGGAAGACCAAATCGCTGAGCAAGTGGCAGGCCAGTGGCAGGGGGGCCCCTTTTATAGGGCCCGGGGCAAGGGCAGGCCCGCTGGTGGCCACTGTGACCTTAGCAAAGCTCTGTGATGGAGCGGCCCGTGCGAGGCTGAAGGTGGCTGCCTTGGGAGAGGCCCGGAAGATGCCCTCATGTGGAGCAAGGACGAGGGTTGGGGGGGCTGAGGGCCCCCTTTTCTGGGGCTGGCTCCCCCCCAGGCCGTTTGGCTTGCCAGAGAGAAAGGCTGCCCCATGCAACCCTACCTCGACCCATTTTTTCTCCCGATCTCCAAGGGTCAGAGTCTCTCCTTAACAAAAAGACAACCCCACCAATGAAACCAAAACAGACCAATTCACAAGGCTAAAGCAGTCAAAACTGAAGTACCGATCACAGAATCACAGAATTTCTAGGTTGGAAGAGACCTCAAGATCATCGAGTCCAACCTCTGACCTAACACTAACAAGTCCTCCACTAAACCACATCCCTAAGCTCTACATCTAAACGTCTTTTAAAGACCTCCAGGGATGGTGACACCACCACTTCCCTGGGCAGCCCGTTCCAATGCCTAACAACCCTTTTGGTAAAGAAGTCTTTCCTAACATCCAACCTAAAACTCCCCTTGCGCAACTTAAGCCCATTCCCCCGCGTCCTGTCACCAGGCACGGGGGAGAACAGACCAAGCCCCACCTCACCACAGCCTCCTTTGAGGTACCTGTAGAGAGCGATAAGGTCGCCCCTGAGCCTCCTTTTCTCCAGGCTGAACAAGCCCAGCTCCCTCAGCTGCTCCTCGTAGGACTTGTTCTCCAGGCCCCTCACCAGCTTCATCGCCCTTCTCTGGACTCGCTCGAGCACCTCCGTGTCCTTCTTGTAGCGAGGGGCCCAAAACTGAACACAGTACTCGAGGTGCGGCCTCACCAGAGCCGAGTACAGGGGGACGATCACTTCCCTAGCCCTGCTGGCCACACTGCTTCTTATGCAATCCAGGATGCTGTTGGCCTTCTTGGCCACCTGAGCACACTGCTGGCTCATATTCAGCCGACTATCAACCATCACTGCCAGGTCCTTCTCTGCCTGGCAGCTCTCCAACCACTCATCTCCCAGCCTGTAGCTCTGCTTGGGGTTATTGCACCCCAGGTGGAGGACCCGGCACTTGGCCTTGTTGAACTTCATGCAGTTGACCTCAGCCCATCGGTGCAGCCTATCCAGATCCTCCTGCAGAGCCTTCCTACCCTCGAGCACATCGACACACGCACCTAGCTTGGTGTCATCTGCAAACTTACTGAGGGTGCACTCAATGCCCTCGTCCAGATCATCGATTAAGATATTAAAGAGGACCGGCCCCAGCACCGAGCCGTAGGGAACGCCACTAGTGACTGGCCTCCAACTGGACTTGGCTCCATTTTCCACGACTCTTTGGGCCCGGCTATCCAGCCAGTTTCTAACCCAACGAAGCGTGCGCCAGTCCAAGCCAAGAGCAGCCAGTTTCTTGGGGAGAATGCTGTTGGAAACGGTGTCAAAAGCCTTGCTGAAGTCAAGGTAGACCACATCCACATATCCTCCACATATCATCCATATATCCATTTATATCACACATCCACATATCATCCACAAATAAAACAGAAATTTGCCAGCATGTGTTTCCAAGAGCAGCCCTCTCCTTCCTAAGCTTACAGTAGCCTTATACTGTCCTAGATGGACCTGTGTTTGGACGATTTCCTCTAACAATTTTCGAATTCATAAAACTACTATAAGAATGTTATCAGCAGCAGCTGATAACATGATTAGGTGACAAGATACAGAAAACTATAATTTACAGGCTACTTCAGAGGAGATCAATGAAGAGCAGGATATAGGAAAGAAGACAATCTGCTTTTGCAAATGTAAGCTTACTTCCCAGCCGCGCACCCATGCCTAATACATAATAAATCAGAAATTTACACTGCCCTCAATAAGAAAACTGCAGGAAATCACAATATTCTGATTACTTTGTATCATATGTGTTGCCAAATAGCGCCAAGAACACAAGAAGGGACCACATGCTGGTTCTGGATGAGTTCTTTTCTTGCCATACCCCAGCAGACGTTACATAGCACAGAACTCAAAGGTGTGAGGACTTACCACCTGAACACAACAGCTGCTGGAAATGTATCGCAGTTAAAAAGAAATACCAAAATTAAATGGATACCATCTTTTCTTAATTGAAGCAATTGTCTCCTTCCTTCTACCTACTCCAGTTTCTGCCAGGAACTAACTCAGACTCTCACAACTATTGGATAAGTGTTGGGTACTTGGATGATAAATATGTCTTAGCACTCATTCAAGTCTTTCTCAACTATTTAAGCATCAAGGAAATATGCCTTAGAGCCAAAGGAAGAATCATAGACAGAAACACAAGAACCTGAAGTTCCACACCTTAAAGAGCATTGATCATTGGGACAAGACAAATACATTAAATGTGCACTGTAAGGTCAATTTTATTCATAAAATGAGAAGGCTAGTGAATGTTAACTGACACTGAAGTCCATTCATTCACTTGAGTGTAAAACCATCAGTTATGAATACTTTATGCTTTTCATTAATATGGGTAATTTGCTCCACAAAGGGTCTGGTTACATGAAATGTCTTTATCAAAATAAATAGCTAAATTGTAATTGACAGTATTTTTGACCATGACTGCAAATGTAATACTTCTTTTCCCACCAGGACTTACACTCCTATCAGCGTGTACAATCCTTCCTTCCTAAAGCTGTGACATTTCTCTCTTTATACAGCAGTTCTGATGGATACACACTGCATTGGCAATATGACCATATATAAATTTAAATTGTCACAGCATGAAGAAAAAATAATGTATTAAGAGTAGTCAGAAAAAAAAACCTGTACCCTACAGTATCTGTTCTTTTCGCTGCTTGTTTTTCTCCTTCTTTTAACTAGAAGTGTCAGTAGCTGCATGCAATTAAAATACTTAGCTTTCTTTAGAAGATTACATACAAATTATCTTCAAAAGTCAGTCAAATGGTCATTTTATATCTAGAAAAATGGGGAAATTTGCAATATGTACGTAAGTAGGTACAGAGAGACAAGCTGTATTCTTTTATTTTCCTTTCATGAAATACTAAATATTATTGAAAAATAAGTATTACTTAAATAAGTATTACTTAAATTACTTAAATACTTAAATAAGTATTACTTAAATACTTAATATCTGGTGGAAGACAGTAACTGTATTGATCAAGTTGCAAAGAGGAATATTTAGTAGTGTTTACTTTGATTCCTTTTAACCTAACTATTACGGAGTTGCATGTCAAACAAAAGCAGAATAAATCCAGACTCCATCAATATTTGGTCTAACAAAATCCATTTCCAATTAACTGGATTTTCCTGCACTTCAGTGCCAGAACTAATTTGTGGTATTTTGCAACTGCAAAGTATCTTTCCAGCACTTCTATGCTTTGATAATTGAGTGCATGATGGAGCCTTAGGCAGTTTAATATTCACTTCTCT
The DNA here is from genome assembly GCF_047663525.1 of Anas platyrhynchos. Classification (NCBI taxonomy): domain Eukaryota; kingdom Metazoa; phylum Chordata; class Aves; order Anseriformes; family Anatidae; genus Anas; species Anas platyrhynchos. Next base: position 11,021,445 of record NC_092594.1, on the reverse strand, counting down.
GCAAAAAGATGAAAAAGAGGGTGAATATCTACCTTAGCTTTAGCAACCGTGAAGAGTGGTTTACAATCATGTCTCCATGAAGCAAATGTAAGATATCAGGCAGGGTGACCCTCTGATCTCAACTCCTTTATGACCTTCAGTCAACTCTGAGTCCTGTTGTTTTCCTAACTGATAGTGGACCTCTCCGAGGCAGGTTCCCTCACACAGTGAGTAGTATACATATATGCTAAGCGTTACCAGCTGGAGCTTCCTTGTCATCATCAGGGAAGAAGGAGTAAGATGAAGAGGAAATAAATACTGCCTTCATTTCTGATCCTTAGCTCCCCTTTACACCCCGAACCTGATGACTACAAAAGGCAAGACAAGACAGATAAATCAGTGAAGAATAGCCATCCACACACGTGCACCATACCTCCTCCCAGAGAAGCTGTCTTTTGCTCCTCCTTTCATGTGAAAACACTGGATGATGCACAGCTTTGTATCATTATCACTTCACTCATATTTCAGAAAATCAATAAAGAGCCTGAGAGACTCTTTGTTCCCTGCTCCCCTACAGCTAACCTAACCATTGATTTTCAGGCACTAGAGTAGGTCTGTCAATCTCTGTGCACATCTCTGGTTGTACATGATAAAGGAAATTTTTCTAGACAGTGAAAGATTTTGGTGTGCCTCATCAAATGGTGTGAAGATGTCGAAAGTACATGTAAAGCACAGTACATTGTTAAGCGTGGATTAAAAACAAATGTGGTGAACTTCCAAAATGCCTACATATTTTCTGGGAATTTAAATTATATTCACAATTCATAACTGTGACTTCAGCTGGTGTACACTTATTAACTTTGGGATATAGTGCACAGATCAACTTCAGTCTACTGAAACAGACCTGTTACAGAACCACACTTGACTTTTGAAATCTGCATCCAGTGGAACATCTAATTTTTAGTGATAGAGGTTGAACTCTAGAGAACACATTATGTCAGATGCATAAATGGGAATTAGTATAGGTCCATATATGTCAAAGGAGCAGCATCACTACAGTTTCACTTCCCCAAGCTCTTGTTTAATTCAGTACGTAATCAAATGCTCAAAAAAACAATGTTGCTAAATATCAGCTTCCAAAATGCAAATTCTAACACACACACAAAAATACTACCTACTGAATGTACCATAACTTTCTAAAGTTTGTGAGCATACAGAAGCATTCACTTTTCTATATCAATCCTTTCAATATGATCCCCTTAGAAGAGGCAAAAACCACATTCAGGCATTCAGCTGGTTCACTAATTAAAACAGTTAATTTAAACAGTTCATTAGCTTTTCCTTGGAGGGGGGGAATATTAGCATTAAGGATGTAAAGAACGTTTTTAAAGGGTGAGACATCTGCAGCCATTGTTATCAAACAGCAGAAAATTCAAGTTAGGGCTTTCTCAATTTTTCCCATTTGTGCCTCTAATAAATATGCACACATACCAACAGTTATTGTTTTAGCAGCATTCAGTGTCTCCTGTGTGCCTGCTATAACACAAAATACCCAGCTCATTCTTAGTCAATGTTTATTCATTTCCTCACAGTTTGCATAACTGAATGAAATGCTAGTTCCAAGCAGAATGAGAATTGTTCCCAATCTGCAGACCAACGCTTTTCCTTCAGTAAAAAGAAAAGGAGAATCTTTAACAAGGTACTACAGAGACATCTTGTCCCCAGTGTATTGCCCATAAGACTGCTTCACTTCTAAAATCTGCCCATTTAGCACATACACAGGCATCAGATATTTCATTGGTCATATTCTTTGTTCATCACACAGGTTTAAGAGTCCACACTGACTCTGAGCTTGTAAGGGCAGTCCTACTGATTAGACCACAAGCACACAAAGCACAGGCTCCCTCAGGATGCAGGACTGCAGATAAACACAGTTGTGCTTCTCTACAATTCTCTTCAGTTTTCTCAGTCTGGAAAATCATAGGCTGATAACACGTTAAAGGACTAGAACAGTAAATCCAAGGTCCAAATCGAAGACAGGGATACGATCAATGTTGCAGCATACACTGATTCTTAGGTTAGCAACATACATGAATTCAGACCAAAAAAAAAGCTTTGATGTGTTTCATGTATTCATACACAGAACACTAACAACCCTGTGCAGCGTTCCATTAAAATCGGTCCTATTATTGACATACCATAGGCAGAGATAATGCAAATGATTTACAAGTAAAATTTGTTAAACTTTGTTTCCTTCCATGCTCCATTGTGAGAGTTTCTATTTGTTTTGCAGATTTTCTGTACATTTAAAGAAAAATTCAATTGCAATCAATGTTATCTTCCCAATATCAATTTTTTTTTTTTTTTTTTTTTTTTTTGCTATAAGCACAAACTGAAGACTTACTAAAATTCAGGGACAAGGTGCAGCCCCCATAGAATAATGCCAAACCAAACTAATTTCCTTGTATGTCAGGGTAAGACACCTAGATATGGGGGGGTAGAGGAGATCACTGGAGATGATGCATCTTGGTTTCAGTCAGGCATAACATTTTCACAGTATTTTCATAAGCAAACTAAGAAAACATGCAGTAAAAAATGAGACTACTGTAAAACAGGTACACAACTGACTGAATAACTGGACTTGAAAATCGGTTGTCAGGAGTACATTGTCAAACTGGAAGGAAGCCTTAAGTGAGATTTCTTGGAGGTCTGCTTCTACCTAGTACTAGTCCATATTTTCCAGTAATGACTTGACTGAGAGGATGGTGAGTATGCTCATCAAATTGCAGAAGATACAAAATTAGATTATCAGTGGTATAAGAAAAAGCATTCTAGTACAAAAATATCTTGGAAAGGTGAAGAAATTGTATGAAATATATGCAATATAATGCAATAAGTATGAGTATAAAGTACTATTTTTGGTGTCCTGTGAAAGTAAAGGATAGAGATAACAGTTTATCTGGGAAAAAAAAAATTAAAAAAAAATAAAAATGGGTGTTATCCTTGACCTCCAGCTGAAAATGAACTCTCCTATGTGTGTGGGGGGGGAAATTGTACTAATATGTATGTTAGTACATGCCATATACAAGTAGAGGCATTGGATATATATACATGAAACAAATCTTCAGAGCTCTGGAAATTCATAACATCAGCCTCTGGAAATTCATAACATCAGCTTTAATCTTGTATCTGATTTACAACTCTCCATTCAGAAAAGATGAAAAATGATTGGAAAAGCCCAGGGAAGATCCCATATGGTGTAAAGTTGATATGGTTTTATTAACATTTTCTTTCCTAGTGGGGTGTGTGTAAGAACAGACAGATTAAGAAATATCTTACTAAATACATAATTTCCACAGCAGAAATAATGTTAATACCAGTAGCTCCAGAGCTGGTTTATTTTTTTTTACCCAGTGGTATATCAAGAGGAAGTCAGTGGTGCATGAAACAAATGGGATTCATTTTTTCCTAAAATTAGAACCACAGCTGTATTTTAGAACAAGTAAAAGGCAATCTCTATTGTTTAATAGATTTCATGTTGACTGTGCTACAATTTTCAAACACCTTTGTTTTCTAATACTATCGGAACTTTCAAGAAACATCAACTGTTAAATTGACAATTTAAGTTTTTTTAGAGCCAATAACTAAGTGCTCTTTAGCCACCCCTCCCCCCCTTTTTATGGTTTATTTTGCATAAAATACAATCTTTAGTTTTCTTGAGTGCCCAGAAAGCAATATCCTGGTAAGAACATTGTTGAAAACAGTAATTGAGTGGATCAGCTATGAATCTTACCCCTGTGCTGGTCTAGCAAATACACAGCATTACAGAATAATTGCCTTCTCTTTGCAGTTACACCAAGAGCAATATTTCACAGTTAAGGCAAAAATACAAGGTGGAAAAAAAAAAAAAAAAAAAAAAAGTCTGTTTTTCTGCACTATTTGCAGAAGAGCTCAAGCCACGCTCTGCAAGCTTTTAACAATTTTGCCTCCAATTTTGTACATTTACTAACAAGCAATTTCAAATCAAATCAGGCAGAAAGTTTAGGCCTGGGCTATCAGTTCAAAACTGATGGGATTTTTGTTACACAACACTTTCAATTACTTATCCTTTTGAATTTGTAAGTACAAAATACTTTTTCATTTCAGAAGCAGATTTAGATGCAACTTGCCACCTACAATTCCTGGTTTGTTTGTTTGTTTGTTTTTGTTTGTTTGTTTGTTTTGGGGGGGGTTGTTTGTGGTTTTTTGTTTGTTTGTTTGTTTTTAAGTACAAAGAATTTTTAAATAGACAAGTGACTATCTTATGGTAGGTGTATTTCAAAAACCAGTAAAATAACATTTAAATATGAACATTAACAGTTTATGCTATAATACGCTATAGCATATTTCATAGCTAAAGTTCTTGATCAAGCACTTCTAAAAATTAGCCAGATGCTGAACCCTTGTGACCGCATAACTAGCATTGATGAGTGAAACAACGGTTCCCATTTATATCTCTTTTTATATTAGCTTGAATTAAGATTACAGGTTGCTGTGTTTCTGTACTTAAGCTGTTGCAGTTATTTACAAAGAAGGCATCCCAGTTAAACCAAAGCAGAATTGGATTCTGACTCATCCATCCCTCCTTAAGACCAGCAGGCATTGGAGCTGTGGTGGCTGCGAGCCTACAGCTGGTTCTGAGGGTGGGCTGCACAGAGCTGATATCCAGGAGTGCCCGGGGGTCCTCTGCACTGCAGCTGCTGGAAACAGATAATTGTTTCCTTTACATTTTCCAACCAAGTGGGTAATCTGACTCTTCTCACAATGAGAATACATGTGCTCATCTATATCAATTGCTGTGAGAAGTAATGCTGCGTTGTGGATTGGCACTGTACTGAGGCTAACTAGTCACGACTCTACGTAGACCTTAACCTATTCACAGAATCACAGAATTTCTAGGTTGGAAGAGGCCTCAAGATCATCGAGTCCAACCTCTGACCTAACGCTAACAAGTCCTCCACTAAACCATATCCCTAAGCTCTACATCTAAACGTCTTTTAAAGACCTCCAGGGATAGTGACTCCACCACTTCCCTGGGCAGCCCGTTCCAATGCCTAACAACCCTTTTGGTAAAGAAGTTTTTCCTAAGATCCAATCTAAAACTCCCCTGGCACAACTTAAGCCCATTCCCCCGCGTCCTGTCACCAGGCACGGGGGAGAACAGACCAAGCCCCACCTCGCTACAGCCTCCTTTGAGGTACCTGTAGAGAGCGATAAGGTCACCCCTGAGCCTCCTTTTCTCCAGGCTGAACAAGCCCAGCTCCCTCAGCCGCTCCTCGTAGGACTTGTTCTCCAGGCCCCTCACCAGCTTGGTTGCCCTTCTCTGGACCCGCTCAAGCACCTCCATGTCCTTCTTGTAGCGGGGGTCCCAAAACTGAACACAGTACTCGAGGTGCGGCCTCACCAGAGCCGAGTACAGGGGGACGATCACCTCCCTAGCCCTGCTGGTCACAGTGTTTCTGATACAAGCCAGGATGCTGTTGGCCTTCTTGGCCACCTGAGCACACTGCTGGCTCATATTCAGCCAACTATCAACCATCACTCCCAGGTCCTTCTCTGCCTGGCAGCTCTCCAACCACTCATGTCTCAGCCTGTAGCTCTGCTTGGGGTTATTGCGCCCCAGGTGCAGGACCCGGCACTTGGCCTTGTTGAACTTCATGCAGTTGACCTCAGCCCATTGGTGCAGCCTATCCAGATCCTCCTGCATAACATTCTAAGCATAACATTCACAGTGATCAGCAGATTTCAGAGTTTGAACAATTAAAAACATGTAACAAGCCTCTGCAGCACTGGGGCCACTGTTTTAAGCTTGCTTCTCCACCCCAGTTATCATGCTTTTAGATCACCATTAAGTTATGCTGCCCCACGCTGGTATTTTACCAGTGAATAAGTGATAATTCAATATTGTGTGTGCCAATTGTAGAGTGCCTCCTGAATGCCTAACCAGGGCAAGAGAATGATGCTTGCAGGCATTATATAAATGTAATAAACGTCTCCCTCTGGTTTTAATTTAGATCTCCTGGATATTTTTTTTTTTTTTTAATTAATGGTGATAAATGGCCCCTATCAAATTTTACTTTAATTTCTGTCTGCTTGTGCATGACAGTCCATAAGTACATTTTTGCACCTACTCCTATTGCTTGCAATTAAAAGTTAGGCTTCGAAATTCTCTCAACAATTTTGTTCCCTCTGCCACCGCTGCTCACTTGTAAAATAGAAACAGAATAACTTTTATCCACAACCTTGTGTTAGGCTTCAAAACTCTTCCTGCCTGAATCTATGTGACTATACAAAGCTTTACTAGATGAATCTTTTTGTTCTGAAGCACATGAATATCCCATCTTCAGAATTTCTTCAAGTAATATCAATTCTGTTGCTGATATCAACGTACAATGTCAACTGAATGCTGATTATATTTTATTATAATATATTTTAATTATACTACAATTTTTTGGCAAAGACAATAATGAAGTTTGCCATTTAGAGCAGACACCCCTCTGAAAAAAAAAACAATTTTAGTGAATATTGTTAAAAAGAGTAACCAATAATGAGTCTAATTCTGTTGAATTCATGTAACAAAACAGAGTGTGCAAAACTAAGCATTTTATTAGGGCTTGATAGGTAGTTTCCCTTCTTTAATCAAAAGGGAAACCTGGGGAGAATCTGCTCAGTATAAACTTTTTGATTCAAAGATACTTGATTTTCTATAATTAGTATCATTCACTGAGTAACCTGTAGTCTATATTCGGTGCATCTTCTCAGTGAAGTGCTACTTTATTATTTTATATTAGGAATAATTATCACTGCAATAACGTTATGACAACTTCTTCCAACACCAGCACACAATTGACACTAATGGATTTGTTTTCATTGCTCTTGGCTATCTTTCTCTACATGATCTGACAGCTTTAGTTTGAATTCAGTTCGGAGACAAGAGTCAGTTCTACAACCAAGAACACAATTCATCTATTCCTAATGAGGTGTTTGATCAAAAGAGATGTGATATGATAGCTGAGAAAAGTCACATGGAATATAATGCAAGGAGAGGGTCAAACAACAGGCTAGAAAACATCCTTTCTTTTCATCCTGGTATGATTATGAGGCAATTGTTTTGGACCATGAAAAGACATCACTAACTTGCATACTGAGCATGGAACTACAAACAGCATCTAAATAAACCACAAATGAAATGATACCAGAAATAAATTGAAGCATGCCAGGATGCATCTCACACCCAGATTTCAAGATGTTTTCAAGATGTGAAAAAGAAGAACAAAAACTTTCCAGCAGAAATCTGAATATGAATTTAAAGCTGAAAAGCTGCTGTAAGAACTTCAGAAGTGATGCAGATAAATTCTGAAACACTAGACCACTATTTTTTCCTCTTCAGACAACATCTTATGAGTTACTATTATATTAGCACTATATTCTGCTTACTTATGTCCAGGAACAAAGATTCTTCATAATAGAGAAAAACTGCCTACTTATAAAATAATGATGCTTTCCCTTTGCTGTGAAGTGACCTGATGGCAGAGTGAAAAGCCTGGACCAGACCTGTGTGCAGACCAGCTAGGAGGAGGTGGCTGGCAGGAGCTGGATCCAGGGTGATTGGAGTTGTCAGCTGTGCTACTACTTCATGCTCCCTGGCAGGCAGGATAAGAACCAGCAGGCAACTCATAAGAATGCAAAATTCTGTGTTTCTCACCTCTCTATTTTAAAACTTTTTAAGATGAACTGAGCAAAGTTTGTGATTCCTTCGCTCTTTCCATTGCAGTGTGCAGAGTATACTTAAGTTCCCTCTTACTGTACAAATAATAAAAGTAAAGCAGCAGGTTGCTACCTGATGTTTACAAAGGCAGATCTCAACCAAGAAACAGAGAATGGGGAAGGATTAGAAACTCCTAAATTTGCACTAAGTGGGCATCATATCCATAAGTATGCTAAAAGAAAATTGAAAACCGGCAGGTCTTTGGCCTTCTAGATCCCTCCCAGCATAACAGCTAGGGACATAAGCAGGTGTAAAGAATTTCCTCAGATGCTGACAGATCACAGCTCCATTTAACTTCAGTAAAATTTGACTGATGATGATTATAAATGCTCTACAGTTTGCCCCCAAACTTATTTATTTATAGTCCTCCATACTGCAATTTGCATTACTAATCAGTTAATTCTGAGTTGCACTTATTAAATGTTATAAAATTATAAAAGATGTGTTTTGCTATAGTAGAAGACAAAGAAAATTTGATTCCGTCCTAGGCATAATATTCTGTGAGTTGTCTCCACTACACCCATACAGAAGGCTTCTACAGAGACACCGGTCATTCCTATGTCTTATTCCAGGCAAAGGAAGATGAAAGCACATCTCACCTCTTAAATACTCGATATTTTGCAAGTTCTTCACAAGAGGGAAGAATGAATTTAAAGAGAAACAATAAATTCTCTAATCACCCTTATAGTAACGACACTGTTGCACAATGCCTCTCTGAAGCACTACAAATAGAGGAAGGGGTGAGTGAGCAAACAAACCACATTCTGACTCTAAGTATTTGAAAGACATTTCTGAAATTCCAGCTTCATTAGATTCATCAGCCCAATTTTCGATAGAGACCCAGAATACACCTGAGACTATAATTGCTTGTTGGATAATTAATTGCCCATGAATATTGCAGGCATGGAAAAGGATGGAAAGGCAGGTGCAGCTTGACATGAATAAGAGCACTTTAATGTTGATAAAAATACTTGTTTACAACCAAATGAAAGTCAACAAATACACTAACATAATTTCAGTAGAAATGTGTAAATAATTGTGGTTTCTCATGTAACATTCAGCACCTTTCAGGATGATGTAGAGATTAGATTTGATTTTAAGATGTGCTAAACTGTGGTGCTGGCAAAAATACAAACTACTTGGTGTGAAATGCCTGCAAGACACCTTTAACTACAACTTTAAAAATGGATTAAAATAGGAGGTATGATCATATTTGCAATCCCTAACTGATGTTTGTGTTTTGGTTTTTTTTTTTTCCTTTCACCCGATCTTTGACTGGAACAGACAATTGTCTTGCAAGCCAGGTGCTGTAGCCTACACAAAAATTAATAGGGCTATAAACATCACTCAACCAGCTCTCATCTGCTAGTAAAATTTCTATTCTTACTCAAACATATTAGAAAATCTCACCTGCTTGAATTAAAGTCACCGCTGAAGTCATACTTTCCTACAGATAAAATGCGTCTGAGGGATAAGACACATCAGTCAATGTCTAGGTTAGGAAGTAACCAGTGACTTCGTCCACCTTCCTTTGTGGGTGGACAAACTGGAAGACCTTAGAAGAAATATTAACAGACAGAGGTCACCTCAAAACTCATAGTGCACTGGAAATCAAAAACGTTTTGGCTTCAGAATATTAGTAAAACCAGGTAGCAAAATAAAAAAAAAAAAAAATAATAACATTTATATAGGAAAATAAAACAGTTCAGGGGATAGCTTCAACCCCCTCTGATGCTTGCAACAACACACACAGTATCCAAACGATTCTGGTGGTACTTTCATTCCCTATCCGATGTTTATGAAGATGCACATGGAATCTGAACCATGAAACAGAAAAGCAGGTTGGTCCCAGCTGTCTCTTGCAGTAAGGATGACCGTTGTAATATATTCATTTCTCATTTCTACTATAAGTGCAATAAACTTGCAGTATTTTGGCTTGAAAAGTGGAAGAACAACATTTGAGAACAACTTCAATTTTATAAGGAAACAGTTTGAGACAGATTCATTATTACTAAACCCAAAGGATTCGAATTATCGTATTGTTAAAGGTTTTGCCCAGAGGTCAGAAAAAGGAGATTATTTTGGACTCACTAATAAAAAGCCCTTCAGGGACACACTGAACATACCTATTCTCTGATGTAAATTAGAGCTGCATCACAGCTACTCTAAATTCCAGTTTGCCTGCAAAAGCCAGGCTGCTGCAGTATACCCAGAGGATGAAGAACAGAGTAGATAGCTAACCCACTAACTTTTTTATGCATAGGGATTTATCTCTTACCAGTAGACAGCCTTTTCTGCCCAGAACAGTTAGAACAGATTTTAATACACTGAATACATATAACTTGGTAGCCCAATCCTATATGTACAGATTTGTTTTTGAACAACAGGTTAATAAAAGGGTATAGAGTAAACATTTTCTACATCGATCTATAGAACATGGATTATTGAAAAGATGCCTGATCACAATGGAAAGGAATTGCTTCACCCTACTCTCAACTGTACTAACTTCTTTAGGAAAAGACTGGCTAGCATTTGTGGTTATGCACAGTGGTCCACAGTTAATTTTGGACTCCTGAAGGGACACCATAATAAATACAGAATAAACCTTTTAAAAATATTGCTGAGTGGAAAAGCACCTGGAAAGATTGCCACAAATGTGGTTACACAGGTTTGGACCACTTCTATAGTGTTTCATAGCAACACCCTTTATTTATCCTGAGAATCTGTTGTAGAGGAGTGGAGAATTAGATGATCCTTTATAGAGACTGCAGCCTGTTCTTCCAAGTTATCCCAGCTCCACAAATACGAAATACTGACTGGGCAATGAAACAGTATAGCTTCTAGGGATTCTGCCTTGCTAAAATTCCCACTGCCAGGATTAGCTTGCAAAATTATGAAGACAGACCTAGGAGCTTTGTCTCTCTCCGTTTATGGTAGGGTCCAGTACAGCCCTAAGGAAACTGGCAGGGGGAAGCCTCTGGCAAGAATAAGTTGCAAGCTGTATCAGTCCTACTCAGGATTGTTCTCTTAATTCATGTGAGGAATCTAATTTCACAAGCAGTCTGCTTAACTTCACCCCACATACCAGGAAAATTAGTATGGTGGCATTTTTAATTGCACACGACTTGAAAAAAGTTTGAGTTCATATAACCGTGTATACTGCCAAGCTTGATTTCTACAACTTAGAAATGTTCCTCTTTTCAAAGTGCAGGGCTTTTTTGAAGTGCCAGAACAGCATGTGCTGTAAAGTATGCACAATGCTGCTTACCATATCTCAGATGCATAATCCTAAATGAAAATATGAAATTCCAAGCACACAGTGGCAGGTATGCTTCAAGTCTTGCTAGTCTCAACACTAGATTCCAGCAATCAGAAAACTCAAGCTACAGGTTCACAAGCATTCATTGTAGACCAGATTCTGATTAATTTACTCAAGCTGAGTAGTGTCTTCATCCTCAAAAGCCCGCGTTGAAATGGAAGTATTTGTACAGTTCAAACCAAGTACACTTGATTTTAATACATGGTATATGTCTCCCTGCACTTGTTACTGTATCTCTACAATATATTGCTACTAGGAACAGATGAAAAAAAGTTAACTAGGCTTTATTGCTATTAAAATAAATACAAATTTATGATATCACTAGGTTTTGAGATGGCCATAGCTTGACAAGAAACCTGACTGTTGACAAAAGGCTATGTTTCAGCTGCTGCTACTGGATGTGATTCTGTACACTTTTTCTGATGGCAAATTGAATCTTTTATGCCTCATCCTGACACTAGGCACCTCTGAAAAGAGCTCAGCTCTATCCCTTTTGCACCCTCCCTTCAGGTATTTACAGACTTTGATAGGATCCACCCACAAGCCTCCTCTTTTCCAGACTGAACTGTCCCAGCTCTCTCAGACTCTCCTCACAGGAGAGGTGCTCCAATCCCTTGAGCATTTTGGTTGCCCTTTGCTGGACTCTTTCCAGTATGTCCACGAACTTTGACCATCATATCTAGAAATTCAAAACTGTGGCTAAAAGGAATTTGGAGGGGAGAGAGGGGAGGACAGTTGGTCTGCCATGACTTGAGAATGTGGACTAAAAAAATGTCCACTTTGTTGTCAGAATGGCAGTGTCCATCTACAGATCTGTAGAAGATACCTACATTGCAAATCTATGTTAGGAACCAAGACTTCAGTGACACCTTAAAATGAATGCTACACTGAACATGGCATGATATTGAATGTGGAATGAAGAGCACATTGTTGAATCACAGAATCACAGAACTGATGTATCTAACTAGGTTACTGGGTGAGTAAATGAATCGCTGGTGTTTACAGCTTACAAGGAAACTGGCTTAGAGCTGAGTGCCCCAGTTCTGCAGACTGCTTGGTGGCCAGCACTGCTCTCCTGTGGACAGCACTGAAATTTAGCCACCCTTGCCTTACTGCATAGGCACTCAGACGACATCTTCAGCTTATCAGTCTCACACTGTAGGTGGGTTTTATTTGTTTTCCAAATCTGCGTTAACTCCTATTCTGATAAAAACAAATTAATAGGATATAGTTTGTGAAGTTTGGGGGTTTGTTTTTGGTTTAAATAGTAAAATAAAAACTGCATTTGAGGTCTAATCAGCACTCGATCTTTTTAAGGAAAAGACTGGAAAAAAATAAGGCTACCTCTGAGCAGTATGGAAATAGCCTGCTGTCTCATCTTTTCCCAGATATTTGCTGATCACAGAAATACCCACCCTTCTCTTTCTCAGTTCTTCCCTTTGAGCATATGCCAAGTGCTGGCATGCAGGCTGCCCAAAGGGAATGGTATATCATCTCCAGAAAGTTGTTAACATAAGGCTGAGCATGTACCATGCCATTATTATGACAGCTTGCTCAAAAACAGAACAGACAAGCAGAAGTGGGAAAAAGTTCACAGCTCTTTCTTCTGGCACACATATATCTAGTATTCACTGTTAAATATTAAGCTACTGTGTTGTACAAATAATTGACTTAAAGCACAACCAAGCACTCCAGCAATTTAGTTTACTGTAGCCAACTCTGCCCATTGTTGTCACTGAGACCCCAAATTCTCATTTTTAATTTCATTTCTCCATACCTACAGATGCTCACATATAATACTGCAGCCAACTTGACTCCTCAATAAATGATACTCTTATTCTTGAACAACATGGGTTAAGCTTGTAGAACACAACCAACTTTTTCACATTTTATTTGGTTTTGAACAATCTTCCTCTTTGAAAGGCTGAATCTGAAATCATTCATCTCCTTTCCCCTTCCACATTACATCAGCAATCTTCAATAGTACAGTATGAGTGTTGTGGTAGTATGGCATCAATGCATTCTTACTAAGTAAGGCATCTTTTAAAATATATGCTGGCATCACTTCACAAAACAAAACCTTCTTTCCTTCCAGAAAAAAAAAAAAAAAAAAAAAGGAAAAAAAAAGGAAAGGGAGTGCACAAAAAAACAGGTGAAGCAATGAAATGATTCAGCCACAGCCACATCATTGCCATCCTTACTGTAAACCAGCTGCTAACACCAGAAATTAAATTCAATCCCCCTGGCTCTAGATATATCAACAGCAAAGTTTCCTCAGGCATAATCATGTGAATATTCACATACGCATGAGCATATATAAACGCATATGCATATAAACTCTTAAATAGACACTAGATAGTAATGGAAGGGATGTCCTATCTTACAATGAGAAGGGAGGTTGAGCATCCATATATGAAGCACTATGTGAAAAGGGAATAAATATAGAGAATGTACATTAATTACTATAAAGTGTCAGTATGATTAAATGTTATGTTATGAACCAAACAGCAATTTTCAGAATCATCACTAGCCAAGTGTACTAATTCTAGTGTATTAGTATGAACGTAAAATATTTCATACTTAAAATGGTAACTTCAAATTATTAGGAGGAAAGACAGCTTATGTAAAATATTTTAATTCTTATTTTTAATAATACAAATGCACTTATCTACATTTTTTTGTAATATGTACATGTACTTCATTTAAGATGAGAAAATTCACTAAGTGATCTGATTAGTTCTAAGGTTTCTTACCACTCTATACATTTCATTGAAACAAGAAAGTTTTGTTTCACCAACAGAAGTTCTGTGCTACAGAACATGGCAGAGCATCTTTGTAACCCTGATCTCCCTACAGGAGTATCCCAAAATGGAGGATGACCTTTTGCCTACAGTTGCAATGCAGTCATAAAATTCATGTGGAGATCCTTTTTAGTGCACTAGATTTGAAAAGGTGCAAAATATGCCATGGACATTATTTGCCTTTTATTATTGCCACTCATTTTCATATTTCCTGCTGACTACATATATATATAGAAAAAGTAGAATTCCAGCACCACTGTTTTCTTCAGTTACTTCTTGCTGCTTTGCAAGATTTTTCACATGAGAAGTGACATGAAACTAAATGTAGTGCAGAGAAAAATAACATTCCAAGGTCTTAAAATTATTCAGGCTTACACATGCACATATACATCCTTTAAGGAACCTTTAAAAATTCATTTGGGAGGTTAAGAACTTCAAACTATTAGCTTGTACATGTATTTTTTCTTGGCAAAGATTCTGGGACCCCCTTAGAGAATTTGATTCCTTAATACCTATTACTTAGTGATTATCTACCTCTTATCTTACACCTAAAGAAAATAAACAGAAAAGCTTTTAAGATATTGCTATTTTGCAGCAGAAATATGATTGAGAACACCCACAGCATAACTTCTTATGGGAAGAGGATGGGCACAGCAGCACTTATGGGCTTGCATCAGCTGATACTGTGTGACTGTGTCCCTCTCCTTCCTCCCTACCCCTCTTTTGTTTGCAGTATAAATGAAGCAAAGAACCCAAATACTTGATTAAGACATTTCAGCACAGTTCGGTCACTGTTTAAGTCTGTTTGAGCCATTTCTGAGCTGAACTCTTTACACAAGTGAAGCCATATACTTCTTGCCCTTGGTTTGACCTTTTAATTACCTTGCACTTCTCAGAAGGCAATTTTCATCGTCACAGCAGAAAACGATTTGAAACAAATGAAGGGCTCTTTCTGCCTACAAAAAGGGTAATGTTGTAACCTTGATATTAGCTTATTGAAAAAACAGTTTTGCACTCAAAACTTTAAGTGCTATGTTTTGTGGAAGCCAATACTAAAAAATTGGAGAAATTATGCATACATTTGTTTCTTCTTCCCTTGGAGATTATAAACACCCTGAGGCAGCTCATTTTTACAGAGTGTTTGCTGTCAAGAAGCAATGAAGTGCAAATGGAAGCCAATTGAACTCAGCAATTTGTTTACCCAGGAAGACAACAGCTGGAGAAAAATGGAGAATTTTAATAATTAGCCAGTCGTATTAGATGAGGGACAAACTGGTATATGATCTAGCATTATAATAAGGAGATTTTCTTTGGGGGATTATAGAGAACTAGTAATTATCTTCCTTTAGGATCAAGAAACTTAATTCACCTTCTCTGAGAATGCTAGAAGCTATGAACAAACCAAAATATCACTCCCTGTCTGTTCTTCCCAAACCCTCAGGCGGTAGAGACTTGACAATTTTTTTACTTGAATGTCTAGAAACCACCCTGATATATCCACTAATCCCTATCTACAGAAGAAAAGCCTCACACCAGGAATTGTTTAATTATCAGATATTACCTATCTGAAGGAATTAAAATTTACGTTATCAAGCATGTATTGCTTGATGCCTTCTTCTGAACGATCTCTTGGGAATTCTTGTTTGGAAAAAAAACTTTACAAACATATAAGTAATTTAGCCCAAAAAGAAATATTGATTAATTAAAATGTGTTGCACAGATCAATTATCCACTACACACAGTAACATACAACAGACAGATAAAAGTTTTCATTAAAATATCTGCAAACAAAATGCTTACTCCAAAGCCTGCTGCAGCAAACAGGAAGCTTCCTGCTGCCAGCACTGGCTTCCAGATCAGCCCTCACCTTGCAGAACAGCTTGGACTCCTCTCACCAGCAGCTGAGGTAGTGTTTTTGTTGTTGCTGGTTTTGTTTCTTTTTAATTTTCAGTCATTTTGATCAAATTGGTTCTGCAAGACATTAGACCTTTATTATTGGGTAAATGTTTTCTTGATATGCAATTAGAAAAAAAAAAAAAAAAATCAGCAGTAGAGGTGAAAAGACCTGAAAATCATACAGAGGAGCATGTAGAAATTACTTCAGAAAAAGCACTATGAAGACAATAATTCTTACCCCTGTATAACAACATGCTCTGTATTGGTTTATCTGAGCAAGCAACTCACCGTTACTGGACAAACAAGAGAACAAGGACCAAGTCCAGCTGGAGTCTCTTTTTCAAGCCTCAGAGTTACAGCCACCATTTATAATTTTTGAATGGTTATACAAGAGAAACACGAAAAACTTAGTAATACACTTCATTGTGTTAGGCCAAAGTTGCTGCTATGGAAGTTTGGGTACTCCTTAAATCAGTGTTTGCCTACTGAACTCAGTAGGGAACACAAATCCTAAGATCAGTAGGATTTGCTCCATCTCCCACATTCCCCTGTTCTGAAAGGGCCACAAGATTCAGCTGCAAGCCACAGGAGGAGAGAGCAAGCAAAAGCTTGGAAAAACCTCCCAGGAAGCAAGTCTCACATCACTTGGTGAACTAACACATACTAGTTTATTCTGTTTTCCTCTAAGACATAATCACAGAGTTCCTTGCTATCATGGTTGCATCTTCAGAACTAAAGTGCTTTGATTTGTACACGAAGATCAGTCTTGTGTCTGACAAACACTGAAGACCAACCATAAGGTACCCCAGCAGCATGCCTGTTTTGCCAACAGCACAGCTGTTTATTTGGAGAGAATAATTTAAGCAATTTTGTGTTTGTAGAAAAGAAGCCATATATATATATGTGTGTGTGTGTGTGTGTGTGTGTATGTATGTATATATATGTGCATATATATATACATATATACATGTATATAATTTCTGCCAGTTTGGGAAAGTAGTTGAATAATTCATAACTAATTAAAATAGTGTTGCACAGGGAGAGATGAAGCTAGAAGTTAGTTACTACACCATCTCTAAAATTTTACCCATACAGTCTGTCATACAGCACATAAACCACAAGGCTTTATATGACATTTATGGTTAAACTAATTACAGGAAAACTCATTTTTTGAAGTTCCTCTTACTTGTGTGCTTCATGATAGAGTAAGCTTTTTTTCTCCATTTTTCATTACTAATATTAAGTGCTTTACAGAAAGCAATTCAACTTTCATATGCTGATAAGTCAGCACCACACTCAACACAAACTCACCTTTTTTATCTGAAGTTAATAAAAAGATAATGAAACTAAGCTTAATTTTACACCAAAAAAACTTCCCACACTGCCTGGAATACTCACCAATCCTCCTTCTATGAAGTAAACTCCCGTTCTGTAAACACTATTGGTGTCAAATATACATAGCTAGGAAACCTGAAAACACTGAATCCTCAGTTCTCTGAGGTCAAGAACTATTTTTGAAGATAATTTTAAAAAGCAAATAAACCTGATAATGGATAATTCATTACTTAAAAAGGACAAGATATACTATGTTCATCATAAAACATAAGCATTTCTACTAAGCAAATAATTTACCATCACCTCAAAATTATGTATAAAAAAATACCAAAGTATAGTCTCCTGCTCCTGCAAAATAAAATAAGACACTAAAATGATTCTACTCAACAAAACAGAAAATATCAAAATGCAACAAACTAAGTCTAACAAGGCACCTATACAGAATTTTTAAAATTTACTATTTAACAGAGATCCATTCTACAGGCTTATGTAAATACCATTGTTCAAGTCAACGGTACCAATTAAACCATGTTTTCTTACTTATAAACCAACTTCAAAGAAACTTTTTTAATTAATTTTTTTTGTTCTAAGGTTGTGTAATAGATAAGATCTCTAGAAAACTAATTAAAAGATTAACTGTTAGTAATGTACGGTAGGGTGTGTAATTTGTGAAATATGAGGCAAATTAGAGTTTTAAAGGTTAGTTCTGTGCCTCCTGAATTATTCATTGTGAATCGTATTCTTGTGAATTTAGTCCCCTCATAATCCCAAATTCTCCAACAATTGACCATAATGTTATTCAAACATTAGTTACCTGCAAGTACTTGCTGAACATTTCATGTTAACAAACTTCAGTCTGGTACTCTTGTAAAATCTTCACCTCAGTGCCACACTCCTCTATTATTTCTGAAATGTTTGGCTGATTTATTATATGTTGCCAGTGTTTTGATTCAATGACTGAAACATTTCAAATGAGAATAATAAACCACAAACACCAAACAGTAATTAAAGAAGAGCCAGAACAGGATTTGGATAAAAACATTCAAGCAAATATTTAAGTTATATTTATAGGTATAAAACTGGAACACTGATAAGTTTGAATTCAATCAATCGCTGTCTGACTTGAAAGATAAATACAGTACTGGTTTAATACAACTTCCGTTGACACCGACTTTCCAAATGAAATCAGGCACGTATTAAATTACTGTTAAGAGAATCTATGTATTTTTGAATGAAAATTTATTGAAAACCAGTAAGACATGAACATGGGCACTTATGACCATTAAAAATTCCCATGTAACAGAGCAAGAGATTTGCTAGAGGAACACGAGACTGACACAGTGCTGTGAAAGAATTGTGATTTTTTTTCTTAAACAAAGAAAGCGGGATTTAGCAGCAAGAAATAATTTTTTACTAGTAACTTCTGAAGGTAAGGAAAGAAAAATTGCATAATGGAAAAATAAAATCTATCTACATCTGAGTCAAAGAATAGAAATGAAAATGAACTGTCAAACAAGTGAACTGAAGAACACTGGGAGTGGAGAAGGATGCAGATGAAAATAAATGTGGGGGTTCTGGGAAGCTCCACTGAATGACAAAGACAGCCTCTGGGAAGAAAAAAACTCTTCAGTGCGATGAAGAATCATAGCAATGACCAAATGTTGTGCCAGAAAAATCACATGCTACACACTCAGAGCATTAACTGCAGTAATGAGTGTAAATCTGAATAGGAATCCAAGAAATTATGATGAATAAATCACTCCTCCTGCTTCCAGGAGGACTGAACACCCTATTTCACTGCTGTTGAATGTCATCCTGCTTGCAAGCAAAAGAGGATGGTTTTCCTTCCGTTTACAAACACCACTGCAGCTCCCAAGGTCATACAAATCACAAACAGGTATGAATGCTAAGTGGATGGATATGGATTGATACAAGTTGACAGCATGACTTATATTCTGAATCTATGTCACATTGTTTCCCTGAATAGAGTTTAATGACAAGATCTTCTAAATATGGAGAAAAATTCTGAAGAAATAACATCCTTTTTTCCTCACTGCCATTATATCACAGGACCCTGTAAATATGGAGATGAAAGGGACTGTAATGAAAAACACATACAAAACTGTTGTGAATAAATACAGACTTCATTAAATACAACACAATACATTTTCCTTACTTTCTTCATGTTTACAAGGTCCTGTGATAAATGGCAGTGAAGAAAGGGCGTCATTAAATACAGATAGAAAACACATTGGGAAGCATAGCTGTGCTTGCTGTACGGGTGTTACTATTAACCACTGTAGCTTCCCATCTGGTATAACCATCACATGCCAATCCCTTCTGAGCATGAATGTACATAACCATATTTCCAAAGCTGTGTGATGTCATTTACATCTAACAATTATTTCTTATAGGCTACTAGACAGATTTTATTTCTGGTGCTTAGGGCATGCATAATAAGTTGACTTCACTTGTTGGACAATGAATTATCCTTTCCTACTTGTGCTTTGAAGCCATGCCTGTTTTAATAAATCACACACTCGTGATTCCTGTTCTTACTGTAATATACTTTAGTCAACAAGCTGTACACAACAGTGTTTATTCCTATCATTTGCATAAGGTTATAATCCTTTTAACTTTTAGCTTAGTTTATTGTGCTCATCACGCCAATCTCTGGACAGTACCAGAACAAATACTATCTTCTACTGGTCATTGTTATTCTCTCAATTTATTTTTTTTTTTCTAGACTGATTGAATAATGAAAATATTTACTTGTAAAAAAAATTTAATGGATTTACAAATAAGGAAGGAATTGCAATGACTGCTGTCACAGTGAATATTTGTAAAATACCATCCCCCAAACTGCAGTACTAAATGGTTACAAACTTTGGTCCTACTCTAAATATTCTTGAAGTTCTTCATAATGTCACAACTATAGTGACTACAGAGTTCTTCATATTTACTGACTGTTGTTCAACAGAAGTGTCATCACTTTTACATGGCAATTTACTTGGGGTGAAGAGGAGGGAGAGGAATTAGCCTAGACCTGCTTGGGTTGTTCACCTTCTTTATGTGATCAGAAGGAAGGCTGGATGAACTACCCCTTGACTGGGTACTTAATTTTCTATGGTTTAAGTGGGACAAATTCATTCTAAAACCTGTACATATAAGCAAGCAGTAATTTCCATTTGTGGCCAAAACAATTGCTTTGTTTCAACATGTTATTAAAGTTTCTTATTAAATTCCCTAAAATAATTATTTTTTCCAGGCATTCAGTTTTGTCCCAAGTGACCCTCATTAAATTCAGTAACAGATTTACTACTGATTCAGATGGGAGCAAAGTTAGACCTACATAGCATGGATACTATTTTCTCTGCCTACTACTACTTTCCACTTCTTTCTATAATGTATTTTATTGTCTTCTTTTTCAGATAAGAACTATATATGGTTTTAATTCCTACTGAAATTATAATACTGTACTAACCCATGAAATTCGGTAAATTTTGCAAATATGACCAAAGAATTAATATGGCCTTATATACAAGCAAGTAATCCATTAAGACAAAGTCTAGAGCTCATAGTTCCTGACTTTTTTTTTTAATCCCTTGACTTCAATGGAGTAACACTAGCATGCAACAGGCATGAGGTCACTGGCATTAAAGCTTTCTACCCATCAGAAGAAACTAATTTGATTAGTAGCACCTTTTCTTTACAAAATTAATCAGCTAAGCTAATTAATGTGATACCAAAGATTATATCAACTTAAATAAGTCTCCTGACAGACTCATTCTTAGAAACAGCTCCACCACTGATTAATTAATATTAACATTATAGGATCTTTAAAAGACTGTTAGTTAGTTGCAACAAAAACTATTTTTTGTATGTTTAAATATAGCGAAGTTAATTGTTAATGGGAATAAATATATTAAATAAAAACTCCTAAATAAAAACATATTAAAATAAACTCCTGCTGCCACTACGTGGATGGCTGTCCAGAAGCAACTCTCTAACTAGGTGGAATGATTCTGCTCCCATCCTATACTTTGTTCTCCAACTAATACATATGGAGATACAAAAATCAGGTGTTAATATTGTCCACCCAAGAAAAGATACCAACACAGACATAGAAAACAGAATGAAATAAACATTTTTATAGTCTTCAAGAAAGTCTTTAAAAACCCTCCAAAAGCTTTTTTGAAGTCTTTCCTCTTTTCGTAGGAAATTAGAGAATTGTTTCCATAAGATCTACAAACATAATGCCTCACGACAGACTAATTGTATCCCAGTCCATTTCTGAGATTAATCAGTATCAGAACTATAGTTAAAAAAAAAAAAAAAAGAGAGAGAAAAGGAAGAAGTAGGAAGAGAAGTTAAAATATTCACAAATAATAATGATGCAACAACTATTTTACGATGTAAGCTTCTTACTCACTCCAGATAGTTGTCATGCAACTTTAATCTTGAACCAGGAGATTCATGTTCCATCTCATACACAAGTTAGTTTAAAGAAAACAAACCAAAGAAAACATTATGAACCTAATTCCTTGCATTTACTCCTCTCCTAGTACTGTTGTATACGCAAACATATAAAAGCAATCGTGTACCTCACCAAAAATGACTTCATGACAACTTCTATTTTACATTCACATACCAGCAGCTAAACTAATTCTTAACGATTCTATGGTTTTTAATTTCTTGCACCTCAATCCCATCTAATCACAGATGTGTCACCCTTAAATCCTACATATTTTTGAGCCTCTTTCTCATCACATGATAAATATGTGCCACAAAGCATTTTCGTCAGGTTTCTGATTGTTGTATTTAAATTCACCATATTTTCTCTGTACGTTATGAAATGCAATAATTGGAAATACACAAATGACTTTTCGACTTTCAGTAAAAATTACACTGTCATTTCATCTTAGTTTACATCTTCAACCTAATCACTGACCTTGCAGTACGTGTAAGCTTTCGCAGATTATACAGTATCTCTTCTGGGACAAAATATAACACCTGCACCAGTATTGAAGGTGATGAGATACCTCTGATTTATAACAGCCCTGTACTTTAAGGGTTAATTTGTAGGCTTTTATTAACAAAACATATGTCTGTGACTAACCAGCAAAAAGGCAGGTACATTCAGTGAATTGCATAAAGTAATACCAATACATTTTTTCCTCAGTAGTTATAGATAATTGAATTAAGCTTTTAAATCAGTAATTCATCAAGCACAGCACACATTTCCAAAATACACTGAAAGACAGGTAATATGAATATATTTAACATGAACATTATGGCTGAAATTTTTCAAATACATTCAAGCCATTTTCCTATTACAAGGAGATTTCCTATATTCACAGCGCATTGTAATTGCAAACAAGCTATGACTCTGCAGACTTGTTCTAGCAATGAAGAAAAAATTTGTTCAAAAATGAACAAAGACTTTGCATGTTGATAATTAGCATTCCATTTTGCACATGAAATTGCACATCATTAGGTCTAACTCTAATATTCACACTGATGGAAATCATGGGAAATGCCAATGCAGCCAGAAGAATTGCACTAATTTAAAGATAATGCCAATAAAAGAATAAGACTTAACATCTGTTACACTCAGTGACCCATTTGTGTGTGCTAAAAAGCCTACTTTTTTTGTACTCTGACTGTCCCTGAAGTCCCCTCCCATAGCTTTCAATCCTACAAGCAGAGAAACCACTTCAGTTAAAAACCTTGATGGTAAACTAATAAATAATAAAATCTAATAGAATAATAGAACCTAAGACTCCTGAAGCAAAACTGCTGAGCTTTCAAAACTTCCCTTTTTCATCTGCACTAAAGGCTTTCATTTGCTTTGCCTTTGTGCCTCTCTAAAAAATAATAATAATAATAATATTAAAAATGTCAGTAAAAAGAGCAATAACTCTTTACTGATTTTCAGGTACATTCAGTGGTCCGTTGTACTGGGAGCGCTCCCTGGCACTGATTTCAGGACTCCCCAAGGAGGCTTCATCAGGTTCTCCTGACATGGCATACAGCAGCAGCAAAAACTACTGCACCCTTGAGACTGCAGAATTTTGCTTGCTCCCAGTTTTCACATATACAGCTGTACTTAGGCAACCCCATTCCTGATTGTGTCACTGTATGTGTCTTTCACCCTGACTCCAAACTATTTCTACATGGGAGCATTCCCAACAAAGCAGCAAGTCTTGCAAAAGTCATAGTGCCTTTCCTGAAGCCAAGAAGTTTTTATCTTGGTCAGGAAGGATTCTGCCCCTACTGCTCTGACTACACGAGGTTGTTCCAGGACCCAATTCCTCTGATTGTTCAGCAGCATTCATCCCATTTCCTACATAAGCAAATTGATGATTACATTATGCATGACCTTTTGTTCTTCTGCAAGAAAACTCTGATGTTTTTAGGACTGGTATCCCCTCCCCTGCTGCAAAAAGTATTAAGTTAGTGAGAGAGGGGATTTTGTTTCCTGTTTGCTAAGCAGGTTTCAGTTAAGTACTGGGAATTCTCTCAGGATCTGTAGGATTCCCATGTTTATTGCTTACCACGTTTGCAGTTCAGAGAAGTCTCCAAATACAGCCATCACAAAGCAATATGCTTTGTCTGTGATGATCCTGGGAAAGACACTGCAATCACTGTTTCTAAGCCAGTCTAATGTTTTTCTCCATTACATCTACTTCACAAAGAATCATATCTGTTCCTAAATTATTCTCTGTAGCTTTTTGGATTCATGTTAGATATACTAATAAATTTCTGGTACATCAAAAAAATCAAACTGCGTTGAGTTAATTGGGGTTTATCTAATTTTGCTCTGATTTTGCTAGTCATCCATGTCAGCCCTTTGCACCAGAACACTGCTAGACACTTCAATGACAGAAATCAGTTCATTAAAGACAAATAGCACATTTCATATTAACATACACCAAACTGGATTTTTTCCATAGCCTTTTTTTGCTTTATTAATCACCACACTGAATATCTCATGAGTATCTTCAATGGACAACAGCATTTATAAAATGGGAACAATTAAGAATCAGGATAAAGTGCAGAGAAAACCATGAGAAATTGAAATAATTTTGTACTTTCTATTTGAAAAGAAAGCCTAGAGCAACAATATATCACAATACATCTAGTCTTTTTATCTGAACAAAGCTCTCACTTAAATCAACATGACTTTTCAGCACAGCATGTGTACACCTAACATTTTCAAGCAGCCTTATAAATTAAATTAGTTGCTCCATACTGAAGGCTAAGCTTGAAAATTTTACCTTAATGCATAACAGGAACACTAGCATGCTACATCTGCCACACCTGGTTCAAAACCAGTTTACAGTGCACTGGCACTTGGGGACTTCGGAATGATACTTCCTATTATCCCAGGAAAAAGAAGGGAATAAGATTCTTCCACACCTGCGTAAATGCCTTCTGATGCAGCCCTGTACATGAAGACCAAAAATGTAGGCTCTTCATCCTTTCCAACTAACCTAGAATTTGGCAATCAATACCTCTAACTTCTTGTAACACTAAAATGTTGACAGGGAAAAAAAAAATAAATAAATTAAAAAAAAAATCTGAATGCCTTTCCTTCTCTTTTTCTGATATTAAGACTGATCTAAATCCTCATATTCCACTGGACGTTCCTCTGTGCCTTCTCAAAATGATTTTAATCTGCCAGAATATCCTTTTAGGTTTATTTGACAATTCAAAATTTATGTTTTAACACACTGCTATTTTCAAAAATCCCAAACCAGAGTATCATCCAAGCCTCTGTGAAGAAAATTAACTCTAACCCAGCCAAACCCATGACACAAACATAGACCAAGGATCCTTGCCTTAGCCTGGGGCCTAAATTAAGCATCTTTGCTGCAAAGCAGCTGGTCAGAAGGGACAGAAATGTCTCAGATCTTTCTTCCTTCAGCACAGGTCACAACAGGCTGCACTGCAAGAGGATGTAGACTGCTGGTACAGGGCAAAGCTGCCAAAACATTATGTTTGAGAAATAGATGCCTCAGGCAAAAGTAACTAGGTTCTCATTAGCTTATGCCATCCTGCTGGTAAATATGTAAGAAAAGATCCAAAATTTTATTTTTAAATGAGGAAGATGCAGAGAGCTGTCATGGCCAAGTGAGCTGAATAAAGCCCAAAGATCTGGATCAAAGTGGTACAGTAATGGAGTGACATACTCAGGCCCTGCATTTTATGTTTGACAACAATATTCTGCACCTTTACCCACAATAAACATTTCATCATCTTGATTACCTCAAGCATCTCATTTTTGTTAACCAAATGTTTTGATCTTTCCTTACACCAAGGCCCTGTAGCAATAACAAAAGACTTGCCTGTGAAACATGTTTTCCAACATTTATTTTTAGATTTCAAGAATGAGAACTTCCTTGCCACCAACTTTATTGACAACAGAGAAAACAATTTATTAAATAGTTTAATTAAATAGTTTAAAGGAATTGTGCACTCAAGACAATAGAGAGTGGCAACCTTATCCTCCTGATGTTACAAGTAAAAAAGTGAAACAATTGCATGTGTCTTTGTTTGAGAAAGAAAAAGATGAACAGACTGTATTCATATGCAACTAGAACAGAATGTAACTGCCTACGTGTGAGTCCTCTCCATTCCTATTTTCTGAAGCCGTGCTGTCACTATAGTATTAGCTTGCCAACCAAGAATTTGGTTAAATTAAAGTTTTGTTACCTTTTTTCCAGTGATCAGTCCAATAAAAAAAAAAAAAATGGATTGGTAATAAAATCATCATCAATTGTGACCTCCTTTTCAGCTCTCCCCAATGCCATTATAACCAACAGAATTTCTAAGGTAGCCTTTAATCAGCATTCCTGAAGCAAGTGAAATAACTTCATTAAGAAGAAAGGAATGAACAAAGCTCAAAAAAAAAAAAAAAGCGTTATTTTTTTTAAATGTCAGAAATCATTTTCCTTCTAGAACTTCTATATTCTGAGAAAGACCATAGAGGCTGAAAGTACCACAATCCAAACACTCAGGAACTCTGAACCAACCAGTAAGTCCCAGAATTTTTCAGCATTCTGTCCTGAAAGATGAGAAACTTCAGGGTTGAAAACCAGTCAACACTAAAAAAAGCAATGCAGACAAAGCTAATGAAGTAATACAATTAAAATGCAGCTTAAGTAATTTCTTTCATCTTCCTAATGTTTTGTACACAAAAGGGGTTGTAAAATAGTTTAAGATGCACTAATTCGCTGACTGATGTCTCAGATTGCAAATGTTACATACAAATTCATAGGGAATGTCCACATACAGAATACTGTCACATGTACTAAACATTTCACGTGCTCCATCTCACAGCTCACCTGAGCAAAGCAATCCCTTAGGAGAGTTACCAATGTTTCTGAAATATAAACAAGTTTGCTTGTTCACTCTGTTACTCTTTGTTCCTGTATTTGATCCTGGGTTCATTCATGGAAATACCAAGCCTAAATCTTTCACAGATGGTAGCTGAAAAGATCCAAGGATCACACAGAAAACGCGTTCTGTGTATCTGTTATAAGCCTCTCTCTATTTATTCACCTCCATTTTAATAGCTTGCCGCTGAAAAATGAAACAGAAGCAATAATGTGCTAGTTAGGTGACTAGTCACACACCATGAAAATTCAAAACGAGCAGCTCCCAAAGAGGCTAATCACAGAAATATATGGGCTGAGCTGTCTGGCAAGTTCTCGTAAATTCCAAATAGATCCCCAGAAATCAATAGCCATTTTCAAACAAACAAATATTTAAATTAGATCGATGTTAAAACTTTTCCGGGGGGGGATCAACTATTTGTAACAGTAAGAATACAAAACAATCTGTGCAAAGTCCATAAAAAAATATGACCTCACTCAGCTTCTGAGTCCTTAACCACGCTCTTTCACTCCTCTACTTTAATTAAATGAAAGGTTTACTGTAGCAGCAAAAGCACATTCCTAACTCCACTAGAAATAAGAAAAAAATATATATAAGAGGAAAAAAATCTGTAAACCTTGACTCTGACTTGTTGAGAGAAATTCTCTGCATCAGAAAAAATGCAGGGAAGAAACACCTTTTCAAAGTGTTATCTTAAATACCTTCCTTTTTTGAATTGGATGTATAATCTCAGGCTTCTACTCTTAGCGTCTTCAGAAATAGTATATATATTCAATGGTTATTTTAAAAACTATACACATCATTCACAAGGTACAAATTTTGTAGATACAGCCCAATTGTCTCCCCCATACTACCTTTCTGTTGTTCTACAGAGCCACAGCAATCAATCCTCCTCCTGGTCTAGGCAGAATTTTGACACAGCCACTGTTGGCAATGCCAAGAAAAGAAGTAGGACCATGGCCTGCTGCTTGCCAGTACAGCCAAGTATTTCCTCTAGATAGCCAACAGCCTTCTGACAGGGATGTGCTACTATAGGCAGTGTGTAAGTAGCGAGCAAGTACAACCCTGGATCCAGTTCCCCAGAGCTGCCAGCATCACAAACACTGCATATCGAGCAGCATGTCGCTGTAGACTTGTGCTGCTCTTGAAAGCTTGATAGCTCATGAATAAGAATGGGCTGACCACTCACCCGAAGGCATGGTACATCCAAGAACCCAAAATGACTGCTTTCTTAGCTGTACTGTGCGGGCTCACTGCTGAAACTTTCTTCTCTCCTACACAAGGCTCAGAGATGGCTTTCCGTCTCTGTCCCCCCACATGCACATTTTCAGGAGCTGCGGTATGACCAGCTCCCTGGTTTGCAGGGAGATGAGTAGCATCACAGGGAGACACAAGTAACTTCAGTCTGAGTAAATCCCCCAGTTTGCAATTTGCACAGCTGGACAGAGCCAGCAATGTATTATCACCCAAAAAAAAGACCTTCTTAGCTTTTTTGTCAATGCAGTAAAAAAAATAATGAATCCAGTAGGTCCAATTTACGCTCAGTTTGGCTGTAGTGTTTAAAGTGTACTGCCTTTGGTGATGTCATCTGTCCTCCTGCAAACTCTTCTTCCCTGAACTACTGCTGCTTTCCACTTTCATCTTCTCATGCACCTTTACTGCAGAATCTTTTCCCATTAGGTGCAAGAAATTACTTGCATGCTTTACTAGCAACATCCATAAATTGCACACAGAGAAATGCACTTCAAACAATCAGATAGAAACAAACTGAAGCTGTCTCTTATTTTTTTCCTGTGTCGAGAATCAAAGTCATTGCCACATGACAGAAAGAAAGGAGTTGTTTTGTTCCAATTTTGTTGTTTTAGCGGTAAGAGGACATTACACCATGTTGAAGAGTGAGTCCCACCGCCCTTCTTGAATATGGGATCTTGAATCTCTTTCATGCCTTTAGGAACTTGTCCAATCACCCATAAAAAGGGAGGAGGACCACAATCTGACTCTGCCCCATCCCCTGAGGGAGGTGACCCATGCACAAGAGGCATGCCCATATGATCCACCACCGCCATGTGCTCCTCCTGCATAACCCTACGCTAGATGTTCTTTCCTTCCCAATTCTATTTCCAAACTGCTCACACTTGAACAGTTCCATAAAAATCTGTTTTTACAGAAGTCCCAGGCACATGTCATTTTCAGGAGAAGCTAAAATATGAACACAGACCTTCAAGAAACTTTATCCCCAGATTCCATTTTCTGAGTGCCACAGACGGCATTTATTGTCACCGAGTAATTCTGTTTGATTATAAGGAGTATATTCAGCTATCCAGCTTTCTGAGAAGCAAATCTTCCAACTGACAAATAGCCTGGCGAAGAGCCTGATAACTCATTTTCTTCCACTGTATTTGCAGGTGACTACTACAGGAAAAGCACAAACACCCACAAATCACCATTCCTAAAAACAGACATTAAGGTGCTCAGGACCATTATCCTGACATTGTTACAAAGAAGAAATAATCAAGAGATCTATGCCTAGAAGAGAAAATATGGTCTAGGAGAAAAAGAAAAAAAAATTCTTGCTATTATTTTGATCTTCTCATGCCACAGGGAGAGAAGAAACAACCAAGACCTGCACTAAATCACAGGAGAAAAGCAGAGAAGATATACGCTGCAGGAACTAAACAGCTGGTCTACAAATGATTAAGGAAGCTTCAGGCTTTGACTATGAAATTTATTATCTTGCCTCTTCTTGAGGATAAGCATGAATGCCCGGTGACCTCATTTTTTAAATCTATTTTTTCTATTTTTTTCTTTTCACCTCAGAGCCTCTCTTGATGCCATACTTGATTCTCCCCCCTCCTTCTCCAAAGAAATTTCATATAGCTTAATTCTGGTTTCTTTTCAAATTCTCAAGCATTCTCCCACATAATTGATTTTTGGCAATTATTCCCACTAGGGACCCAGTAATGCAGTCAATACTCAACGTGTTATTACTTATGCATTTCTTGCTTTAGGCTTTACCTTTGAGAGGAAGAAAAAAAAAATCTGACTTCTTAGTAAATGGATCAGATGACACATTAAAAGCAAGAAGTGGAGCCTGATGGTGTGTGCTGCTGCTGTATGTTGTCCAGTGTTATTGCTCATTAACACTCCCGTGGGACTCCAGTATCTTGAAGCTCTGGATGCATTAAGTGCTAGTCCAAAAAATTCTCACTTCTGTGCCTTCAAGTCTCAATTATCTGTAGAACATGATAACATAATTTTACATCCTTATTCCTTTTCTCTCTCCAATAAGGAGTTTAAGTATCATTCCTTAAGAGGAGTTTATTGCTTGGTAGTTTTAAAGCAACCTGCCCCTATTACTCCTTCTCTGCATTTGCCTGTCCTAATAGCATACAGCAGAACTTTTTAAGCAGGATTTAGTTTTTCCCAGTAGATTGTGGCCTGCCTCATACAGTAAGATACCTTATTCTTTTGTTTCCCACACTGTCACAGTGGTTGAACACAGATGTACATTATATTTGTATATCTAACAGCTTTCCAATGGCTATTTTACTATCTACCACTATTTTACTGCAACTACTGTTTTTCAGGCAGGATAGACATTACTTACTAGTATACTATTCTTACCCTAGTAAAGTTACTGCTGATACCACCCTTGGTGTATCACCAGGTGTGATACCCAGGTGTACCCAGGTGATCACCAGGTGTGATACACCAGGTGTACCACCCTTGCAGGGTTGATGCAAGGTGATTAAGCATCACCAGGACTGCTCCAGCTCAGGCTGATGACACGTGAAGTCCATGAGAATAAATCAGCTATTTTATTTCTTTTACACTTCCTTATTATTCAGTACTTCTATTTTTTTAAACTCTGTTTAATCAGCTTGTGTGGTAGAGAGCAGATTTTCAGAGAAATAGGTTACTTAAAGTAAATATGGATGAAAAATGGAAAGCTCCGTATTAAATTCTATTATAAGAAATAGAAAAGCTGCTCATTTTCTTTAAGCACGTAGTCCATCTGACCACTTATTCCAGAGGTTTATGTGCATGGACTCTCCAGTCACTTCCACCTGATATCAGCACAGCTTTTTGTGAAACAGAACTGATTGCCGAAGTCCAAGACAATATAGAACTTGTGAAGAACATCATAGCCTTTCTTAATTGAAATGTTGAATAAAGGATGTGACTTCCTTGTTAATACACTGCAAATTAATACAGTAGAGAATTTAATTATATCTAGTTTTCATACCCATTGAAGATTTTTTCAAACAATTTGCACATACAAGCATGGCAGTCTTCTTTTTGTCATCTGTGGTTTAACATCAGGATGTGTGACTTCAAAATCACTGCCAAGTACATCTGGCTTCTACAGAACTTTCAATCAAATCAAATTTACATTATAAAGCAGCTTTGTACAAGCATTCTAGGGCACTGAACAAAGTCACTTTAAAAATAAATGCAATTGAATATTAATAAGCCAAACAAGTTTTATTTTTTAGTTAGAAGTGTGCAGTTCTTCTACAATTCTTGTACAAACGGGAATTGAACTTCACAACCAAAGATCACACTAAACAAAAGATGTAGACCCAGGACACAGGCCAAATAAATAGCAAAAAAAAAAAAGAGGAGGTATCCTAGTTAAAAATAAATAAATAAAAATTAAATTTGGCTGCAGCTCAGGCAGAATGGAGATGAGCTCTGAACATACAATGAATCCATGTCAACCTGGCTGATCACCACTACGACTGAAAACTTTAAGCTAGCATTTTCAGGGAGGTGCCTAACTTAGAAGTTAAATTTAAGGCACCCAGGACTCTTGGCTGCAGGCTCATACTGACTGTTACCCTGTTTGAGTTATCATTAAGCACCATGCTGCCATGTAATTAGCATACTTCAAGAGAACCCCAAGATGGAAAAATAGATTTTCTGAATCTTAGGATGTTGGTAAAGTCTGGAACAGTGTTTCTGGAACTATTATTTTGGTTCTGTAACCACAGGTGAGGAGATGCATCTGCTCTGTAAAATGCAAATGATTGCTCATCTCTGAGCCCAATAAATTCCTATGCATGAAGACCTTAACTCTTCAGAGCTCAAAAAATATTGTGTATATTTACACACAGGCATATGCAGACAAAAGTATTTAGAAAGACTCAGAAATATTAAGAACTATCATTACTCATCCCTAGGAACGTCAGCTGTTAAAGTTTACTGGACGAGTCATGAACAAAAAGCTTCATTATTCAAATAAAAGACTAGTAACGTGTAATAATGTAACATTAAACACGTAAACATGTAAATAACATGTAACGTGTTATTTATGTAAACATGTAAGTAACATGTAAATAACATGTAACCAATGTTATTTCTGACTTATTTTTGCAAGCAGAATAATCATTTCCAGAGTTAAAGTCCATAACTACAGTCCACCAAAATATTTAAGCAGTTACTTCGCACTATGGATTTAGCAATGTCAGCTTCAAAGGTGCTGCTCATAGGCTCAAATAAGCAGGTTGTGAAGGATATAATTTTACACTATTTGATATATTTCTATTTATTACCATAACTAACAGATTGTGAGAACAGGTTAACTGTTTAAGACCACGTAGTGAATTCAATCACACATAGCATTTATAACCCTGCTGTACTTACAAATTCCTGAGATGGTTTACGATTCGAATGGCTATTTTTCCTCTGTGCAGATTTTCTCATTGTTTTTATTATAGCATCTATCTAATCAATGTTATCAAACATCACATCGCTAATGAGTCAAAATCTCAGCATTGTTAGAGACTGCAAACAGAACTTGATATTCCAAAAAACATGTACTAAAAACTGAGGAAAAAAAAAAGTTTGGTTTTCATGGTTTTTTTGCTAACTTATACCTGCAAATCTGCTGCCAGAGCAATGCTAGGGAAGCTGAAAGAATCCCCAGTGTTGCTGAACAGAACGTTTAAGGAAAATTTGCTTCTCACCTTGCAGCACAGAGCGTAAGTTCCCACTCACGGGGTCTTACAGCAAAATAAACTGTTTTCATGCAATATGCCTCAAGGAACTTCAACGGAGAAAATCAGAAGACATGCACCACTCACGCTGGTTTGATTTTTTCCCCTCATTCGTATTTCTCCCTATTTTTCCCCTCGTGATTAAGAACATACACTAACTTTACAGGATTGCTGCAGGTAAGAACGTAAAGAAAATACATCTCTCCAGTGACAGTCCAACAGCTGTGCCGTCTCTGGAGCCCAGAAAATCAACACAGTGGGAAACACCTGAATTCAGTAAATATCCTGGCTGTGATCCCCACGGCCATTTTCTCTCAGTTAAATGCTAACTGGAAATACTTAAAACAACATGTGATGGCAGGCAATACCTGTTTATTCACGTGGACAAGCACAATTCAGAGCAATTATGATGCCATATAATTTAGCATATGTATTTTTAACTACAAGTATTGTTCCCTCTACTGATTTAATTCAAACAGCATATACCACAGAGATACAGCAAACCCATTATATAGAGTAACACCTGAAAAGATAGATGCACTCAAGGATTTCTACTGGAAGCTGAAAACAAAACAAAAAACAAACTTCCTAGGGAAGCAAAGCCTGATGTGTTTCACACTGCCAAAGCAAATCTGCACGGCATTGCCATCTGGGGGTACAACCTACCCCACAGTCCTCAAGGACAAAGAGGGGAATAGCTAGTTAGGCTAAAAAGTCCAGAGGAAAAATATAGAGGAAAGAGAGAAAAAATTCTCAATAGAAAGAAAATAGATGTTTTTAAAGAAGAAAATGGTTAAGCAATATGAGCACTCCCCCATTCACATAAATCGATCTCCATCTGGGAAGAAGAGACAGGGAAAAGGGTGCTGAAGACTTTGAGAAGTACCTGACATGAATCATGCTGTTTTCCTATACTGACAATATTTGCTCATCCAACAAAGAGTGTTTTAAACTTGCAGTCCCGTAGAAACATATCCACCTAATGAACTGCACCGGGAGCTTTTTTCACTTCAGCTCCACTGTACCACCATTTTCTACATAGAAACCAGGTTTTCCTTGCATGGTTGCTCTTGCTCATGCCATTCCCCAAGGTCTTCTTGCAGGAGACCTCTTTTCAATACAATTTTCTCTATTGGTTTCCTCCATTCTCTTGACTTCTGTCTTCATCTCCTTCATTTTGCACATACAGCTCCTCTTAGCTTTACCTTGCTGCTAGCTTTATCCTGATGTCAGCCAGAAGCTGGCTTCAGTAGAAACTGGGTTAGACCTTGTAATTTAACTTTAAATAGAGAAATTAATCAGAAAAATAAAAACTAACTAAGGTACGACCTCTCCTTCACCAGTATGTTTATAGGGTTTGAACTTTCCCAAATAATTTTACGTATTAAGTAATTATTAAGTAATTTTAATTCAAGATATGGCATGCAAGTGACATTGGTTTATAAGAAACCAAAATGTCCTCATCCAAATGGAGTTAGAACAGAGGCCTGTTCTCATTAACGAGTCTCAGCTTAGGCTTAGAGATACCCCTATGGAATACAAAGCCACTGAAAACTGCCTGAAATATGGAAACAAACTATGTATTCCCTCCCTTCTACTGAACTGAATGGCTTTATTTCTGTACTTGAAAAACTCATTTATACAAGATTTTGTTCCCTGCAATTTGAATAAAAGCAAAATACATGGATTTTGCTACTTGTTATTATTTGCATGCATGTTAGTAGAATTTTGTTCTCAAATTAACACTGATAATGACCTAAACAGCTTTTACCATTACTACAAGTATCCTATGACCTGGTTCATGGACTCTTGAAGAAGTATGGCATCAACAGAAGTGACTGACAGCATATGATATCACAGGCCAATTACCACATCTCAGGTAAGAGGCATTAGGAAAAAACAAAGAAGCTTTTAATAAAACAGTCTATAAAAAAACATGTTCAACTCTAGGATGTTAATTGGGTTAATAAGGGTTGCACATGAATTGCAACACAAGCATGATTTGCTTTCTTTTCACAAATCTGAAGTAGCATATGTCTTTTCTACCTGTTTTTAATTAACAATTTAAGACTTGCTTGAGACCTAGAAATCACCACAAGCAACCTCACCAAGAGCGTATGCATTTCCTTGTAGATAAAGCGCACTCATGACAGCTGACATCAGGGAAATTCATTACTACAACGAAAGAAAAGCAGCCGAGAAATAAGAACAAGATTTTTACAACAAGAATCGTTTGGGCTCAACAATGAACAGTAAAAAAAAAAAAAAAATCAAGGTATTCCATGGTGTATAACTAACCAGTAGAAATGACAGACAGCAACATCTGTGCTAAGTGATGCTGGCACTGGAGTCAATGGAGAGAGATTTACAGTCCCACATGTACTAAGCAGTGATTTGCATGAATATGTACACACATTACTGATTTCCTAGGTTTGTGTGAACATTCAATGTAGTTAAAACCTTTATTTCCAGCTAGTAGTTGAACTAAAATTGTCATTCAGTTAGGACTTATTTAAAGTTACAAAATTATTGCAAGCAAAAATAATTTTCAGTTTTTCCAAGCTAGTTAGCTGATTGCTTTTGGCACAGATCAAATGTTTTCTGCAGCCTGTGCCATTCTGATCAGTTAAATGGTAAGAAAGTCTCTCATTCACGTAACGCTGCTCTGCTGAAGCAATGGAGTTTTTTGTTGGTGATATGTTTTTCTGTTTTTAATACTGTCACAGAAATAACTCAAAGGTATCTAATACAGGTGGAATTCCAGGATTGGATCACAAGTTTAGGGATCCCTAACAATATTAAAGAAGCTGGAAGTCTTTGATCTGTATCTAATACTTCCCTCTTAACTCTGAAAATTGCGGGCTGCCTACTAATCACAGCTAAATTGATGACAGAAATAGAGCATACGCAAACCCACCTAGGCTCATAATCCATCTCTGCCTCATTCTTTTTTAGAAAAGAAAAAAACCTCTGCTGCAACCAAATCTCTGAAGATCAAGTATGATCTCCATATTCTCAGAGAGTTTAGTCACATTAAGGGACAGTTTGTCATCCTCAATCTGTGTTAAAACCTGGGCTCAGCAAGGCTTCCTACTTTTCTTCTCAGTACAGAGATGTTTAGGACTTCAGTTTTTAAGAAACACCTGATTTGATCCACAGAATTGATTAAAACCTTCTGTGTACATAAACAAGTTTAATTAATAGGACATGCCTGTCAGCTGTGAAGCAAAGTGACAAGGCTAGGATACAAGGAACTATTAAGCTACATTCCATAGCATTTTCCATTACCACTTCTGTATTCTCAACCATCTCCAATGTTCATGCAATTTTCAGTAGCTTTCATGCAAAGATCAATACTTCATTCACTGAAGCTTGGTTCTATCCACTAAGACAACGAAGATTTCTTGAATAAATGTTAGATGTTTTAAAATACAGAAAGCCAAAGTTTCAGCCTTCCTTCATTATGCCCATTTCAAAAAATATTTAACACCAAGTGGTACTAGCTCAAACCAACCTTCTCGGCAGCAAGAGATTTACACTGAATTCCAATAAGTAAAGTTCTCTGCTGTGGCACAGGAAGACTCCCACAGATGTTCTCCCTCTCGCAAAGGCCAAACGCTGTATGCTGCCTCTGGCCCCCTTTGCCATACAGCACTTCCTACCTTGCAATTCCAAATTCTTCTGCATCTTTCAAGCCACCACACCAGTAAAAAGCCACTTCGGTGTTTTGAAAGGCAGTCAGCATGGGTTCACATTTCTTTTTTGTTGCACTACAGCTTCACTGACTACGCTAATAGTGAAGAGGCATAACTGCTACTCAAGGAAGAGAAAATATTTTTAATTATATAGTCGCTATTTGCAGCCTTTGAACAGAGAAGACAAGCCTGTTTTCACTAGGCTTTCTCAAACATTATATTCTCTCCTTCAGGATGCATTTATGTCTCAACTTTATTCAAGTCAGATACATTTATCCACACAGCTTGGGCTATTCTGAGCCACTGTCTTTGGAGGTATGACCTCAGCCATTGGAGACCTACTCAGTATCACACAACTTGGGGTTCCCAACACCTGAAGGGACATAAGAATGCAGACAAACTTCTCTTTCTCTTTATAGCATTAGCTCATATAAATGGAATTTAGAGAGATACTTCAGAATCTGAGTGCCTTTCTTACTGGCATCATAAGTAACCAGAATCTCCCAATTGAACACACCTGCTAAGGAGAAATCTCTGAAGTCAATCATTAAATTAAATATCATATCCCAGCACTGACTGTACATTTTTTTGCCACCTGTTAAAAACAAACAAAAAAAAAAAGCTAAGAAAACCTATTTGTAGTGATGGTGAAAACCATGGTGCAGGACCTATTAGCCTCCTAGAAATAAACCAGCCTGATGGACACATCATGGACGTAAAAAAATCCTTCAAATCACCAACACAAGTCTGATGGATAGAAGAGAAAATATGACAAGCTGCCTTTGGACTTCATGAACCCACACAAGATTTACAGAACACATACTGAGTACCCAAGACACTGATCTTACAGCAAGCATAACTGCCATCTAATTAGTGAAATATTCCACGTAAGAGAGAATGAGCTCTGTATATGTCCAGTTCCCTAGCATATTATTGAGGGCAATACTCAAATGCAGCCTACTGCAGCTATTCCTGCTCAGCGAATACATACCATAGATTGCAAATGTAAATAAAAGTCTGAAGAACCTAACCCTAGCTATTTTGCAAATGAGTATTTCAGACAACTCAGGCAAAACTAACAATTTAGAAATCTCCATTTTTGGTACATATCTATATATATATATGTATGTATGTATGTATGTATGTATGAAGCATCTTGTCAGCTAATAGTGATGTAGGAGTTTTCTCTCTAAGTGTGAAAGCAGAGCATATTTCATGTGCAGCCCACTGGCCATATGATTTATGGGGCCTTTTAAGAGCACCTTCTTCAATCCACTTCTGCTTAGAATGGAGTCTTCAGAGTTTGTATTTTGGAGAAAAGGAAAAAGCCCAGCTATCTCCAAGCCTGCAGAAGCCCCTCTCACACTCAGCTCACGAGCCAGTTTCTGTTCCACGTTCTGTTCTCTAACAGCTGGCTTACAGAGGAGTGTTACCTTTCCAATTAACTTTCTGCCAAAGAATTCAATTTTAAAGGGAGAATTTGATATGAGAGCTGTTTGGAGGAAATATTAGTCATACAGCACCACTACAGATTTATTTCCATATGTATTTCCACAAAAACGATAAAGCCTTCTTGAAGCTTTGAATTTGATTCCATTGTAGAATTAAACTATTTAAGATAGCGCTGCATAATTCAGAAGTAAAAGTGAATGTGCTGAAGAAAGAAAATTTTATAATAGGGGCTTAATGTATGAGAAGTCAGCATTATCTGGATCTTTCTAATCATAATTTCAGTTGTTAAAGCACCAGGGACTCCATCAGTATAGACGCTACATTCTGATTCAATTACATTATGCATTTAAAAAGTGGTGGTTTACAGCATCCATTAGACTTGTTATTACCCTTGTGCCATACTCAATTGACCGAAGGAAAAAAGCTCTCTCCTAAGGGAGGTGAAAATGAAATAGTGTATTCAGTGTAATGCATTAATAGGTACTCCCCAAGAGAAGTTTCAGTTCATTTCTTCCAGAGATGAGCATTCCTACAAAATGCATCAAAATAAACACCATGCCTCATTACCCCTTTGTATTGTTCAGACCCCATATATAAATGCATAACATTGATTAATGGAAATAAATTACAACATCCAGTGACTCCAAAAGCTTAGCAGAACTAACAAGGAAAAAAAAATAAAAATAAAAAAACCACACCTCGAATAAAACAGATTTACCAGGAATCTAATCCAAGCCCCATCCATAATACCCAGCCTGCCATTTTTCTGTTTATCTTGAGCCTCAACCATAAAATAAAATATTGTCATTCTTAGCATCACAATTGATGGTAATAGCCATGAGAAGATGTTTAACTCAGGTCAGACTGACGAGATGCTATTTGCTGTTATTACTGAATGCAAGATCCCAGATTCATAGCTCACCAATTTAGCCGTCAACTTAACTCTGATCTACAATACAGTGCTTCTGTTTTAAAACAGCCAAAAAATCAAATCTGTTCCCAAATTCCATAGAAGGCTTTTAAGCATCTGCAATCTCTTCTACCAGCAGCTGCTGCACTGAAGCACATTCTACTAAGTATTCAGAGCACTACTGATCTCCAAATTAGATTTGAAAATCCTTTTAGAGTAATTCAACCACAAGGTTGTTGCTTTGGTGTTTGTTTGTGCTGCGTAGGTCACTATTGTTAGGATAACTACAGTATCAATTTAGCAATAGGTCACTTTATTTACCAAATAAATGCATTGTTCTGCTTTTCAAACTTAACTCAGTTGATGAGAATGAGCAGGAAACTTTTCCCAATCTTGTAACAATTTGAGATGTAACATACTTCTCAAAGCTGAAATAAATAGGTTGTGGTGTTTTGTTGTTGTTTGGTGAGTTGGTTTTTGTTAGGTTACTAACAAAATAAAGAATATGCTTTAAGACTTGACTGAAACATTCAATTTGGTCATTTTGAACAACTTCATTTTGATTTTCATCCTCATTAACAAGATTTTCAAACTGCACTACATTTAAGAACAATGTTTTACTTTAACACTTTAAAAGTTGGGAATAATTCTTATCCAAATAGCTTTTTTTTTTTTTTTTGTGCAGTTTTCTGTTTGGATAATGAGATTTCCAGAGGGGGGAAAAAATATCATTCTATAAATGTACAATAAATTTATTCACAATCCATGACAATGTCTTTTTGCTCTTTTGTGATAGCTGTGGATAAAACCTCAGCTCCTTCACATTCCCGTGCTTTAGAAATAGCCTTCCTACAGAAGTCATTCTTTCTTATGAAAATATGAACAATGTTACTCAGGAGATACCCATGATCTGAAATCAATTGCTTCTGATTCAAATACAGTCAAAGCTTACTACATCTCTTACTGTTTCTCTGCCCCAGTCTGTTCCCCCAGCATACACCACTTGTTTCACAGCATTACAAACCTACTAGGTTCTGACCATCTGCTTCTCTGCTGTAGTGAATCCCTTTTAGATGTGTTACACAGCACATGGGATTTCTCGTTCAGTTTGCTCAGAAAAGAAAATGCCTGGCTGAAACGCTGCCTGCTTGGCAATATTGAATACCATTTGCAAACCGCAGCTCCCTTCAGTGATCACACTTGTCCCTGATTCCAAGGCATGAGCTTGATTCATTTCAAGTCTGCAACAAAATTCTTGTTGAGATAGATTAGACTAAGTGTAAACCATAGCGTATCCCTACAACAACCCCTCTCAGGTGGGGTCCTCTACCCATACCAGATCCCCACCACAATCAATGTGGATCTGCACAAGTTTTTGGAGTAAATGGTGTGACGCTCTCACCAAAAATGAACATCAGTAATTCCTCAGTATTGATACATACCATGAATATGATGTATGTGCTCGCTGCGTCTTTCTTTTTTCAAGGTACATACTTTGGGGTACAAAATGAACATTCTTTATTTAATGGCAGCGATGTTAATTAATGCAAATCGGTATAACAATCTGACTTCTTACCTGCATAGGTCTTCTACAAAATTTGTTAGGGTATTTTCTATTTGAAAATATTTTTAAATATATACATCCGAAACATGGACTTGCTGGTTGGTTGTTTGCAATGTTATTGCATTAATATATTAACATTGATGAAACTTCCAAGGAAAAGTACTCTCTAATGAGAGCAATGCATTCTGTTGTTGCAAAGAGCCGAAGGGGATCTAAAGGCCGTGATCAGCCTGAACCAAAGTGTGAGCTCTTCTCGCTGCTATCCACTAACCTAAGAATGATTCAGCATCTCCATGTTAAAAGATTACCTGAAGCAAAATGGAGCCCACACTGACACAGACAGCAACTAAACTGCAGGGAAGGAGAGTCTCTGAGCAGAGGAATGAAGAGTTTCAAAGGAAATTTCATTCTGTTCCTCATCTGATTTCTGTTGCCACTTCCAATTTCCCTGTCCACAAGGAAATCTCAGCTCCATTTCACACCTGCAATGTCTTCTTTTCTAAAGTTCACAATAGACAATGGAAAAAAATTGCTGGCTTTTATGATGACCTCCTAAGCACCCTGTGTTACTTCCTATGCTGCACAATACACTGTATGCACGCACCAGTACCTCAGGAATACAAACTCTTTTGTGGCTTATCACTTAATTGGCAATTATAATTCTATAATTAACTACAGAAAGGAAAAAAAGAAAAAAGAAAAAAAAAAAAAAGCTTCTGGCAAAAAGCAGCTAGGCAATCCAAACACAAGACAGAGAATTACCCCTAAAAACAGTCAGAGAGCTCATCTGCAAACACAGGAACAGACCCCGCCAGTGAGTTAGCGCAGGCAGTTCCTGCACCCACTCAAGCCTCCTGCCATCGAGGGTCCACATCAGCTAACGGTGACAGGAGATGGCTATCGGGCAGCCAGCCTGATCTGGACAGGACCAACTGTCAGCCACTGCTCAAAGAAGGGACAAAGCTGAAAAATCCTGACTCATCTTGTGGCTGCAAATGCACTTTTGTCCCAATGGCAGCTTTTGTTTGATTTTAAACAGTGTAGTAAAAACAGGAAAAAAATTACACTTCACACTTTTTCACTTCAAGCCATTTTGATCAGCTGGTACCACAACATCCCTGCCTGCCTTGCAGGGCTCACCCAAACAGATCCCAGCCTGAGAACGGGCACAGAGCAGAGCTGCAGCCCAGGGCTGTGCTCGGGGAAGGGGTGAATGGAAAAAGCCGCATCATCTTCCACGTGGGAAGACATTCAGGTTCTGTTTTACTGCCTACCAAAGGTCAAAAGTATTTAGCTGAAATCAGAGTGACAGATGCAAGGCAGGCATTTTAGTCAAAAATCAAAGCATTTGTCATTATTTCAAATCAATTATTTGAGTTAATTTTATTGTCAGGCTTTTTATTAGAGACTGCTTGCGTAGCTTCAGTACAGAAAATATTTTCTGAAGATCATAAGGAAAATCATTTTAATTTTTCCTCAAAGTGCAAGCTTTAGATCCATCTAAAATATCCTAACACTCTATTAGAAAATTTAAAAATATTTTATCTTCTAGAATGTAAAGCATGGCAAAAATATCTACTTCTTACACAGCTCTACAACTTTCACTGCATTTGGTACTTCTCACAGCATTCATCACCTTGCACAGTCTCCTCACATGCCATCCCCACTGATCAACTAGGTTAAAAAATTAAAAATAATAAAAAAAAAAAAAGCACACTTCAGCTTTCTCAGAAGCCCAAAATACCACCTGTATAATCTCTACAGCTCCCAAAAAGCAGTAGTTCAGGGACTGCTACGGAATTCCAGGGAACAATCCAGTTCACTGCATATACTCTTGTATGTGACTGAAGTAATCGGGTATTTGATTTGATGCAGAGGACACCATATTTAAAAATAAGATGGTTTTTGTGATTTTGGCTTGTTGAATTTTTTGTAATCCACAGCAACTTGGTGATGAAGCCTGCCATCTCCCGAAGACCATCCAAAGTCCTGAAACCTGTAAT
Source organism: Anas platyrhynchos (assembly GCF_047663525.1). Lineage (NCBI taxonomy): Eukaryota > Metazoa > Chordata > Aves > Anseriformes > Anatidae > Anas > Anas platyrhynchos. Next base: position 10,979,283 of record NC_092594.1, on the reverse strand, counting down.
CAATTCAAACCCAGGCTACTTCCATGTTCACATAAATCACTGTCCCTCTGTGTAATACAGTCCAAATTCTGCTCTGTGCTGGATTAGCACACACAGAGCGATGCATTCATCTCACCAGTGCCCTGCCAGAATCAAGCAATTATTGCAGAGAAGAGCTTGGCTCTGTCTAAATTGGTTTCTTTATTGTCCTTTTTATGGTATTCCAGTTTATAGAGAGAATATTGAGTCCCACTTCACCATGACATGACCTTAGTGGCATAAATCATCTCTTATAATTCAGTTTTCTCTTTACATTCAGATTAGCTGTTGTATTCAACGACTGAAATCAATTCATTTGTTTTGACACGTGGAGATGCAGAGCGCGCCTTTCAATCCATCACTCGGGAGGATGCATTACTGATGGCAGGAGAGGTTGCTGAGGCAGCCACCCCTCCAGGGAGGAACAGCAGCATCTGGAGTTAACTGAGCTAGGGCACTCTCATTTTTCCCATCCCATAATACGAAACCATGCCATATCAGCTCCCTGTGCCAAAAAACTCATTTTGTATGCTTTTGAATGCTTTGTGAAGTAATGTGGTCCTCAATACTGACTAAATCAGTCGGTCCATCTGAAAACTTAGAAACAATAAGGTCTGCTGGCTAAACAAGAACTAGACCCTAGGAAGCCTCAGAGCCAAAACACAATCTCACCCAACTGATGCCCTCCGCTTGTTGTCTCCAGGAATTACTCTCAGCTGGAATCCCACTAAAACAAATAAAGCATAATACTTCAGTAGTCGCATTGCGGGACACCTCAAACACAAAAGCAGCTTTTCATTTCCATGGAAGACCAGATGCCCTAAGAATAGAAAAGCACAAACAGAAGACAATCCTCTGCACTCACAGGTGTTAGCTATGGCCAGCAGCACCTGAGTTGGAGTTTTATATTTGAGCTGGTAGATAAGTGAACAAACACAATTAACAAACTGGATTTTCAGATGTCTATTTTGCTTATTTCAGAAAGCATTTACTTGCTCCCTGCAGAGCAAAGTCAACTAGACGAAGATACAACAAGATGCATTTATATCTTATTGCAACCACCAGTGTCACATAATTAAACAAAGGCTCAAACGTTTACCTCTGTGCACAAGTGCTTGGGCAGTGTAACTTCGCTTTTTCTTCCAGCATTTTTCTCACATCTATAGAGGAGGAAGCTCTGCTCCCACCCTGCCCAGTAACCTTTCTATGTTTTCACCACCTGGGTAGTTCACAAAATGAAGTGTAATGACTAACACCTTGGCAGCAACCTGCAAGAGGCACCAAAACAAATCAAGTGCAGCAGTGCTCACTGGTTGACAGCTGTAATGAATTAAATTGCCTCTCACACTTCAATTCATTATACCTTCCATGAAAAGACTTTGATGTAAAATGAGCTATTCAAAAACACATTCTGCATTTCCATTAATCTAGCAGAGTGAATTGTTTTCTGTATTGTAAAGCTAACATCCCTTATCTGCACAGCACTGCACCCCAGCATAAAGCTATAGTGCCTGCCCAGCGAGGAGCTACAAAGCAGCAACGTAGGGATCAAGATGTCACCTTCTAAGGCTGACTTAGGAGCTACCAGTCTGAAAAATGAGTTTCATTTGTTTAGATGCCTTCATGTAGCAGCCACAATTGTGCCATTTAGCTCCTAGATGAATGCAGTATCCTTTTAGTTTCGGTAATGGAAATTATACTTCCCTTCTGCAGCATTTGAATTTCAAACTGTTGCTCACTGCCACCTGCTGGAGTTTGGGGAATTTTATACTGAAAAGGAAATGACATTAAAATGGATTTTTGTGCATGCTTTCATTTATCAGATCCACCAACACTGTCTTGCTGCTGTTCCAAAACTAGACATTTTGGGGCATTTTTTACCATGAACTGTATACATAAATGCTTTGACCTTCCTTGCCCCACAGATACCATTACCTGTAGAATCTGGATGAAGGTAAGAAAAGGCAAAATTTGATAAATGATGAACACACCAAGCAGGACATTGCTTTCCTGATGTCACAGAAATACAGCTAGGAAAGTAACTTGGACCAGGAGAAAGACAGTCAACGTCTTAGTAGCAGCACAGCTACTTCAGTGTAGCATTCTGTCCAGGCTGTTTAATCTTCTTGCCAACTCTGGCACCCAAAAAACACTGCTTGCAGACCCCAAAGGTCACAAAACATCAACCATTTAGAACTGCCTCACAGCATTCTTACGGGATTTGAGGAACTTGGTTTCATCTTTCCCCTCTTCTCCTCTCCTGCACAGGGGCTTTTAATTTTGTTTTGGTTTTTGATTTTTTTCCAGAGGAATGTGGTCAGGTTTTCCCAGTACTTTCCACTTTTTTTTTTTTTATTTGAAGATATAGAGACATTCTTATTATGCATAAAAAGGGATTGCTTCGGAATCAAATTACAAATAAACTGAACACTGTAGAGTTACCACCGTAGCGAATTGCAAGCCCTTTGCATTACCTGCTTAGTCACGTCCAACTCAGAGCACCTACTGTTGACAATGCTGGGGATGCTCGAAAGCACCTGAATGAGATGAATAAGATCTGACAGCCAGAAATTCATCCAGAGCCTTACCAGCCTGTGAGGAAGGCTGCGGCCTCGACGCTTCAAAGAGATCTGGATGGTGCATGTACGTGCGCTTATCTCCTTCACAGCCTTGTCACGTTGTCAGGATGATGTTGAGCCAATGAAAGGGACTTCATGGCCTGACAGCCTGTCCAAATCTCAGCCACACTTTTGCATGTCAAATCAGGTTGGCTGCTTGATGCGCTGCTATTTTAGCAAGCAGCCCAGCAATAAATGGAGCATTTAGATTAATTCAGAGCCCAACCACAGAACTTTCCTCTCCAGAGGTGTTTTTCAGTCTATGTGAACTAAACTGGTGGAGTCACACGCTATATTTTTCCCCTTCTTTGGCTTTACATTTTTCTCCCCCCATCTTATTACACAGAAGCAACAGACAGCTAACTTCTCTCTGCAAGATGCCAAAGGCTACGCAGCAACACCAGTGCAAAACTTGGCTTTCCCCCATAGCCGTTCCATTTCACTCCCTCCAATACCCTGGCCCCCACCCACCGTTGTAGAGTGCTCACTGAAACATGGGGGATTTCAGCAGTTTCAACCAACTGTTCATCAGCACTTAACTCCAGTGCTCTTTTCAGGCTGTCAGTATGGAAAAGAAAGCAGCACTTGGCCTTACCATAGAGAAACCGAGGCACATGAGGTGAGTTATTTTGCTCCTGGTATAGAGCACAGCAGCAGCAGGGCAACAGCTTCCCAAGATGATATTTACTTAGAAGACACCTTACAGCAGCATCCAGGAGCCACGACCAAACACCCCTTGCTCTGGCTGTTGCTGCACAGAGCAGGAGACTGGCCTACATCTGCTTACAGATTACCACAACACACATTCATTTCTTAAAGCTGACTGAGATTCCACCGCAAGGCAGCAAGCACATTGCAGTCTGCTTTTACTCCGGTGTGTAATAAAATGAACTATTAACGTTTCATTGATTTCCCAGGCAGTGACCTTGTAACTCCAAAAATATTTTCTCTAACCTAAAATCACTGGTCAGAATAAGTAGAAACATAAAGCTGAGCCTCTCTGCCACCTATCCCTCTAAATTGTTTGCACACAAAAAAGAGCACAGCAAAGTGACAGCAACACCACAGAAATGAGATGGTAAATAATGAAAGTACTTATAAAAATAATAAATATATCTTTAACTTAACTGTATTGATGTGACAGTGCCCGGAAATCAATGTAGGAATAGTCTTGTGGTGCCCAGAACCGTAGAAACATAAAATAAAGTGACAGCTACAGGCTTGATGAGCTCAGGGGCTAAATAAAGAGCTTACAAGGTTAAAGAGATTCTTCCCATTGACTTCAATGAGCTTGCGGCTGGGCTCTAGGGCATCTGTGATGAGACAGCCGCTACAGCCTCCTGGAGCACACAGTCCCATCAGCTTCCTGTGCTGCCACCCTGAAAGACTGGAACAGAACAGAGCAGAGCTTCAGACGCCTGAATAAACCTAGAGGTGCCTGGATCTGGATCATATTTGGGTGCAAAAGTTCCACTGAAAGACATAAAATAGTCCCAGAGAAAATTCGGTACCTAGATGCATTTAAAAATGTCAGTCTCAGTTAAAAAACAGATTTTCCACTAGAATATAACAGTTGAGGAGACTGTCAGCAACTACAAAGTAAAACTCTTGATTAGGTGGTTAAGAATAGCAGAGGGTACATTTTCCACAATAACTCAGTCACCCCTTGGAGAACATGGAGAAAACAACCACCACAGCCCTTCCCACTGAAACGCAGAAGGTCCTGCACCAGTGACACCGATCTTTCTACCCCGTGCAGCCCAATTAAAGAACTAACTTCCATTCCAGCAAAAGTCTTAAAAGCACTAACCAAATAATAGATTTTTCAGAGATTTTTAGAGAAAGCATGGATGCTTCCTGGCCTAATAAACCAAAGGACAACACAGGGAACTAAAGACATCCACTAGTGGGATTTCAAACAGGGTATAGAAGGCAAACCAATTTATGATGACTAAATTTCATTTTGGGCCCTGATTCTTGTTCCCCTGTTAAATTAAAATCCATGTTTTCAGAAGGTTTTGAAGCATCATCTCCCCCAGTAAAGATAGCTTCTAATTCATTCAAATTTGGTAAACCAGTCAGGCATGTTGAGGGTCACAAATATAATCCAGCATCTCCATGATCTATGCTTCCACACCCTCGATGCACAGGCATAATGCCACCAATGGCAATGGGGTTATATGTTTGTCTCAAGCAAAGAATACATTCCTCGGTCTTATGAGTCAGAGGGGTTTTTATACCCTGTGATGAAACTGTAGCATTACACTCAGTTTGAGTAACATCAAGTATAAAGATGCAATGACTGATTTGTTTTTGGAAAGAAAACAATTCTTCTAGAAGATGTGTTTATGCATGAATATAACATGAGATTCACAAAGCCATTGTTTTCATATGCTGCCTGACTGTATTATTAATGCATACGTATAAAAGGTTAACCAGAATCGGGAGCAGATATTTAAGTCTACAAAACCTGACAGCTTCTTCCACACTAGCGAGCTGTCTCTGTCCTCTTGTTAGGCGCTTCTCCCCTCCTTGGGCCCACAGCCCACCTCCTCTGAAGAGCACTGCTGCAGAGGGGGTGGCTGGGGAAACCAAAGGAAGATGTGCCTTGGGGCTGAGATCTTCGCTCCCATTTACCCGGCTGCTTCTGCTTCTTTATTTTGCACATCAGAAGCCCAGCTCTCCTAAGACCCTGTTTGCTGCTCTCCCCCAAGAATACCTCAGACCCAAAATCCCTAATAGCCTGCAGCTTCTTCTCCTGCCACTTCAGTAGGCAGGTTTCCCAGAAGCACACTGCCCTGATTGCTCCTCCGCAGCACTCCCTGCTGCACCAGAGCAGCTGAGTGTCCTGGAGGTACTGCCTGGAATACAGATGCTGTGCTGTTACCGCTGCAAACGCACCCTAAGATGCACACATCCAGAATAAAGGCAACGAGAACATTTAATGAAACCCTGAAGAAAAAAAAAAAAAAATAAATGTTATTATATGACTTTCATTTTTATTTTATGGCCAAGGGTCTGGTGCAGCCCCTGACATGTTCTTTAAGTACCAACTATTATAAAACAAAAACTCCCCATGATCCCAGCATGGTACCAAGCCGCCTCACCTGTTGCTCTCACTTAAGTTTAATACCATGTCAGATACTACTACATCTGCCTGTGTGCCAGACTGAATACATAAAAAATGCTGGCATTGGTTTCAGTGGGAACGTATCTTTCCAAGTGTAGATACAGATGCACAAAAGTAGAGAAGCCTCTCCCACATGGGCTAGAGCTGCGTGTAAATGAGAGCTCAAAGTGTTTTTACCAGCCTTTGTTGCTTTCTCACAGTTGCTAGACTTGTAAGAAGCAGTCACTCATTCTTTACTACTTGCTGTCTGAATATTTGTAGTCTTGCCAAAAAAGGATACGTTTTGCAGCAACTGTGAGCATACGCTTAATAAACACCACCACGAGCTTACACTAAGGAAACATTAACATTCAGACTCAGTGGCAAAAGTGCAGAAAGAACAAAGCTATGGCTCTGTTTCCACTGCCAAGTCTATGACTACCTTTACCTGCAGGTCACACGTAACAGCCCAGGTCCTGCAAGCTTGGTTTACAACAGTAGCCACTTCTCTTGGGAAATGTCCCCTTGGACTTCTTGCTGAAGTCCCGACTCAGATAAAACTCCCACTGAAGTGACCTGAACACATGGCTGTTCTCAGAAAGCAGTTTCTGTAACATCAGAGTTGTAGCATGTGGTTCAACATTATAAAAAAAAAAAAAAAAGTGGAGCTTAAATTAAGGGCAGCCTTGAACACATGCATTTAGACTCTTTTGCTTTACATTGATTATGCTGTATGCCCTAAGCAACAGCTGAAGTACTTTGCTTTCATTATAACTACTTATATTAAACCTGAGCTTCCAGGCTCCAGTTGAAATCACAGTTAATAAAATAAGCTGCATATCCAAGAAGTTTTCAATAAAGAAAGTGAGAAATAAGATACTGTTAGGCACATTTCACCAATGCAAAACCAAAGCAGGGAATAATTCGGCATCCCAAGAGTTTTTCAGAGCTCACCACTAACTCCAGGTCTCTCGAGCCATAGAGCAGGGGTTTAAACCCAAGGAAATCTTTGCTGATTCCTCTGTTTCCACTCATTTAATAAATTTGAGTATGTATTTGCTACAGTGGGAGGGTAGCCCAAATACTCCGAAATGAACATAGTGTGGTAAGGTTTCACCTTGGTATTCTCACACAGAGCTGTAAAATGTACCCCTGCTGCTGTCAGCATGCACTGAGCAAGAGCGTAGGAACAGCCTCTGAGGAGCAGGACAGACCTTTTAGCTGCATCTTCTCTGCAGCAGCCAGTGCTACACACCCAGAAGAACACAAAAGTGGAATAAACATGCCAGGATACTGCCCCTGAATACCCTAACTCGCAGCAGTTCATGGTTCTGGGATTTTACTACAGAGTACCTTGCAAGAGGCAACTTCAGCTGTGCTGAATAGTGGCACTGTTGTGTGATGTGGGAAAACAAGACTTTGACGTCCCTTTAAAGTTGCAGTGAGATTAATCGGAGGCAGTAGCAGAGGTGGGCTTTTTTTTTTTTTTGCCTTGCACAGCTTGCTTTTTACATTTTTACCTTGCATACTAATAGTAGTATGCAAATACAAAGAAAAAGTGTCCTATGAGTACTGAAAGGCATTATCACCAAGTTGTATACTGTTTTGGTAAGTATACGTTTAATATATTAAAGATGCATCAAAAACATTCGGTGCCAGGAACAGGCAATTTGCTAGCTATAAATATAAGTGTAAATATAATCTGCAACTAATAGTTGAGCAGAAATACAGGGTATGAGTAGTGTTTATGGAGAAGCTGAAGTGCAATCTGAAGAGGAACGGGAAGGTCTGATGGCAACAGAAAGGAGGAATTACGGTGACAAGAGCTTCCAGGATGAAACCACCCAGAATGACTCACGGCATTTTGGCATAAAACCAGTATGCAGTAATAAGTAATTTAACATAACTTTTGGCTGCAATAACAGGTCATCTAAACATGTGCCCACTGTATATTGATTAGATTATCATATATTGATTTAAAAATGCAAACTTTGTGTGGCAGATCATAACAAGATATGGCTCCACAGTTCAGAAAGATATAGCTCTAAACAGTTGCAGGTTAGAATTGCAAATGCCATGATTAAATTACAAGCATATTCCAGTGCCATGTAAATAATTGTTAAAACTGCAAGACTGGCTAACTTTGGAAACCATTCCATAGAGCTCTACACTGAAGAAATGGGGGTGGGAGGAGGACTTTTTTTTTCCCCCTGAAGAAACAGGATGCTAAACCTAATGTTAAACCTGTCTTTGAATTCTGCTTTGAATTGTTAACAATGTTTTTCCAGCATAAGTCACACAATAAATAATAATTCTCCAAATCAACATTAATCTTTTCCAAATCTCCCCAGACTGCCTTTTGCCATGATACCCATCTAAGACTGAACAATGAGCTGGCAGCTGCTGTGCTATGATCCCTGTGATGCTGACGGCTCTCATCTCATCGCTTTGTTTCCCCACGTCTGGTGTATCCACCTGCTGCTTGTTTATACACAGATTATAAAGTCTCTGGGACAAGGATCGTGTCTTTGTCCTATATTTGTACAACATCTGCCACCTAGTAACTGACTACAAACCAAATGACTTTCCTTCCCACTGAAGAAAAAAATGCAGACACACACTGCTGTCAAAGAAGTGAGATTTCCTCTTTTCTCTTTCACATTCAGACATTCTACAAAAGTACTTTTTCAAGTAGATTCACTAATTAGTTCATTCTCCTAGTGACCACAAAGCAGCAGAGGAGACCATTGTTCCACATGCTAGAAATAAGACTCCTCAAAGCACTATCATTATTTTGCTCTGCGTTTCTGAGAATTCAAAAAGCTTGTAATGAAAAAGCACGGAGCTGGGGTACCATTTTCACATGAAAACAATTCTGCAGCAAAGCCAGGTGAATACTGGCTGGAATTTCCAAGTCCATCACGCACCACAAAGAAAACAAACTCACATCTCTGAACTTTGCACTCCTGAGAATAAACCAGTCTTATCTTATACAGTTATCTGTATTTACAGGGAATGTAAATACAGAGATGAGGCCTGTTTAGGACTGAATTATTTTCTTTTATTATCTTATTCAAGAACACACCATCCAGAACAATTGGGTCAGGTCTGATGTTCAGATTAGAGCACAGTAGTTGAAGGTAAATTACACCTGCCTCTCTAATGACCTCCCATGCTCACAGATCTTCTACCACTCTCCCACTTCACATTTTTACTCAAGCATCAGCAGGTTTTCCAGAATGTCCCTAACAGGATGATCAGAATGTGTGAAACACAGCCAGGTACCAAGGTGGCAAGGGAAGGACAGCTGCATGCATAGATCAGAGAACTTCATCCTGTGCAATTCAAGCTTTGTGGTGCACATCTTGTGTACAAGGAGATTTGTCATACACACATATATCCTGCTTCTGCATAATCTTCTGCTCCTTCGTCAGGTACTATAAGCTGTTATCCCACAGCAGCGTATCATTTTTCAGGCCTGCCTTTCAGAACTTGTTATTCTGCATTAGAATATAGGCACTGAGGGGCTTGGAAAATGTCAGGAGTCAAAAATCAGGTAGGAGACACCCCTGTCTCCCTGGAAGGGAAGTTGTTCTGAAATATTGCTTGGCCTTAAAAAAAAAAAAAAAAAAAAAAATCTCCTGTGTGAGTGGAGATGAAGCCTGTTTAGGCAGAGGTAGGACTACTGGGAAAGCAGCACAGTGACCATAAAACAAGTGGTGAGTCCTGGTAACTCACCGCTGTGCCTAGCGTTGTGTGTGCCACGTGGCACAGACTTTTTTCAGTTACACACAACTAAAGATCTATCCAATCTCTCACCACTAATCACTGAGCATCAAGATAAGGTTTTTACACTTTATTCAATCTATCCTTTTTATTTTACTGGTTATCCACATAAGCTGAGATAATGAACATGAAAAAGGTACTAACCAGACATTAAGTGGCCTTCAAAATGCCTGCCCGGGTAATCATGTGCCCAAAAGATTATCACACCCCAAAACTCAATCCTGAGCGAAGCCCAAGTCACTAGCTCCATTTTCCCAAGGAATGGACTAAGATAATTCTTAGAATACTTGCATGTACCAGAAAAGAAACAGTTTATACAACAGGAGTTAAACACGTATTTGATGCATTTTTTCACAATGGAACAGTTTTTCTTCAGCTTTTTCTTTGGTACACCGGTAGCAAACTGCCACTGTCAGACAAGCCCTTCTGAAGGGATGAACCCTAAATATCATCAGACTGGCTACTTCAGAAAAGAGGAAAAAAAAAAAAAAAAAAAAAAAAGGAAAAAAAATCCCCAAAGACATTCCCTTTCTTCTATATTTAAGGGTACTCAGACTCCAGGGATCTCAGCAGAGGTAGCACAAGGCTGAACTGATTTCATACCCAATACAGAATAACAGTACCAAGTACCATTTACTTGGGGCTTTTGGTATCAACACATCTCCACACCCGGAAGCCTGGTAGTTAATGCCTTAGCTGTGATGGATCCCTGCACTTTACATCATGCAAGTTGCAATGACCCTATAAAATTACTTTCCATCCCTCTAAAGTTTCAGTGGCAAGAAATATTTCTGACATATAACCGAGGGCCTGGCAGCAGGTCTAATGATATAGTGTTAGATTTAAAATGCTGCAGTTATCAGTCAGCCGCGTTCCGGAGCAGGTCATGCATAGCAAACAGCTGCTTTATTAGCTTGATGGAATGCGCAGCGTGTATGAAGTGACAGAATGCAGCTACAGAGTAAGAGCCCAAAACTCTATGCAAAATACATCATCATGGCCCAAATTACGTGTGCCATTCACAGTAATACCAGAGATCCATCCTGACTAGGGCATGGCAGGAACAGCAAACACTTGAGAAGTGCTGGCTAGGAAGCTGATTTTGTATTATTTTTTTGGGTGAAAAGAAGAAATGGAACTAGGAGGAAGTTAACATTTTCCTGCAAGCTGAAAAGCATAATACAATTGAGATTATTTATCAGAATAAATTAGCAAGCTTATCAGTGATTTGTTCCCCAGTTCACTCCCTAGCTGTCCTCATCCCTTCCACAAGGAGACCTAAGTACTCCTCCTGACACCACCAGCCAAGTACCTATCGTTTTGTTATTCAAAAGGCAGAAAACAGTTAAGAAAGTGAAAGGAATGCAGTCTATTTAAGGATATAATAGAGAACGATTAGAAGCAAGGGGCTTTCTTTACTGACAAGCAATGAACAACTACAATCCACTGTTGGGCTACCAGTGTGCAAACCAGACAGCTTATTAAATGCGGCTATGACGAGCATTTATGGGGTGATCTGCCTCTGTAGACAGCCTTGGCACTAAGTATGCCCTCCAGGCAATTTGCTATAGATTTCTATTAATGCTGTTACAAATACTGCAGGGAATATGGTAAATGCTGGGAGGCTTTTAATCACAATTCTCTCATTTGTTGAAGAAAAAAAGAATGAGAAGTAATCAAATACCAGCACTAGTTCCACTATATATATATATATATATATATATAATATAATATATAAATTGATATACTATATCAATATAAATATATTGATATATCAATATATATAAAGCAATAAAACTAGAAGTTGCCTCACTTGATATCTGATGAATCCTGCCAAAGTATTCTGGAATAAGATTTTTACACTCTAACATTCTGCTTATTATGTTTCTGTATATAGATGCTAATCCTGTTATCCTTGAAGGGAAATGGCAAGTTTATTATCCCTTATATATGACCTAAATGGTGGATTTTGACTATTAAGATATTATGAAGATGTCAAGGAAACGTTCAAAACACATGATCTTCTGCCTTCAGGATATCCTACATTGAAATATGCCAAGCTAAAAATTCATTTTCCTCTTGCTTAGTATTAAAATTTTATTTCAAGTTCAAGACAGAACTTGTTTCATCAGCAGCCATACAAGATGATAATTTTTGTACCCTACACTTCCTTGCATCAGCACACCTGAATGGCTGGGCTCAGTGTATATATAAATAAAATGACTGCAGCAATACAGAGATAGGGAGCAATCCTCCAGGCCAAAACAGGGGTCATCACAGAAGTGATGTTAGCTGTAATCAGGAAATGCATCGGCAGCAAGGGTAGAATCATAGCACATTATCCACAGCATCTGATGAAATTTTTTCTTCTCTGGCAGGCAAAATTATCTAAATAATAGAGCTGATACACTGTGACTCTCAATGCTTTATCAATGTATTTGGAGAAAAAACATCACTTATAAAACCAAGGAACACACCAGAGTGAAATAACTACAATTTGCAGTCCCTAACTGCATCTCTAAAAGCTGCACTAAAAGAAACAGTTCTGAGTAACAACTACGTTATTGCCAGAAATGACACAGATGAATACTAGTGACAAATGGTATAAATTATTGATATTTTAGACTAGAATTCTTCACTACAGGGATATTTTAAAGCATTCTGTATAAAAGTTTATTATGGGATGAGTCAGCATGTTAGCATAGATGTTAGTATCACACGTTAGGTCTTTAACAAATTCATGCTTGCAACCTTATTTTTAATTTGGCACTTTTCTAGCAATGTGTTGGCATATCTTAAAACAACCACAAAGATCAACAGTAACATGAAGATCTACAAAAGTACTTTAATCATTTCCAAACAGCCTTAAAAACAGTCTTTCAGCACTTGCATTTGTTGTGACATAAGTTAGTCACACACAGATTTCATAGCACCATGCACTCAGAATGCATACAGTATACAAACATCAGCACAATTTGTAGATGTAGAACTAGAAAGGATTTAATGAGCAGAACCTGGTTATACAAAGCAATGCTATCAAGTTAGGAGCCAATTTCCAGCCTTGCCTTGAAACTGATTGTAAACTTATATTCCTATGAACAAGTCAGACCTCAAATTTTAAACATTTGGCAGTTTCATGACCTCCCTCTTCACAGGTCCCAACATTATTTCCTTCATCTTTCCCTCGTCACTGAAACCTATATCTTAATTCTTTTCTCAGCCTCCTGCTGTTCTGAAACTCCAGCTTCAGATAAGAGTCTCAGCGAACACCCTGCTCCATTGCACTGGCTGCTGCTTTGCCCTAAGTGGCACCTGAGCACTCATCAGGGGCGTACTCCCCGTATAAGCTGCTATGCAACCTGTCTGCGCACCATCAGGAGTGTTTTTCTTGCATAGGAAGGCTGTGTCTCATAGAAGTAGAGCTATCAAAAAGAGACAATTCATTTACTGATATGGTAGGGAAAAATGAGTATAGATTCTAGAGCTAAGGACTTTGCTGCTGGTTTTCTTTGCCTTACATATCTATACCGCTTCTGCAGTTCATACACCTGGAACTGGCTCCACACACAAACTCCTGGAGCAGTTTAAAACATATTATAGCTGGCTTTGTGCAATTGCAGAAACCAGTTCCATAGACTGTCAGAGCAGTTGTCACTTCCAAATGCTGCCTGAGCCACACACCCAACTTGGAGGAACCAGCACCACAAAGACACAGCATGGAGGTCACCGATTCTCTACATGAAGATGGGTTTACTAGGGGTTTCATGGGCCATACTCAAACTGTGGCCTTATCTCATAAATACACAGTACACGAGATTTAAAAAAAAAAAAAAAAAAAAGTGTTTATATTAATAGCCAAGATAAATATTTTCAAGTGTAGGTTGTAAAGCTAGGCAACTCCATCTGCACTGCCTTGAAATAACCAGCCTGAATTTCTAAAGTGCTGAGAACCATCTGCTCTTATTGGCCTCAGTTGTTTTTGAAAAATAAACCACTTAATTAGATGCTTTGGCATGGACCTAATTGGCTAACTTCTGACTCCAACACTAAAAACGCTTTTTCCTGAAAGACTAGAAGTTTGAAAAAAATCTCTGAAGTGGAATGATCTAATCTAAAAGTGCTTGCACTCACCATTTGGCGTTCTGTATATATTCATTCATATGGAGGATACTGAGATAGTTACATGTCCTGGAGTAAATATAAAAACTAAATTGTTCATCTTTCTCCTCTAATTCTAAAATATAAACCTTTACATGTAAAAATGAGGATAATTTTCCCCTCTCCAAGCAGGGAACAGCACCAAAATGAAGTTTGAAAGTGCCCCTTGCCGGAACTATCTGCATCAGACTGAAATATGCACACCTGAAAATAACATCTCAGACTTGGGTTACTCTGAACATGTCTGCATCACAAATGAAGGACAATGCAGAGAAATCTAAACTAGCAGAAGTGCTACCTGGGACATGCATCACATTGTGAAACATCACAATGTCTTATACTACTCTGCTGCACCCAAGCTAAGCTCTGCTCTGTCCAGGTTTACTGGCCTTGGTACCATCTCATTCTGTTATGGCCACACCAATTATGTTATGCTTTGCTGACATGAATACCCATCTGTTTTCTTCTGGCAGGAGTTAACTCAGATTTGCAATAAAACTAACAAAATGAGAAATGAAACCAAGTGTCAGAAGAGAAGAGATTTAAACATGCAGTGAAACATTTTCCTGAATGATTTCCTGTAGTACTACACCTCTTTTAAGCACACATACACGTCCAAAGTGTTTCTCTTTTTTTGTTTGTTTGGTGTTTTTTTAATGCTCCTACAAGTTCTACAAGTTTGAAGATGTTTGAGCTGTGATTTGGAGCTGCTGCCACTTGTTACGTGGAAAGGTCAGAACCACTGTCTATCTAGAGCACCTTTTAAACTGTTTTGAGAGAGGTCAGGCACTACAAGTAGTCTCCATGCAATCCAGTAAAAAGCTTTAAGCCCCTTGCACAACCACCCCTTTACTGCAGGCATTATCCATACCTCGGGTTTCCAAAAGATTTTGGTTTAATACAGACAGGATGTTTAGTGTATAATATAGCATAAACTTCATGTTCAGACCTTACTGCTGCTAGCAAGCAGCCATACAATGGCTCTGACTCATGAGACAAGAACCTTCCTTAATCTGAAGGGAAGCAAGTGAAAGTACTCATCACAGCCTGTGCAGTACTTATGTAGTGCCTCGGGCATACCACAATGCTGAGATCACTCAAAATAAATCTTCTGTTCTAGTTCTCCACCAAGCTGGATGAGTGCTCTGTGACCCTTTCCTAATGCCCTGCCTCTATCCAGAGGCGGTCTTCTGGAGTAATGCTACTCAAACAGCCAGCTGGTCTCTTCAGCAACCTAACTAGACACAGAAGATCTGTGGGAGAGGTGCTCTCGTTCCCTAAAATGCAAAAAAAGTACAAACAGCTTGCTCTTGGCATTAGCAAGCTAGAATCAATATACTTCTCAGCATGAAGTCTTGATTGCCAGCAATTTAAATGACTGAACAGTCAATGAAATAACACTATGCAAGTGTAGCAACGGTGCATCTGTACTTAGATATGTTCTGCTTTATATGTGCTAAATGTGTGGGATGGTAATTTCTAAACCATGGGTATCAAAAGAGAATTTCTAAACGTGTATTGAAAGGCTGAAAATCAATTTCCTCTTACCAAGGACGCACACTCCAAAATTAATATCAAATTACTATTTTATATCAATATGTACTTGCTCAAACTACATATTCACATTCCAGTGCAAATACGGAATATATCCACCCCGCACATTTTCTGTCCATAGCTTGCCCTCCCTCCTCCACTATCCTTCAAAAGAGGACGCGTTCATATTACACCTCAAATGATGCATTCATATTATACCTCAGATAGCGAAGAACAATTTGAGCATTCTTCTTCCAGTGAGAGCACCATCATAAACCGTTCCTTACGTTTTATCACTTATTTTCCTCCTAGTTCTGCTTTATGTAAGCACAACTGTTTGTGAGATTATATTGCAAACCACACAAGATGGCTCTTGAGAAATAAGGGTACTTTTTGACCTCATGTACTTTCCTACCAATTCAATAAAGATTTCCTTGAATAATTATATTGACCTGGGGGAACAAGACAGAAAGAAGGACTAAATACATTGGAACTGCCACTGAAATCAACTGTTGCCGAAGTACAATTCTAGATCTGCTGATGGCCATCTGCACAAGGCAATTAATTTAAATTCTCTGTGGAAATACAATTTTGGTATGCTAAGGAATCAACCCTACTCAAGACAATATTGCACTCCTGGGTATCAGCGATCTCTGGCAATTTGTACAGTTGATTTGTGGGTAACAAGCAGAGCAGGGCATGCTCAATGACCCTTTGGATAAACATGAATATGCCCTTTTAAAATTATCTGAAACAACACAAGCCCCTGTTCCACTCTGCTGAGTCTTAATAGCAAAGAAAAATCACTTCCAAAGAATATGGAGAGATCTCTACAAATGATTTGCACAGGTATGAGGTATTGATCAGTGCTGAGCAACCTACACTTGTGTCATTAAGTAGACCTGGAAGAAAAGAGATGTAGTAAAGAGGTAACATCTAAATTAAAAATAAATGAGAGCGCAGAAATGAGATGAAACTGCATAACGCAGTAGTCTGCATGTCTTCTCTGACAACAGCAGTAGTACTAGCAAGCAGCTCCCCACCATCTCCTTGGCCAAGGAAGAGGGTAGATTTAGATGAGATATTTGGAAGAAGTTCTTTACTGTGAGGGTGGTGAGGCACTGGAACAGGTTGCCCAGAGAAGCTGTGGATACTTCATCCCTGGCTCAAGGCCAGGTTGGATGGGGCCATGAGTGACCTGGTCTGGTGGGAGGTGTCTGCCCATGGCAAAGGATTGGAACTGGATGATCTCTAAGATCCCTCCCAATCCAAACCATTCTATGGTTCTAGGGTTCTATGACCCTAAATATGTCCTTTGTAAAGGCAGGTGCACCAAAAACTGATTCCTACCATTAGTTTTCCGTTTGACAAACGGAACCCTTGCAGGTCCCAGTTTTCAACTAGCAAGCATTAGCAGACAGAAAGGCAAAGGCATCAAGACTAAACCATGATGTAGCATTTTCCCCCAAACTACAAAACATAGAAGTAGATTTTATGGAGGGCTGAGCATTTCTGCCAGACATATAACCATAGCTATGTGTGCATTTATTTTAATGGAGTGCGCTGAAAACTTTAAAGAACGCTGTGCATATGTATACTTACATCTACAAAACTCCAGCACATCTGATGCCAAAATCATTGCTTCCTAATGCTTTCTCAATTAATTGTCATACCAGCAAAGATGAGTACTACTGCAGGATCATGGCCTCAGCATGAGTTCATTTGCAGGTGATTATGTCCTCACCTCTTCAAAGCTTGACTTATCACATTTTAGAGAGGTTCAAAGCAAGAAGCCAGGTTTAAGATTATACACTGTCATGTCCGTAAAAGCCCTACATATGCCTAAATAGTTTTTAGTCCTCTGGTACTGGTTGTATTCTTACTGAACGTGCAACATCCTTGTGATCCTCCAGGATGCTTTGTTGCAGTCCTTCTCAGTGGGGAACATCAGCTACCTCACAGCTTGCCACTTTTTCAATGCCCTTCTGAGCACAGCACATCCTTAGTTTTTCCATGAAAGTGTAAAACAATTTTATTGTAGAGTTCAGTTTACTTCCTTTTTGAAAGCAGGTGTTTTTTGGTTGCATTTTGGTTTGCTTTTTTTGTCTGTATTTTTTGGGTGTTGTTTTTTGGGTTTTTTTTTTTGTTCATTTGTTTTTTAACCTTCCTGGGCACACACTTATTCAAAGGCTCATGATTAATAAAGTATAAGGTTACAGACAAACAGTTTCAAGATCTCTCCTCCCTAAATCTGCAGCAAGAGGTATGCTCTGGACTGGAAAATGCTTCACTGGTATTGTTGCTATGGCAAAGCTTAATAGGAGTTTAGAGACTGGGCATGCAGCCAACAAGAGAATGGGGAGGGCTGACACATGACATTTCCCCCTTTGTTCTTTTCATACAATTTGCTTTCTGCAGCTCTTCTCAAGAGCATAAGAAATGGTTCAGCTTCAATTATCTCCACAGGAGCTTCATTTTTCTTCCTTTTTTTTTTTTTTTTTTTTTTCCTCAAAGAGGACAGTCAGAACTCTTGTGTCTTACATTTTCTTCAACTCCCAGTGAAATACACACATGTTCATAGTAAATAATTCCTACAAAGATTGTTATCACCTGTGCTGTTCATTTCTCCTCTATTAAAAGAACCCAGACAGGAAATTGGGAACAAATCCAAAGCCTTCCTTTAAACTCTAGTTTAACCTGACAGCAGGCAAGAGTGGCATTTTCTGAAAAAGGTACCAGTTTATTGTAAAAGGCAGATTTCTGTTCAACATTGTAAACAGAGCTTACAAAACCCATCATTCACCGTATCACTGCTTACGTCACATCATCTTCAACCACTGTTGGGCAAGGCTTGTATAATCTGATTCTGTAATTGCATTCTCTTAGCCTTGGACTTCAACAAACTGCACAATCAAATTCAAAGAACATCCTTTTAAATATAAGAGACTGTTGCTTGTCAAAAAATATATATATAAAATTATTTGTATATAGAAAAACAGATCAGGACAAGCCCGGTACAGGTTTATATATATTTCAACTATGAAAGGGAAAAGAAGATAAAAAGGACACTAGATGACCTTGGATTAAACAACCTTGGAAACATCTCAGTAAGCCCAGGATGCACTGCTTTCTACAGCACCCCAAGCAGCGGTATTGAGATCAAGGGGTTGTGCTAGATTTATGCACTTTGTCAGCAGAACACCATGAGACCACTGCAACAAAAAATATCTCACATCCTGCAAACTGTGTTGACTACATAAATTAATAATTTACTCTCAAGAAATTAAGTGCTGAAATGAGTTCATTTGCACATATATATGTCTAATTCCCCCAGACATATGTTTGTAGTGCTATCTAAAAAGAGAGAAGGATAATACTAAGAACAGAGCGTAACAGGAATAACAGGGCCAGCAAAAAGGTCAAAGGTCTTGACTCTGGAGCCTAAATCATGACAAGCAGACGGACACTGAGTTCTTCGATCCACACCAGGCTCTCACAGGGAGATACACGATGTACCGCAACTACTAGATGACCACCAGTGCTACACATTTTTAGCAAATAGAGTGCCTGTGCCCCAGGTGTGCTGGCCTTCCTCAGTCAGCTTAACACCTACAGGGGGACCTCGATATGCCTGAAAGTAACACCAGAGCTCAGGCATTGTGTTGATGGTGGTGTATGGAAATCTTACATTGCTGACCACTTGATACAGTCCTGCTCTGCATGCTACAACTGAGGTCAGGTTCCCCTTCAGCCTTCTGTCGCCAGAGAACCCCAGGAGAGTTGTAGCAGTCACTTTGGCACAGCCTGCAGCATTTCACACCTTCTGCATTTTGAATCCCATTGACCTGAAGCCACAATTCAATAAAGCTTCCCTGCCTAGGGTAGAAATGATGGTTGAGGTTAAACGCACATCTAACTCTACAAAAAGTAGTCAAAGCCTCAGTCTGCTACAACAGAGTGCAAACTGAACTGAGAACCTGGCATCTGTAGTAAAGGTACATCTTTGCTATTCCAAAACAAGTGATTTCAGAAAACCATTTCAAAGACTGATGTTTCTACTTTAAGATTACTTTCAAATTAAACCTCATTGTCTCCCAATAAATATAATTACAAAAGGAACAACTTCACAGCAGAAAGGAAAGGTTTGAGCTGTTCCACTGTCACCTGCACTCACAGTAACCAGCTATGAGCCTAGCCTTCAAAACCCTTTAAGTCCATAGGACACACCTCTCAGCAGAGTTTGCAGCCAAGGAAGCCCTTTGAGAAGTGTCCTAAAATTCTGAAATGTTTTAAATGAACTCATGCCCTGAACAAAACAATATCAGTAGAAAGAAAAGCAATCAGCAGGCTACTGCACAGTAAATAAATATTTAAAGCAGATTAAGGTGACCAATCTTTTGAAGCAGTGGGAGCTATCAATGACAATATTAATTTAGGAGAATATGAAACAGAAACATGAGGTACTCACGAACTTAAGCTTATACACAAGGACTGATAATCATTTGCTACCCTTAGTCACAAGGAGAGCCATTTTCCCGGTCATGAAAATAACTATCCACTCAGGGGCAAAAGCAGCTGTAAGTATACTAGAAAGAAAGGAGTGACGGATACGCAGATAGGCTTTTCTGATGAGATCAGTAGCACTTCAAGGCTTAATAATATTTTAATGAGAACAGTAACAGTGCTCTGTTAAAATGACAATGTGGGTTGCTTTGAGAAAAGCACCATAAATCTGATGGCTTTATGAACATAACAAAACCACATAATGAAACACAGCAATACAGAAGGGGTTGTGATTGCTGCAATCTATTTAGCCATCTGACCAGCAAAAGGTCAATGTAATTAACAGCTTAAAGACATATGATGGAAGAGTAGAGACCAGACTCTATAAGAAAGAGAATCTAAATCAAGAAAATAAAGCACTTTGATTCCAGAGATAGTCCCATTAATATCTTCCTGAAAGAGATCCATTTCCATAATAAAATGCTGTAGCAAAGGGCTACTATGCCCCTTTAACAGATGTTTCAGTTATTCAAAACACAAAGGATATTGAGTTAAGACATATTTCTAGGACATTAGACAGTACTTATGAAGCTTAGTCACACACACACACCTACATTTGATCAGTCACCAAAGCCCACTCAAGAAGTGACTAAAAAGCCAGCCTTCCTACCCTTTCTTTTCTGGGTTGCTAACTTGAAAAACATCTCTTGCATTTTTAGTATACAATTAAAACTAAACTACATTGCATACAGTTGGGAAAAACATCACAACAAATGCTGAAAAATATGCAGTATTAAAGCATTTCTAACAAAATAGATTTGGAATTGCTATAGGCCAAGAGAAGATAATTCTTTGGGTTACAAACTCACATACCTGAAACTACAAGGATATGTCAGAGGTTTCCAAACTGGCAATGATTTATGGAGAGTTGCTCAAATCATGATCATGGTTTCTCTGCTTTTTCTACCTGCAGGAAAGTCCTGCTCCCAAATATTTGACAGGATTTCTGTCTTGGACATCTCAGACATAAGGTGTGCAGATAGGAAACCTGGCACCTAACTGATGCATCTGGCCTCCTGCACATTGCTATCAAGCACAGCATATTGAGTTCAGCGGTGCTTGAGAACTGCTGCTGGACTGAAAATCCCAACATTAACACCATGTATATGCTGGAAGCATCCGAACAGGTAGGACCCCAGACACCTAGGAACTCTAAGCAAAGCCATGACACCTTTAAAACCTCCCAAGGGAGAAAACGCAAGCGCATCCATGAAAATCCTGGTGTATGGCAGCTCTAAGTTAAATGGAAACATACATAATGAATTATATTTGTCATATCAGCAGCTGCCAGAAGGGATGTCTCCTACCTGTTAAATTGAAGGCTCATGGTGTTAAAACAATCTGGGAGCACATGACTTGCTGCCCCACAACGTTCAGCACAGGTACAGCTCTGATTTGCACTGCTCAGCAAAGCAGTGAGGTACAGTCCCCTGGGGACAAGATATGTCACTGACCTAGCAGGCGGCTGGAGATGCAGGAGGAAATGCTCAGAAGCAAAGCTTGTTCTTTTTTCTCTTTTGGAAGGATTGCCTCTTTCACAAATCCAGGAAGGCAGCATCATGGGAACAATTCTGAAGCTTCTGACAAGCATGTCAGAGACCAAGCTCCAATGGAAAAAAAAAATTGCACTGTTGAGTAATCACAAGAACCAATATCTAGTAGGGATTTTCTTAATATAAATAAATAAATAAATAAAAAGTAGTACTGAAAAGATTAGGCTGCTAAAATTTAATTCCTTCTTGGTAGAAATCTATATAGTTTTATTGAACTCAACACAAGTACAGAATTTCTCTGGCTGAAGATTTAAACATAACTTGGACACAAGTATGCAAGTTCTGTAAAATTTGGTTACATTTCTATACAAATCCGTATGCTTATTTCCTACTAGCTTCTACAGAAATTCATCTACAACACCCTAGAGATATAGAATGACTAAGAACCTCTTCCAGAGGATTTTTGATTCATCCGCAGGCAGAAACACTTTTCTCAAATGCTCTGATACTTTTTCAGCAGTAAAATAAATAATAAAAGCTACAAAGTCAGATCTGCTTCATAAAAAGTTTTTGCCAACCCCATCAGACAAGTAAGAATAGCCTGTATTCTAAACAGCTAAGCCTGTAAACTCCTCTTTGCTACCTACACAAGAAAAATGAGAACTCAAAATGCAGATAGGTGACTAAATACAGCATTCTCAGTGTGCAGTTGGCATTTAGAACTATTTAAAATGCGGCAGGCATTTATAAATGAGGATGGATCCTGCCCAATTCTACTTCTAAACTATTGTCTGAAGTGTTAGTTACCTGCTACAGAATGAAAATCCTAACAACATTGTATAACTGAGCATTGCCCTATTACTAGGTTGCTTACCAGTTCTGTTAAACTGCCCACTTCCACAGCAGTGGCAAGTGGTGGAAATGTGCACTTTTACTGAACAGACCTGAAGACTGCATCCAAAGACTTTGTTTCTAAAATCATTCCTTCTCAAATAGCATAAAATCTATTTTAGAGACTGCTTGTGTCAACTATTTATTTGAATACTTGTACTAAATATGACATGCTATGACCAGCAAATTTTCCAGAAATACTTAGGAGAGCAGGAGGAAAACATAAACTTCATTGATCACAGAATCACAGAATTTCTAGGTTGGAAGAGACCTCAATATCATCGAGTCTTTGCTCCCCCAGCCTCCATCTATGGGGTCAGGGAAATGAAAGATGTGGGAAGCCCTTCTACCAGTGCAGACAGAGGCAAAGAAGTTGCTGAGTACCTCAGCCTTCTCCACGTCTGTCATTACCAATTACTCAGATATAGAAACTCACTCCTAATATAAGCAATTAGCCAGCTATCATCACTCACACACTACTGTTTGCACCCCTCGGTTTATTTTCACAAATGTTAAAGGCGCATGGTGGCCCCTGGGTACTCCACCTGTCACCCCAGTGCAGCAGCTTGAAGGGAACTGGGGCCTCTCTTGGGCTCTTCCTCGAGGCTCTGCGCAGAAGGGCTGCCACCTCTCGCACAAGGGCTGCCGGATGGGAAAGAAGCACTCACACAACCCCTGACAATTGGCAAAGGTCTTTATTGCCACGTGGCTCCAGGCTAATGCCT
Organism: Anas platyrhynchos; assembly: GCF_047663525.1. Classification (NCBI taxonomy): domain Eukaryota; kingdom Metazoa; phylum Chordata; class Aves; order Anseriformes; family Anatidae; genus Anas; species Anas platyrhynchos. The sequence goes on along the minus strand of NC_092594.1, from coordinate 10,956,389 downwards.
GGAGTGGAGCCTGGGCGATGCAGAATAGGGAGCTTGCCGAGCCCTTCTGCACAGCTGACGGTGTTCCTTGAGGACACTTTTCAGAGAGCTGCCGGGGGACTCCCATGTTTGTTGTGGCCGAGGTGGGTCCACTTCCATCGGTTGCTCTTCATCTTGTGCACCCACCTCCATGGGCTCCGCGGGTTGGAGGACGAGCCAGTCCCTGGCAGGGACTGCCCACACAGGCTGCCTTCCATTGGGCATATTTTCCGGCCACGGTGCCGCACCAGGACGCCTCCCAGTTCCGTGCCTCGGGTCCGTTCCGTTCTCCGCTTGATTTTCACTCACGGAATTCCTGACGGCATCTCTCCCTTGGCCACGGCTGGGTCTCGCATCATGTTCTGTCCACTGGGCACGGCTCCGCTTCTCGTGGCCCTCCAACCCACGCTCTCTCTCTTTTCTGTCCTCACTGGACCTCCGGCTAGGCCCAGGTCTGCTGTTGGTGTCTATCCGAGGGGCCGGTCTGCTCCCCACATCACTTCGGCTCCAATGATGTTTATCGTAATAGCCTCTGGGCCGGGCACCAGACACCTCCTGGGCACTGATGGTTCTTGTGCTGGAGGTGCTGGCCCTCGACCCATGGCGCATTCTCGCAGAGCCAGAAATCCTTCTCAGTGGTCCCAGGAACAATTTCTTGTCCCCGCACTGAGAAGGGCTGCTGCTCGCCTCTCTCTCGCTTTGCTCCTAACTCTGGCCTTCCTTCAGCCAATGGCTTTCGGAAGACCAAATCGCTGAGCAAGTGGCAGGCCAGTGGCAGGGGGGCCCCTTTTATAGGGCCCGGGGCAAGGGCGGGCCCGCTGGTGGCCACTGTGACCTCGGCAAAGCTCTGTGATGGAGCGGCCCGTGCGAGGCCGAAGGTGGCTGCCTTGGGAGAGGCCCGGAAGATGCCCTCATGTGGAGCAAGGACAAGGCTTGGGGGGGCTGAGGGCCCCCTTTTCTGGGGCTGGCTCCCCCCCAGGCCGTTTGCCTTGCCAGAGAGAAAGGCTGCCCCATGCAACCCTGCCTCCACCCATTTTTTCTCCAGATCTCCAAGGGTCAGAGTCTCTCCTTAACAAAAAGACAACCCCACCAATGAAACCAAAACAGACCAATTCACAAGGCTAAAGCAGTCAAAACTGAAATACCGATCCAGTATGGCCCCAGGGAGGCAGCAGACTTCCCTATGGGTAGGGTCAGGCCGACAAATAGGGCCCTCTGTTCCCCTGAGAAGAGAGTCTCCCACAACAATAACCCTTCTGTCCTTCTTGATGGAGGCAGTCCTGAGGCGTGGAGTTGACCTCCTCGCCCTAGGCATCCTCCTGGGTACACTTGCTACCTCTTCCTCACCCACCAGTCTCTCGAGCTCCAGGGCCTACAACCTGTTGTGGAAGGGCACCTGGGAAGGTGAGGCCAGAAGGGGAGGGCATCACTTGCAATGTCGAGCAGGGACCTGTTTCCATTCCTCCTCAACTCCCAGATCCCCTCCCTCTGCCCGACGGTGACAGGGCAGGGGATCCAACCCCGTTTGGGGTGTCTCACCTCGATACCTCTCCTTGAGGCCCAAATTTTCCAGAAATTCTTAGGAAAGCAGGAGGAAAACATAAACTTCATTAAGAGATGGGGGAATCTTTTTCCTAAAGAAGTCACAACTTTGAAGAATTCAGATACCATAGGAAACATTTCCAACCTATGTGCCCACCAACTACAGCTCCTAATTTATTTATAGGACCAACACAACAATTCTACCACCTTCTAGGAAGCTTTCCTGACTTCACCATCATTGAAAAGAAAATTCATCTGCCTAAATACATGCGTGTAGCATCATTTTGGAGGGCCACAATCATCCCAGGCTTGTATAGTTACTTTTGCATAATGTATTACTACTACTCAGTGCAGCATGCTTTGGAATTCACAGCAGAGTCACTGCAAATGTAACTGATGATTATTGTTTGGCTTCTCGGGACATAGGTGTAACCAAAGGACTCTTAGCCCTTCAGAAAGCTGCCATGGTCTGTAATAATCACTTTTACAATCTACTTCAGATTTCACTGAAAATATCTACCCCACTGTCAGCTCTAACCTACCTGTTCTGAGGCTTCAACTTGAGAGGTGGCAAGAACTGAACTACAATCAAACCTGAAGGACGCACGCAAGAATTTTAAGGAATACGTAGGTTAAATTCTTGAATGATTAATATATGGGTCCCCATATCCTGCAACTGTTAATGTTGAAATATCTGCCACATTACCAGGGAAACTCAGCTAGTTAAAGTACCACAGTAGGAGAACAATTGTCTGGTGAAACAGGTTTAGCTTCAGCTAGCATCTCTGTAATTAAGGAAGCAGACATCCGTTTCAAAAAATTCTTAAATTATAATTTTCTCACTTGGTGGATCTGTATGGTTCAATATGCAGTCATTTTCTCATTGAATTAAACATACAGTAGTATAACAAAGGATTGCTGTGTTTAAATTGTAATTGAGTATTTCTCTCCTGGTGTTCCTGCCTGTAATACACATAGCATGTAATGGTTTACTTCTGAAAGCCAACATACTGGAGGTATCAGCCACCCTCAAATTATTTCTCACATCCAGTTCTGTAGAAAACCTACCCATTAGGGCACAGGGGAAGGAATGAACCATTAGGCCAGTCCGCTTTTCTACAATTTCCTTAGCTTCAAGATAAGAAATTCCACTGCAGATATCTTATCTAAGCCTTTTAAAACCTTTACCTTCAAACTTCCAGACCTCTTGCCATCTCAGATTGTAGTTTATCTGCTGATATCACAGGAATGACGGACAGCTGCCCCACCAGTCCCAGCCTGCTCAAGTGCACGCATCCTGAGCCAAGGACGGGCACTGCTTTGTAACCTTTCCCACAGCAGCTAGAAGCAATTGCACCTGCACAAATGCACACACTCACAGTTGAAGGAAGTAAACAGACTGTCAAAGCCCACTGACCAGATTACTGACAACCTGTTTTGGAACTGCCTAATACCAGACGGGTAACAAGTGCCTTCATTTACTGCAAAGATTATTAATTCCGCTTTAGGAAAGCAAAAAAAACTGCCCTGCAGGAACAGTGAGGCACTGGAAAACTGGATCTACGAAGGCAATAGAAACCTTTACATGGGAGAATCTAGGCACATCTTAGATGTTCATAGATATAGTGTAGACCAGAATTTCTCAGTTTACAGCTCACAGGCTACATGTGATCTGCAAATCAATTTGGCCTACTAGCATATCAAGCTACTAAACTACAAATTAAACAGGACTAAACAGCTCTAACCCAACCTTCCCCACCTCCACCCCCAGAAATTGCCCTTCTCAGAAGTCACACAATAGTGAAACTTTTTTCACTGAACAATAAACCTCTAAAATACTTCATCAAAATGGTGAATGTTGAGGGTGGGGAGGGAAGACACCGCCAACACAGCCACAGCACTGAAAAGCAGAAGTTTCCACTAGTAACCACATTTAGGAGTCCAATCCTGTACTTCTTAGATAACTACCAATATTTAAAAAAAAAAAAAAAAAAATAGAAGCCAGGTGGAGAACTCCTAGACAAACAGTCTAAAAAAATAGCTGTTAAAAATCTATTCAGTAGTGACCAACATGTTACAAGAGGATTTGCAAGATCTGGGATGGTTGGCAAGTGGTACATTAACTAAAAATAGATTCTTTATTAATATTCATAAAATAATTTGAACAGCTCTATTCCCCAAGTAACAATGCTCACAATGAAAAGCTTTTGTCTCCTATTCACAGCATAATGAAAATGAAATATTGTATCTCAGTGCTGTTCTGAATAGGCAGCCAGTGCTATTGTACTGAACAGATGACATACTTGCACATTTGGAGAAGGACTATTAGCAGACAAATCATTGAGAGACCTCTTGACACCAGTAACAGAGTACTGACACATTTTGCTTTCCATTTCCTCCCCATTTCTGTTTGACCTATTCAGTATTTGTGAAAACGTTCAGTAAAAGTTCCCGAATTGTTCCACGACTTGCATTCTCTTATATATTTTTCCATGTTCTTCAGTTACTTGTATCATTTAATTAAAAGTTATGGCTTTGCACCGCAAGAAAAATCTCAGCTCTGGGGTCACGGAAATGGCCTGTCTAGCAAACATGTTTGCAGGCTATAGGAAACATCGGCAGTAATTCCTGAATGAGCACTGGGATATGAAATGGGTGCTGGAAACAGGGAAGTTTTTTCCCCCCCCCCCCAAAGTTATTTTACTGACAACAACTGTTGTTGAAATGAACAGCTAAGTCAATAGCCACACTGTCAAAGCAGCACAAGTCCTCTGGCATATGGTATTCCTACAGCCTTGGAAACAGTCAACCCACTGTTCAAAGCAGCTACCCACTAACTCTGTAATAAACAAACAACCTATTATTGGTTCTTGTTTGTAACTGCTTGAGGCACTACTAATTGTCACATTTTTAAAAAATGCACTATAAGTTGTTTCTTAACATCGTCACACAGAAGTCAGTCTCCTACATAAAGCTCCAGAAAAGAGATTTTTAAACATTTCACAAGCAATATTTTGCTAAAAAAAAAAATGCTTCCTTCTTGTGCAAGTAACCCAAATGGGCATAACATTCTGAGAAGGAAAACAGAAGATAGCAGCGTGCCCTTCTTCCTTCACAACATATGCAAGCACCAACACAATCCCTCCTGAGACTATTTCAGTGACAACAGCATATGCCCAGACCACTTCAAGAAGACAATACACCTCTTCCAAGAATTGTCATACACACTTGGTATGTTTGCCTGTCTCTAGAAATACATGAAAACAAGGGTCACTTTCTAGTATCACAGCCAACTCAGCTATGATTCAAAGAGTTTACTGAGGTCAAAGAAGGGAATATATTGTTTGCATACATCCCCATTTAATTTCACTGAATTACCTCTCCACACAACTCAGGCAGATTATCAGCCACAATATTCTCTTCAGACAGTATTTTAAGTTCTCTGCTTATAAAATTATAGCAGGCTGCTAGCTATAACGATCTAGAACCACCTCTACCACTACACAGTAGAATCTGAAGTCCTATAACTTCAGTGTGTACCTGTAGGCTGGCTGTTGCTCCACAGTCGAATTGACACAGTCAAGAGAAATCCATTTCCAGTTGCTCATATCCGAAGTCATCATCACAACTCTGCAGCACTTCATATTCAGCTGGATTAAGGCCAAAACATGGCTTTCCTTACCCTGTCGGATTAAAAATAGAACCCTTTCAGAAAAACATCAGTACAGGAACATACCAAACTACTGCTAATGGAGTGGATGAAAGGGGTCACAGAAGGGAGGCCCTGCAGATAAAAGAACTGAAGGACACTTGCAAGACAGCCAAAAACAAATCAAAACAAGATAGACTTCTAGCAGTAATGAAGCTACTTGTCAATATTAGAGAGACAGAGAGAAACCTCTCCCAGCTGAGATGCATGGTACGTAGGTCACTGAGGACAGACTCTCAAAATGACAGAAGGGAAAAGGTCAACTGCTACTCCAGTTCCCTGAGAAACAAAAGCCAGTCTGAACTGCAGGAAACATTTTGGGTACATTTTCTGGAGACTGCAAATTTCCTCGCACATTCTGTGGAGCATTTCATAGCACAGTAAAGAACACAGGCCACAGGGCTTCAGCCCAGCTTTTTAACAAGGGACTTGCAGGTGAAACAGTACATTAACAGGCAGGAGAAATTCGACTGGGAGAACATGTTAGAGTAGTAATTTGCATTCCCTTGAGAATGCACAACAGCTGAGATTTTCAGTGTGGCAGGAGCTGGAGGGTGAGAAGTTAACCCCTTCTATTCAAAACATTTCTGGCAAAATTGTATTTTACCATATTTACCAAAGAAAAAATGGAATTTTACAGAACAGTGTTTTATAATGATGGTAAGATTATGTGGCAGAACTGCCCTGTCATTTGCTCTAGACTACATAGCTATGTCTTTCTGAACCTCACAGAAAATATTCTGCCAATTGAATTTCTTTTCCATATCTTTGTTTGGTTTTGTTTGTGGACATCTAAAAAAAAAAAAAATCAAAAATCTTTTCAGCCTCCTGTCCACAAAAGAAACAATAAATCCTTCAGAAATAGGTACTTACTCTATCATCACCATTGTTAATATAACTGAGACCAAATCCTTTCTGCCGTTGCGGCCCACTTAACAAGACCCTCCTAAAACCCTTCTACCCATCTCATAGCCAGACTGCCCTGAACAGCCACAAGCAAGAGACTGAAGATTGTAAATTGCAACAACTTCTGTCAACGAAACTACAGAAAACATACTAATAGCTTTAGCATATTTATCTGTGTGTACATATTTATCTGTACATGTTTTAGCATATTTATCTGTGTGTACACACACAGGAATGGAGGGTGCAAAGGTGCAACTGTTTCTTGTTAAGAGGTGCAAGTGTTTGAATCAAGTCCTACAAAAGTCTGACTTTCCGAAGATGGGGCTGAAGTTATCAAACCTGAAGTAAAAGAAGGAAAAAATGAGATTTGAGAGCTACCAGATTTGAGATTTGGGGTTTTGAGAGCTACCAAATACTCCATACCATCCTTGACATTTCATTAACCATTTCTACAATTCTGGTGAAACGTTAAATAAATAGACTTTTAATAATTTAGATTTTAATAATTTAAATAATGTGCACAGAAATAAGTTGCTTTTAATGAAATATTTCATGAAATGACATGGGAAAACACCCATTAACTCACCCAGTTGTATCTCCATCACCTTTGCAAATTTAATAGAATTGTGACAATAAGTGAATAGAGTATAAAATTTGAAGTCAAAAGTCCAATAAATTCATAAACACATAAGCTCCTCCACAGAGAAAATAGCTCATGTACCACGTGTGAAAACAATTTATATAATAGTTTCATAATGTTTTTATGAAAAATAAATATTATTGATGCTTTCATGAAACACCACTGACATTTTCATTACATAACTTCATAAAGCATTAAATATATGCTTACACACACTGTAGCCTCAGCTCCAGAAGTCACTCAAATCAGCTGTTTTGCTGATTAGATGAGTGTCCTTGGTTACTGTAACTTTGAAAACGCTCTCTCAGCATCTGCTTAGAGTCCTAATTCTTGTCATGGGCCACAACTGGATTTCCCCAAGCTCCCAAACCCACAATGTTACTCAGCAGCTGCTTGGATACTCAGACATTTTCTTTCTGCAATCCAAATGGACAGCGAGTGCTCAAGACAAGAGATGGATAACACGAGAAGAGTCCCCCAGAACAGCAGGACCCACAAACATTTGTGCCTCCAGCAGCCAGGGCCAGCCCATAATAAGATTGCTTTCTAACCATGCTCGATCCCAGCATCTTGAGCCTTCCTTGGCCAGGAAGACCTATTGAGGAGGAAGTTAAGCAGTAAAAGTCAAAGCTGCAGCTTGGCTGACTGGCACAATGTTTATAGTTAATAGGGAATAGTTAAATGGCTTCTCCAGTTAACAGGCCTGACAACCCACCTGAGGAGCAGGGGCTCCCAAACACAAGTCACCACAGAGCACAGCTGAGCCCAGCAACCCAGCTGGGGGTGCCTCTGTGGAAGTATTCAAAACAAAGGGGCAAAATGCTGCACTGACTGTGAAGAAAAAAAGTGTGAGGAAACAGCACTGTGACCAGCAAGGTCAGAGATGGAAGGGAGGAGGTGCTCCAGCCACTGGAGCAGAGACCCCCACGTACAGCCTACAGAAAGGACCGCAGCAGAGGAGACATCCACAGCACAGCCCATGGCAGAGCCCACTCAAGGGCAGGGTGATGCTCCCTGAAGGATGGTAGCCCATGGAAAGGGCCCTTGTTGGACGAGGGAAAAAAGCGTGAGGCACAAGGGGTGGCAGAGAGGAGCTGTTACAGACTCACCACATTACTCTGCCCCTGCACCACACAGGAGTGTTGTTTTATTTCTCAAAATGCAGAGCTGTTTTAACTGGCAATAAATGAATATTCCTTAAGTAAGTCATCTTTTCCTCATAATGTTGCCTGGGAAGTGATCTCCTGGTCTTTATCTACAAGATTTTTCATGCTGTTTGTCCACGTTGTCCTGTTAAGGAGGGGTAGTGAGGGAGCATCTGTGGGGACATCTGGCTGCAGTCCAAGGTCAAACCACCACACATCTCCAGCAACATATCTTGATGATCTGAAACTCTATAAACCACTGCTGGTTTACAGTAGTTTTGGAAAAAAAAAAAAAAAAAAAAAAAAAAAAAAAAAAAGCCTCTAATGCTATTTGATACTTGTTTCACAAATCCAGATGGGGAGTGAAGGGCACAGCTGGATAACACCACCTGTCTCCACTGTCTCCATCTCCTGTTATTGTGGTGGTGGAGCAATGGCCAGGGCTGGTGTGTAGCACTGGGTTTGCCTTGAAATTCCAGAGATAGTTACACCTTTGCAAGTACAGATCCAGAAGCCTCTGTATCGCCTTGGATTTGCTTTGGCCGACCTTATATTCCACTGTTTCAGTCATGCTGAAAACAAGACCAGTGAGTCAACCATAAAGACAAAGCTAGTGCTTGAGGAACAAGAAAGGAATCTGAATTTTATGATTATCTATTTTATTATTTTTTTCCATTTTATATGTGGAAATACAGCATGCAGGTGACTTCAATAGCACAAGGTGGAGAGTCACCATGCAATACACAAAGATCGGGAGGAGGCTAGGACACCACAGAACGCCAGTTAAGAGCAACAAGTACTTTACAGAGAGAAAGCAGCTATGAAAGCCCACATTTCTTTCCATCATGCATGGACGAGGCATAGGACTACATTCATAAATAACATTTCAGAAAGTTAAGACAAATTTATTGCACTGAGGGCAGTTCTGGCTGAATTAGTTTATCAAATTAGAATGTTCTTTAAGACAACAATCAAAGATTTAAAGAAAAATTAAAAGTTTAATTCAAAAAGGTATATATTGCTCTAACTACAACCATACCAGTATCAGTATCAAAACAGCACCTCACAAAATAATTATACATACATTGCTCCTGACAAAAGCCTGTGTAATCCAGCGTAAAAATACATATATCAGGAAAGCAACTCTACAGCCTTTTCACAGATTATGAGTTTCTCCTGAGAGAGAAATGGTCCTCTGTCACAGAAGTCAGAACTAATATAAGAAATGATAAGAGGAATGGTGAACACATGTAAACACTCACTGCAAATAAAGACATAAAAAATTATAACAAAGAGTGATCACTGAAAAGCCCTCACACACGGGGAATTATCCTGACACATGGAGATCTTTGTGTTAGTCTACTCAGCTAAGCCTTTAACTCCAATTATGCTTGCATTTGTTCCAGTGTTTATTCATGTTGTATGTACTGACCCTTTCCTAAAATTTAAACTTTTCTTGAAAACAGAAGTTTAATTCAACCCAGTTACTTCCACCTCAGCCACAGGCGATCACAGCTGCTTGCTTCACTTGAAGTCATTCTCATTTATCTTTGCATTCCCATCAGCCCTCAAAGAGGCTCATGGGGCAGTCCCTGGCAAGTTATTCAATCTTTCGCTTTCCCTATGCCAACATTTTAAAGGTTCCCTCTGATCTTCACTGCAAATCTAGGACTGCTAACAATCACCAGATTACAGAAACTACAAAAATAAATTACAAGCTTTTTCACTGCCTTGTTGTCCTCCAGGACCTTCAGCATTTCCTGGAATGTACCTCCTCATAGCCTGTTTCAGACGGAGTTAGTTTTCTAGTTCTCATCCTGTTCAATATAACCCAGAAGTCTAGCAGAAAGTTGCTGAGTAAACTTCAGTGTACTTATTAAAAATATTAACACACATTCCGCTCTCACTCTTTTAGTCACAAACATGCCTTCACCAACTGAATTAACAGATCTTCCAGCATCTTGATAACAAATCATAGAATCATTAAGGTTGGAAAAGACCTTATTTCTAGTAAATATGTTTTCATGTGCACACAGCTTAGATAAGTAATTGGAAACACTGGATCTACAGACATAAATGTAGGAATCCAAACTGAGGGGCAATAGAAGGACTCAGCGGGGCAGGGAAGTGGGTGCCAGTAGGGCCAATCCCACAGAACCCGACAAGGAGAGCAGTGCAGCTCAGAAGACAGCATCTAGATTCAACCACAAGCCCCAGTCATCACGCATCTTAGTGGTGACAAGGTAGGTCCACAGTCAAGCTATGCAGTCAGTTCATATCTCAGCATCAGACACAGTCCAGAGGTTGCCAGACAGGCCCACAGTGACAGAACAAGCTTGCAGCCAAGCTAGGAGGTACATGCATAGGCCGTGCTGCAAATCAGCAGCGTCTGCAGACAGAGATACAGTTAGGCTTGAGAGCAGCACTCCTACCATATCCCTCACAGAGGAAATGATGGGCCAGAGCCGAGCTTAAATAGAATATCATAAATAGGCAGCTGATGGCAGGCATCAGGTGAGGCTGGTCAGGGCCATTAAGGCCTATCGGTGCCTCAGGACACCTGACAGAAGGCTCCTGGAAATCAGTGAGATGATGACAGTTCACTGTCTCAAGAAACAAATCATTCACCCTGAAGAACTACAGCCAATGAGGAATAAATCATAATCTGATATCAGCGTTCCTGTTCATCATGGTATCCTTAAAGGAAATCACAAAATTAATCTTTGGTGAAAATGGGGGCATTGTTTATATCTCTCAGTCTGCCTAAACCCTTTCTCTATGGCAGTTTTTAGCTCTGTTAATAATTAAGATTTTTTTTTTCATATTTGTGTAGGAAGAATTTTGCTCAAAGGACAGCACAGCTGTCAGTAAAGTAAAAAGAACTGGCTCTTTCTAATGGGACAGTTTGCAGTTGGACTTGTTCTACACGACTACTCAATGTGTCATACAAATCAGGTAATGATAAGCTCTAAATTGCCCTTTGTTAGATTCCAGTTATATTAATAACAGCTGATAGCCTAAGGATCTCTTATGGCTTAATTCTACAACTTTTCCTCATGCACATATTCAACTGTAAGATGTGGAGAAAATGCATCTTTCTAGGCCAGCAGAAACATCCATTAAAATTCTTTTAAAATCTATTAAATTCTTTTAAAAAATCTTTTTAAAATCTACACTATAAAAAAAAAAAAAAGCTTACAATGTAGGGGGCTACAAACTTGACTCAACTAGATTGTGGTGGCAGAATTTCCAGACCTTTCATATCAAAGACAGATGGAGTAAGGGGAAAAATAGGGTGGACAAACACTATAGCAACCCAAAATGACCTGCATTGAAGCTGTTACAAGAGAACAGGTCAGGGAGTTAGAACAACATAAGAGTCCAGCTGCTATTTCCATGACAAGTGGGAAAGGTTGTTCCACTTCTAATGCAACCTGACAAAATAACAAAACTGAGCTTCTCTTGGAAGAAGGAAGGGAAGAACTTAGTAACCGGTGATTTTCTTTTCTAGAAGACATTCAGAAAGCAGTTAAGATTCTGCTTGCGTATGATTATAATGGGGGAGAAAAAAGAAAACAAATCTCAAATGAAGGAAAATCTCTCTGTTGCTCAAACAATTAGGTCTCTGCAAAGGGAATTGCTTTACAGCAATGTGAAAACCAATGTTCTTACTGGAACACACCTCGCACATATGTTTAAGAGACTCAGGTTGTTCTTCCATCCTAGCAATTTCTCCATTACTGTGTTTTGCCTTGTACTTGTTGGGCTTAGCTGTCAGCAGTTTATTTTCTACTATTTTATGTTAAAAAAAAAAAAAAAAAGACAAATGTAACATAGCCACTATTCAATACACGGTGATCTCTGCCCTGTTTCTAGCAAAGCACACATTTATATCAGTGACCGAAGCAATCTCACTGGGGCCAGAGAATAAAGGTCACGTTCTTATTAAGAGTCTTGCATGTTTCCTCAACCCTGCTGTTGGATCCTTTCAGAGAAACTGCAAACAGTGAACTACCACAGCAAAGAAATAAAGGAAGAATATTTTCAATACCTCATCCAAGTTTCTCTTTGCACAAAAAGCCTGTCTTTAAAGCCTTGCATAATTTGATTCAATTTGAGCATAATATAGTCTGGCCTTTCCAACACCTTTTAAAATTAATTTTCTTCCTGTTTTCTACTTTTTCATCTCCACAGCAGACAAACCTAGTAAACACTAGAAGGGAACAGTCTAATCTATACAAGCATTAGCACTGCTCAGCATTTTAAATTTGTAGAGTCGGAGCAATTAACTCAGAGTAACAGTTTACTTCACAGTGTTTTGGAAATGACAGAGTATGCAGAGTTTCAAAGCTCATCAGTTTTACAACATTTTATAAATGAGGGCTTGTAATTTGAGTTATGACCTAAATCATATATGATTTTCTAATGAAGTCAGTTGATGAAATAATCTTTAAAGCATATTTTTAATTCCCAGTTAGGAAGCCAGTAGTAAATCTAAAATTTCTAAAGCATTTTCAACATTTCTTTTTTACTGCTTTTGGCTTATTACTGAAGGCATATTTTTATTTAGCCACAAAAGACTTTTGTCTGAAAGTGGTATCTATCACAAATAGAAGAAAAATTGTTTTGGATGGATGTTTAAGTCAGTTTTCTGCAAATTTATAGAATTTGGTGAACATTTTTAACATTTTTTTAATTTCCTATAGCCCTTTTAATAGGTAGTATTTATTACCAGCACAGTTCTGACTGAAAACAGCGTTTATTTTTCTTCTAATTCCACACATATTATTGGCTAGTTGTATTTCACTTGACTGTTCCCATATCTTGACTTAGCACAAAGCAACCAAATTGTCTGCATGCAAAATTCACCATAATGTTGTTCCAGTTTTAACACAGTCAGAGGACAGATATAACAAATGTCTCAAGGATAGTCTGAGTAGTGGTAAACAGAAGATAACAGCTCATGAACAAAGCTATTACTTCCCTGTTCCCCTCTACTTTGATTTTAAAATTAAAATTGAATAATTACTATATAAATATTTTGTCAATCTCAGAACTGAAAGTGTTAACACAACAGCAGGTATTTCTCAAAAACCATGCTAGGAATATTTTGTTCATGTCAGTTTATGTTCAAAACCACCGTGTACTCAAATTCTCACTTCAGGATTTTATGAGTATCTCCTAGTGCCATTCAACAGCATTTGTTTGCATGCACAAAGGACCCACAAAGGCTCTATTTGTATCTTTTAGAGCATGCCCTGCAATATGGTGATCCCATTTAACACCAACAGAGCAAGGGATGTTAAGCCTCTGTGACAAATCAAAAAATGGGTTCCTCAACAATGCAGACCTGTGCTATGGCTTAAACAGCCACATCTGTTGCAGGGATTAAAATCACCCTCCAGCAGCAGTTACACAACATTTGGCTGTGAAATGCTGAGTAACATCAAGAGAAAGTCTCTGCTGAAAAACGTGGTGTGGCAGTGCTTGGAAGGTGGTGGGTTGGGGGAGTGAGATGCTCAGTGTAAGTTGCCCAGCCTTAAATTCCTGCTACAAGCTTCAGAAGGGAGGGCTGGCCACATCCTGTTTCCATTCCCTGAGAAAAGTTCTGCTGGAACACTTAATTTGCACTTATGAGTAGATGCACTGAGACCACCAGAGCTCTTTGTGTGACCTTCTAGAATGACAGATGGAAGAAAATAGGAAAAGGCTAAAAATCAACAAAGATAAATGACATTTATTGTAAGTTGGGGGTGGGGGTGGGGGGTGGAACGTGGGTAAAATCTGCAGCTTTTGCTCCTTGGTCTCCAGATTAACTTAACAGAGTTACTGAATGAAAGTTGTAAGGAAAAGATGTGCTACTGGAAACAGCCAACAAGAATGATGAGAATTATGGACGATGAAATCCCACACCCCATTCACATGGTTTCAAGTTTCTCAACAAATCCAAGTTGGGGGGGATTTCACTGGGATATCATCAAGAGTTCACATCCTTTTAAAGAGACCAGAGGATCCATTCTAATGGACTGTTCCTTCAGTGCTATGGAATGAATTATCTATGTACACTTTGTCACCTTTTAAAGAGATGCCCTTACAAACTGGGCATTCCTTCTGCTATTTGCCTATGAAAAGCAAGGTTTGGCAACATGGAAGAGAAGAGGTGCTTTGATTCATTTCTCTTCATCACTTTTTTCCTGTTTGTAGGAAGGTTTGCTATGCTATTGTATAAACATAGCAGATTAGTTTTTTGACAAGATGCAATTTTACAGAGAGAGAAGCCTAAACTCAGTTAAAGTTTAGCTTGCTTTGAGAACCCCTTAGTTTTACATCGGTCCTAAACAATACTTCTAAAGGGACTTGATGAAGAAACTGTGCCATATAACTTTCTATTCTCATCAAAACTTAAAGCCAAGCCAGGAAGAAAGTAGACTTTCCTTGAAAGCTCCACACAGCAAAAGAGTACCTAAAACTGTATACAAGTCTTTTGTTCTTTATGTAGTCAGTGCAAACATGAATTGATTACGCTTCCTAAGACTAGCCCAGATTGATGCTGTGATATGGTCAGTGAGAGACCAACCCATCAATCAGAAGAGAAAGCAGTGTTTTTCAAAACCACTAAAACGTTCACTTTGTTGAATATTCTCCTTTATCTTTCAAAAGAATTAACATTCTGTATATCTGCATACTGCACACTTCATAGGCCTTTACCATTGGACACAAGACTCCCATCATTTATTCTTGCTGTTGATGCAACTCTATTGCAAAAAAAATATAAAATAAAAAAAAATCATGTAAACAGGAAAACCAATACTTTGTTATGAAGAAGATCTCACTATTCATATGACAGTTGAAGAACTTTATACGTGAAGACGGGACGTGCTATGCCATGATGAGCTCTGACTACAGGAAGTTCTCAGGTTGCAAAACTCACTTGCTCCATATTGCAAAAGAATTAGGGGAAATTTATATGTTTCACTTGCAAAATAGTACTAATGCAATAATAAGGCAAGATGGAAGAAGTTTCAGAATTCATCCAGTAATTTTTTTGCAGAGCCTGAGAGTACCATTATAAGAGTAAAATTCCTGGAGACAGGAATGAGACATGAGAGTGCCTGAAACCCCCGTCATAATGAATGCACCGCTCATTTCCTGGCTGAGTGCTTTGGGGAAGAGATGCTCATGGGGGTTCTAACCTGCTGGCAGGCAGATGGCTGACTTCCACAGAGCACTAGTGTAGAGGAGGTAAGGGCCACTGCTCCTTATAAAAATGTGCTTTTGTTTTGGTTCATGGACAGTCAGATGCCACAAACTCCACAATGAGGAAAGTCACAGCTCCTACAGCACTGAGGATTCAGTAGAATCCCTTGAGGTGCAGCCTTACATTTCAGGCAGAGATTTTGTTTCAAATTTATTTGCAAGCCTAAGACTAAATATACCACAGGGCATATACAGGGGATGTACAGCTCAGTGACTCTCCACCAGGCTTAGACTGCAGCTAAGGCTTGCTTTATCTGTGTCGTATCGCAGCAGGCTCCAAGGGACCACGTAGCACTCAAGCACAAACAGAAAGAATGAACAGGCTACAGGCTTCTCTGTGCCTCTTCCCAGTCTCTCAGATCATGAGCTGAGCTGTAAACTCCAAGGGCATTCCCAAAATACGGCAGTGACTTTATCAGACTGGCTCAAATCCTAAACTGTCAGTTCAGATCCAACTGGGTCATTATTAATTTATTAAGTAACAAAGAATATGTCAAAAGTGCTAGTGGGTGCTGAAGCAGACGTCCATATCACGCTGTTAATTACTAACACTATTTGTGGCAGAGAGAAATTGCAACAAGTTCCCCTAGGCAAATCTCAGGAAGGTGCTGCTGAGTAGCAAAATTTGCCCTATCCCCATACACACTGGCTTGCCAAATGTTTCAGTGTCACGCACCAGTCACGAGCAGGAAATATTTTGTCAAGGAAAGTTGAATTACTTTCATATAAAAAACAAGCAGTTCACATTTTCTGTAGCTGCAAGTAATTTTGATTAGGAAAAAGCAGCCTCCCCTTGTAATGCTTGCATAATTAAATAATCTCACTGTTCTTCCTTTTTCTTGCTTATGATTTTCCATTGTAATCCATTAAGTATTATGATATTAGAAAGGATTTGACACACTAGATTTAATCAACAGTACTCATACATCAGCAATTGTGCTCAGAGAACTACACATTAAATAGTGTTTTTTGTGAATTATCTGACCTTTACCTCTCAAGTCTACACCTCCTAATTACATCTTTCCTTGTTTTGACATAATACATAGGCAAGGTCAAATCCTGCCACAGCTCTTGCAAATGTCCTCAAGAGGCTTACAGAAATGGCCTATCTGCTTGTACAAACCTTGACTGCAAATGTATTTGGATTATCTACATATTTTGTATTCATGAGGTTTACAGTTCTAGGTTGCAGCCAGGAAAATTGCTTTGATTTTTTTTGTAAGTCCCTGAGCAGAAGGGAAATGAAAAAGTGTCATATGCTTACTACCAGACATAGTTCTTTAAACTCCAGCTACATTTCCCCTGACATTTCCTTTTCTATCAATCCTCCCCTCTTGGAATATCCCCCTGAAGTTTCCTGACACAGTAGCAAAGGACATCTTCTAGCTGACATCTTTTAAAATGAATTCTACCAAAGAACATTTATTTCTTCTCTTGTACCTAAAAGCAGTTGGACGTCATTCTTGGGTCAGAGACAGACAAATGATGTGAATAAACGGTCTTCATTTTCAAGCACATAATTATTTTGAAACACAACAGGTACATTTATCTAACTGTAACCTTAAAGTCCAGATACTGAACTCAGGTCTCATCTCACAGTCATCGGGATTGTAGTTGACCGTATGTCTCGTATTGACAAACAATACGTTTTTCCACTTAAATCAATACAGACTCAAATCAATACGGTAGGGCTTCATGGAGTTTGTATCACAGATTTATCTCCACAAAAATGTCCCTAAATATGCAGCCTTTAACTCCGTTTTTAATAGCTCAGCAGTCAGGACACTCAGGCTCTGGAATATTTTCAATCCCAGTGGTCTTCTGGAGCAATTAGAGTAATATGTAAAGCCTGTAACATTGCTGGTTTGCTCATGGAATTTGAGCACTACTGAAGTAAGTGGAAATACTTCAACTGCTATGAATGGATCTGGACCAGCCTTTAGGAGTTTAGGAGTTTAGTTTTAGGAGTTTAGGAGACTAGCATCCCCAGCATGCATAACTACTGCTTGTCCTCCTTCTCAGAAAATCTGGTTAGAGGCAGAGACGAAAAAGCAAACTCCAATCTCACTGGCTGGTTCTTTTCTCACCACGCCTTACATCAGTCACACTCCTACCTCACCTGCCCTTCACATGCCCAAGCTGTGACCCGATGCCCTGCTCCAGCTCTTTTGTCAGGAAAACAGCAAAATGGAAGTTAAGAATGTTTCTCTTCTTATACCGTGATTCAGCTCCTCCTTTCTCATTTCCAGGCAGCTGAACTTCAGCTGGGACAAGGATTTTCAAACACAGAGAAGACAGGTTTACTACAGGAGCCTGCAAGATTATTTTTCTTCTTAAAAAATAAAATAAAAAATAATAATTAAAAAAAGGCCAGGAGAGACTTCATCTAAGAGAGGCTTTGATTAAGAATACTGAAATCCCCATCCTTCTCTTTCATTTTGTGTCTTCATTTCATATTCCAGGTCTAAATACCTGATCTGAATTTTGGTAGGATGTTAGCATGACTTTGGGGCTCCCTGAGGAACAAGGGGGCATTTCAACACTGAACCAGCACTACTTCTGGAATACTAATGTCTTTTCCTCTGTGTATTCCAGTCCATTTGCTAATTATATCCACCATTATGAGGTGCAAAATCCAGAACATAATGTGGAGTACTCTTGGCACATTTTGCTTAAGAAAATATCACATATGCTGGAGTCAAACTCACACTCTGCTGGAATTTTAACTGCATTCCTCCCTGAAAAGTCTCCAGTAGCATTATCCTCTTGGTTCATTTTGGCCTTCTGTGACTTACATTGCTTAACTAATCATATTTTAATAAAAGAGAGTGCTTGTTTAAAAAATAGTAAAGGGAAGCTGTTTCCTTAATTTAGTTTACAATTTGGAAGGGTGAATATACAGGACACCAAAATGCTGAAGGAAAATAGGTGAAAAAGGATGCTTTTTTCCATAAAACACAGTTGTGTGTCCACAGCACACAGTACTAATGACTGGATAAGGACAACAGGCTGCTCAACATCATCTTGGATACAATTCATTCCCTTTGAAACTTAAAATCTCAATAGACAATGAAGAACAAAATATTCTCTCCTGCTGCCAACTACTAGTATTTTGATCCTGTTAGGCAATGAAGGAAGATTTTTCCAAAGCTGTAATAACAGGCGGGTGAGAAATATGTTTATTCTGGATGGAGAGTGAGAAATGAAGGTAAATGTAGCCACGTCCACTGACTGCTGTTGCTGCCACCAGAGAAAGCAAGCTGCAAGCTGCCTGCGTGTTCTCTAGGCGTTTACAAGGAACTTGGCACCTACAAAGAGGCCACAAAAGGCTACCGTTCTGGCAGCTCCAAGAACTAGATTTAGAGGAGGCACCTGAAGGACAGTGAGCCCACACTATCAGCACATGGCAGCACCGCCACCCACCCTGCAGGACCGCCAGGAATTCCCTGCAGGCTGCTGTCACTGCTTTGGTGTTCAGAGCCAGCAGAGACAGAGAAGACATCAAGATACAGGCTCCAGGGACGACCAGAAATGCTGAGTTCTGAAAGATGAGGGAGAAAGAAGTAGTGAGGATCGAGGGTACCAGGTAAGATGTTGGAAGGATAAGACTACCTGTAACTTGACCATTAAATAATAATTGTTTAAAGCAGCAAAGTGCAAAGTTGGTGAAGTGAGACTGCAAAAGAAATGCTCTGTGGAGATCTGGGAGGAACTGGGGAATGGGATATATAGGGTGTTCTCAAAAATGTGGAAGCAAGAGCCTAGCAAGATGTGAGAAAAATGTGAAAATTTGTTCTTAGTCCAAAGCAATTTCTTTACTGCAATTTGTTAGCATGTTGAATGCTGATAGGAAGGAAAAAACAAACATTTTTTTTTTCTTTTTAGAAAAACTGTATTCTGCATTGTAGCTTCCTCGTAACTCGCTGGGAAGCATTTGAACAAGACAAACCAACACCACAGGCCACTTCTCAGCAGAGCAAGTGAACTCACAGCTCCTTATGCACTGGGTAGATTGCTGTCAGACCTTGAGCGACCTCACCTGAAGCTTGTTCAGGCATCTCTGTGCTGCACTGCAGTCAAAGTTTTTTACTACAGCATTACCAGAACCAAAGTCTGAGAAATATGAACCTTTACGGGCACCTGTATACCTTCAAATCCAGAAGACTTGCCATCATCCCGCTAATCTGTTATCCGGGCTACTGTACTTCATAGAACTGATTTTGGGGAGATGAAAAAGCTATTTGTTGTCATAGAAACAGCATGCCTTTGTGCTGCTGTGCAGCCTGATATGTGAGGATATTATTGTCTGGCCTTTTTCCAGGCATCCAGATTGAGAAATGCTAAAATGCTTTTAAAAAAAGCCCCTGAAATTTTGCCAAACAACCAGATCTACAATTTCCACAAACACATTCAAATATTTACTAATTGTTGTGGATAAATTTGAAAAGCCCTGGAAACAGGAATACAGGGAATACTGCTGAAAAAAAGAGAAGTATATTGTTTGCCCAAGAATACAAGCAAGCAATGTGGATATTGTTAGGCAACAGGAAATGTCCAATAGTCTCTAATCATTTATGAAGCCACAATTAAAACATCAGCCAATTGTCTTCAGTTCCCACCACTTAGCTGAGGCTAATATTTTAAAATCCTATAGCTAGTGAGGTAATTAGGGCTAACACCACAAAAGAAGATATCCCAAAGGCTTAACAGCTGGCAAAGAATGTCACTAACCAAGAGGAAAGTAAGGTACTTATGACTTTTCCTTTATATTCTTTATAATTCAAGAATAACAGTATCAGTAAATCATTAAGCAGAATGTGTGGCAGTGATCAAACCTCCCAAAGATCCAGCCAAACCACTGTGTTGCCCTGATGGCTCCAGGGGAAAACAGGTTTACACCTGAGTTACAATTCACAAGCCACAGAAATGTGAAGCCATCGGAAGTGTTTAAGATGGTCTCATTTAGTTTTGACAAAATATATTTTCTTTTACAGGAATGTCTTTTTCTTTTTTTTTTTCCCCTTATATTTTTTCCTCAAGCATATTCATCCTCCACTCCCACAACAATATTTCTTGGTTATGACAGAGTGGAGAGGTAATTCTGAAGGTATTATTAATTCATAGAAAAGGTAGATTTTTAAACTGTTTGATTTGGTACAAGAACAAGCCTGACTAGGATAGACTATGACAAAGTTTAGATGCATGCTGGCCCTATGTGAGGAAAAAAAGCAGTTTAGATTATAAAGGTGACCTGTTAATCCATCTGCATTGGAACTCCCTGCTCTTATCACAACAGTCCAATTTTCTCTCCATCTGTTCCAAATAGTTCAAAGCACCATCCCATTTAGCATATAGAAATCACCAATCCCTTGCTGGAAGCCAGACAAAATGATCCAAGCAGCCTTATTTGTCCTGTGTGAAGAAAAAGAAATAGCCCCGTGGCTTGCAAACGGGCTGTCTCTGTCATGCAGGCAACTGGAATTCATCTATGAGTTAATGTCCAACTGTTTTATTGCCCCATAAAAATATTCTTTACTTACTGAAGGAATCTGCTGCTATTATAGAATATATCTTACTCTTCTCCTACGCCACCGAACCAGTCAGAATGCCTCAAGAATTGTAAACATGCCATTATTCAACCTTTAGCTCTCTCCAGCCATGAAGCTGGGTGGACAGGGCACTAAACTGAGCTGTGAGGAAAGCAAAGCAAATCTGCTGGAGGAGCAGCTCAGGTGGGACTGCTCTGCTTACATTTAGAGCCCAATTTCTCCTTGGACAGCAGCCTAAGGATGCAGCCAGCCAAATGGCTGCCTCCTATGCCACGTCCAGCATCCCTCCGATATTCCAGCTTCCTTTTGAGGGTTTAGGCCTTTCATATTCAACTTAATTGCCAGCTCTAGGAGCAATTTAATGCAATGCAGGAGGGCATAAGCCACTGGGAAAAGAATAGCATGTGAAAGACAAAATTGTCAGTAAAGGGCTAGTAATTTACACTGTAATTGTTCTTGTAATATGTGTATAATTACTTGAAATGGAACAGCAGGATAAAAGAAAAAAAGCTGCCATTTTCTAGATTCTTATGACTTCATTGACTATTCAGACTGATGCCACTTGTTGGGACTCAACAAAAGACAGAACTGAGAAGCCCATGGCGATAGCATTTCTCACCTAAGGACAGAGTGCAATCACACCGTGACTTTTACCCACATTTCCCTTCAGTAGCAATCCTGTGTGACCACCAGCTGTGGAAAATCCAGCCCAGACCCTTTTCCTTTCCTTCCATATACTGAATACATATTTTTTAAAGACAAAAGGAGTTTGATTAGACATGCCACTTTTATCCCAAGATGAAAGTCATGACTTTCAAAGCCTATCAGTTTGGGCAATGTACTTTATCAATAAGATAATCCACTTGTTGTCAAAGTCCGTAATTATCCAAGCAGAGTAGTGTTGGCTGCTCTGCTGTGTCATAATTCATTGATTTAAGACTGCAGTTCCTCACTGTACTGCACCTAGACAGAGATGCCTGCCCCTGGAACTTGCAGACAACATGATGATACAAACAAACAGTGACATCTACATGTAGGCAAACACGGCAAAGTCCAGTTGGTTTTGGAAATTTATCAATATTATTACAACAGTTGTTAGCTATTATGACACTCTTTTACTTTGTAAAAAGTCACAGAATTATTTTGATGTGGTAAAACACAATTTTATCTGGAGTCCCTGGACACTACTTGGGAGATGTGGAAGGCAGTGAAAAATACAGCTATATTGCAGCTAGATATTTAAAGGGCTGTAAGTCAGGTATCTTTCTTCTATTTGTGATATACTTAAATGTAGTAGCTAAAATATTATGGGAAATTCAGATCTATTTCAAATACAGAGAATAGGCATTTTTATGGGAATTCATGGGAAAATCTGGAGAGAAAACAGCTGATGTCATGGCTTAATATGTCAAGAGAATTGGGTTTTAAAAAGGACCTTGCTAAAGCAACAAGTGAAAAGCTGATGTTATGAGTTTGGGTTCTTGTTTGGCTTTGCTTTTATATGAAGAGCTTGTTTTGATTTTATTTCTTCCTTTTACAGATTCAAATTTATTGCTGCAATATATAAATCTGCTGCTCATGTTTTTACAGTGGAACTTTCCTTTACAAATGTACCAGATGGTGGAAAAGGTGTATTTATCTGCCCTCTTCTGGAAACACACAGTAAAAATCCAGCACTGCCAGCACTCACCTGCAGAGCAGAAATGGTTCCTGCTCCACATACAGAAGAGAAGCTTCATCATGGATTCAGCAGACAGAACATGGGAGGTGGATTTTTTTTAATGTACCTAGTAAAAATAAAATTTGTCTTATTTGTCCAGTAGCAGTTTTACTCTAGGGTCCTATCTAATCCCACTTAAACCACAGTAAATATAAAGTATATTTATGGAAATCAGGGGAAGTATACTATTACAAAACTGTCTAAAGGAAAGCTGAATTATATTGTTAGAAATGTACCTGGTAAAATATGGATTGCTATATTCAGAGATAGACACATTTTACATATACTGTGTCCATGTCTGTGGAAATAAATACTGATCCAAGTGGATGAAATCCTAAGTCAACTGAAATTAAAAATAATAAAATAAAATAAAATAAAATAAAATAAAATAAAATAAAATAAAATAAAATAAAATAAAATAAAAATAAAATAAGAAAAAAAGGAAAAAAAAATGCTCAACAAAACTACATGCAGAAAGGAACTGATGCTGTTAATCAAAACCAGGGGTAGAAGGGCCTATGTTAGAGCAGCTATCCCTACAATAATAAAGTGAAAGTCCTGCCAAAAATGCTATGCACTTCAGCCCTATTACCACATTTACTACTCCTCTGAAATCATTCCTCCTCATAATCAACATTGCAAGATGATTTTTCCTTATGCATTTGCTTCTGTTTTCTTGATTTCCATCAGTTACTTTAGCTAGTTGTTGTTTTGAGGGAGGCATTACCTAGGGTTGCAAGCACCTGAGTGAAAAATACACTTTCCAGCGGTTCAGCAATAACTTATTGTTGATGGTAATAACAAGACAAGATTTTCTTGCAATGCTATTTCTTTTTTTTAACTCAGGTCCAGCTGTGATATCTGTTAGACTATAATTCTAACCTTACAATTCTAGGCAACATGTAGGAACAAGCATAATTAGTTAAAACTAACAGCACCAACCCACTAATTAGCATACGGATTGTATTCTAAAAATCACACTGCTTCTTCTACCTGGCTCTGCATTTAGCTCTCCTCCTTGTCTATGTTCATTCAGACTGTCCAAATGTCAAAGAGCCCAGATGTTTTTCCAAAGATGACCTTCAGGATTACAAGGGACATATGCAGCATTACACTTTGTGTTTCACTATATCTGCATTTTACATTAATTTGGTTAGCTCAGGCTTCACCTAATGAAGCGCTTCACCCCTTTTGTTTCTTTCTTAGTGCTGGAAAATACTGTCATATTCAACACCAGCACAACTGATCCTTCCAGTCTTAATCTATAAATGACTTTTGGTTTTTTTAATTTCTTTCCTCAAGAAACTTTTCAATCCTCCTGGAGGTCCTGCCAGAATTGCATCCTATGGCCTTCAATTTCATAACAAAACACACACTAGAGAAACATAGGAAGGTAACACCATTTTAAATAAAATATTAGCCTGTTCTCTACTACTTTTCATGCTGATATTGTAAATTAATTTTTAATCAGTTCTTACCCCAGATACATTCCTCCTTTAAGCATACACTTATCACGTACTGTTAAAAGCATTTGTAAAAGGGCAGTTTAAGCACATTGCCAAAGCTGCTCCTTAGAAACCCTCTTACTCACATTTATCTCTGGAATCAGCTCCCAGCCATGATGTTTTTCCTTTTTACAAGCTTATAGATGAGTATTCAAGCTCTGCTTTGGATTACAATCCATTTCTGTCTTCTGGGTTTGCTAAAAGGGATTCTGTATTGTTTAAGCTTTGAGGCTTTCAAAGTGTGCAAAGAACAGTTAGGAAGCCACCTACTACGTGTATTTTACAAAGTTCCTTCTAACATTTTCTTAGTTTTAAAATACACAAGTATAAGAAAAAACATCTAGCCATACCACTACGAAGTTTCCTCCTGTTCTGTATGATTGAAGGTTTTTGTTATAATAAGGACAAGATGAAGTCTGCAACCATAACACATGAATGAAAAATGACCAAACCTCATACAGACAATATCGCTTAGCAAATGACCTTTCATTACAAACTCTTCTGTTGATTCTCATCTGCCAAACTTCAAGCATTCTGCCTTCATTTACCATGGGGTTATCTCCCTCAGACTAACTTTTCTGGGGGAAAAAAATAACCAAAATCATGTATTTTTCAGAATTGCAGATTTATCACTTTCACTGGAAAGTGGGTGCAACTAAGAAGTGTATTTCCTTTATGCTTTGCCTCCGCCATATCTTGCTAAATCCTCCCAGAATCTTAACTGATGTCAGTTTGGTAAAAATGTAATGAATTTAAAAAAAAAAAAAAAAAAAAAACCTTTCAGGTTAATAACTGTTTTAGAGCAGCAAAGCCTTTCTGTGGAGTCTTTTTATGCTGCAGCCTGTATGATACATTAATTGGCTAATTGGCTCCTTAGCTCCTAAACCAGCACTGTGTGTGGGTGTCTGTCTGCACACAGACACAAACTCCACACTGCACAGAAGGAACTGCATCCAAGCAGCATGCCCTGCAGAGGAGCTTTTTTTTTTTTTTTTTTTTTTTTTTTTTATGTTCCCCCCCACCCAGTTTAAATGCATTATCCTTCAGGATAACTGCAGACCCCTTCATTTTCTCTGCGGCCAGGCAGGACATGACAGCTAGGTGAGGCTCAGCAGAAAATCTGGAGTCTAGTGGGGATTTATCCTGTTAGGACAATGGTGTGGAATACTTGATAAGACTGTTTATTATAGCAGTTTTTAAGCTGTTGTTTAAAAATATAAAACCACTACATATGTTTTTAAGCTATTGCCAAGGATGTCTGGGCCAATTAAATTATATAAATAAACTCCAACAGGCGTCCAGCCTATGACTTGAAAATCTGGGACCAAAGTGAGCATGTGAGGCTTACAAGCTGACTGCGTCTAGGAGGGGAAGGGAGGAAATTTTTCTTTTAAGTGATAGTGACTGAGGCAGAGGTCATCTCCTTTCAATTCATGGTCAGCTGACAAAAACTGATAGCACAGCATACAACCAAGCATCATTAATCCCAGCCACTTACTTATCTGCAGTATATGCCCTGAACTTTAACCATTATTGCTGTTCTAAGAGGAAAATGAAATAAAACCCAGAGGCATATGGGTTTTTTAATGGCTTATATAGCTTCAGTTGACACAAGCCCTGTGCAGGATAATTCTAGAGACTTAACATCTTACAGACAAAACCATAGATGTTAGAAATGGATGATATCTGTTAAGCCATCTGTTCTATCTCATTGCCAAGGCAAAACTGTTTCTACCGCATATTTATTTGACTTTTACATTAGTTTTAAACACTCCGGCAGACGGAGCTTCCACTATTCCCCCAGGAGGCTGGGCTTACTGCAGAATACTTTCCATTGGCAAGATATTTTTCCTCATGTTCAGCTTAAACTTCCCCCTTTTTAATTTCATCCTATGACCTTCATTATCCTCTGTGCATGTGCAAGTTTCCATGTTTCAGCACAAAGGAAACAGAGGCTGTACACATCAAAGACTGTTATGTAAATAGGTTTTAAAAGAGTAAAGAATGCATGCACGAGGAGATGGTCAGCTTCAGGAGCAGAGAAAATGGAGATGGAGAACTGGACACAGTCTCCTCCGCCATCAACCAACCCTGACAGTGCAGACCAATACTGGCCATGTCGCTCTGCCCACCTGATGTTCAGAAAGGAGCAGAATCATGCAGTTAGCCTAATGAGGTTGCTAGTCTGTGTGAAATTCTCAGAGTAGCATTTTAGGGTACCATTTTGCTTTCCATTGATACATGAATATCTTATTAGTTAGGGATTGGAACAGGTTGCCCAGAGAGGTGGTGGAGGCACTGTCCCTTAGGGTGTTTAAGGCAAGGTTGGATGTGGTGCTTAGGGACATGGTTTAGTGGGTGACATTGGTGGTAGGGTGATGGTTGGACCACATGATTTTTGAGGTCTTTTCCAATCTTAATGATTCTATGAACTTGGAGTGCTGGGAGAAGGGAAGGACACTATGTACTGCTATATCTCTTCACTGACTATTTTTTTCTCTCCCCAAAACTGAGTAAGATTTGATATATTTAATGCATGCCTTTAGTTTTTGTCTATAACATATTTTTCCACTTAATAACCCTTACTAATTTGTAGCTTAAGTTAATAAAATATAATCTATTACAAAATTCAATGACTATTTTTGCCCTGTTTAATATAAAAAGAGAAGAACCCTTCTGTGTCATCAGATCTGAACTTGTGTATCTAAATAACATTCAAAAGCAACTTCTTCATGCAGTCAATTTTCTACAAAGCCTAAGGTTTTTTGTTTTGTTTTGTTTTCATTTTGTTTGTTTTGTTTTTCCAGCAGATGAAGCTGACAAAATTAATTTCAGAAAATTTCGCTACATATTGCCTCTTTCAAAATAACAACTATTTCTCACAGTTCCCAAAAGGAACATTGCTTGCTTTCGAGACAGACAGTGGCCCACAGCAATACTGAGAAATACAGAGGCATAAAGTTGATCTATATACTTACATACATATGTACATATATATAAAAATATATATATAACAGTTTACTACTGTATCTGGGTACCATATGCACTCTCCATAAAAAATAAATAAATAAAAATAAAAATAAAATAAAATACAATCTGGGACAATTATTGTCTCCAATGAGATGATGAGATTCCATAATATTCAGTGACACATTTTGGCTAATCTAGAAATAAGTTTTCAGTCTCAGCCTCACGGTTCACTTATAAAAACTCATCTTGACTTTTCTATTGCCTGTAGAAACAGAAATCTTGTAACAGCATCCTCTCCAGAGGATGTTAGAACACGAATGGAGTGCTACTATCTAGCTACTCAAGTTTACTTCAGTCATAGCCCCTGAAAAAGATTCATAACTTATATAGAGTGATGTGTCTTCACCAAGCACCTGGACAATTACAACAGCCAGCTATAAAGACTGAAAACTTGACTGTACTAAGAACATTCCTCTAGCTGTCTTTCCAGAAGGCAATTTAGGAACTGAAAAGTCCAGTAACATTTTTAAGTTCTTTATAGTATTTCTCCATACTCAAGTTCACTGTAGACTCCATGAACTCTATCTATATTCCACCTGTATTTTTGGCCATGTTTTCCATCAAAAATCTGTCCCTAAAATTTAAACCATGCTTCAGCATACATATGGCTACTTCTGTTCTTGTCTCTCTTTTTCTGATGCTTTCAGCTTTTTTTTAAAAGCTGGTGACCTTCTTTAGAACACAAGAAATGTGCATTGACGGCAGTGGGAAGTGTCACAGGAGAACAAGGGAACTCTACGGTCAGAGTCATTATATGAGCAGAAAGCTATTAGCTGGCCAAACAAATAGATTTATCTTGGGTCACTAAGTTCATTTAAGGTCTTTTAAATTAATCTATGCTGATCATAGTCAATGCTATAAGGAATATATGTGACACGATCAATAAATAAATAAATAAAACCTGTCTTTTTTTACCAGTAATTAATTAACCCGAAAGAATGACAGCCACCTGGGAATCTCTAAGCTTATTCAAAATTTTACCAAACGGGACTATGAAAGATCTGTTCACTCCTCTCAGCTAGACCAAAAATTAGGCACATTAATTAAAGTTGTTCTCATTAGTTGGATGTGCCTTTTCTCACTGAAGTTTTGTTTTTGTTTACAAGGAAGGAGATTCCAACAGAACACTAACAGCAAACGTTACACTTATCCATCTTTAGTTGCAGACCTTCTCTTCTGTGGATATTTGGTATATAAAATAACACAAACTGTTTTATTGTGCCTGTGTGACCTGCAAGTCACACTGTACACCTGTGCAGGTGTATATGCACACACTTCAGTATGAATTACGGCATATAGCACATGATGCTCTTACACCTTACCATGATGTTCATGGAAACGAAGCTAACATTAGCTAAGGAAATTGCCATAGCCACTGCGCTTCCCAGGCAGTTCAGAACACAGAAGTGGGCACAGTTCTGTCTCCACATGCACCCAGAGACATGTCCTTGGCATCCCACATCCTTTCCCTTTCCATTTATCTCTCTGCACTACAGACGGGATGCTGCAGACCGTGCCTTTGAGGCTTTCTCCCCATGCAGTCACAAGAAACCTTTCCATCTCTGTAGTCTGATGCTTGCACTCAGATTGCCTAGCGAGCCCTGTGTTTGGCATTCGTTACCTGTCTTCTTCAGCATCTCCCTATTCTCCCTGTCTGGCTGAAACCAAAACTTTATCAGCAATGACTGCAGGTTCCTTACAGGTCATTAACAGAAACGTTGAATGCTGTAACTTCGAGAACAGAAGCTCCAAAACTCCCCTGATAAACAACTTCAAATCCTTTCTGTGTGTACATTTGATGTTGTACCATGCTGCTTTCTTTACCAAAATACCGCATGAGACCAAGACCACACTGCAGCAGGTCCTTGCCCACCGCGTTACCGACCCTCAGCCCCGCGCCCGAGCAGGAGCAGCGCAGCCCCCGCTGCCCCCCAGTGCTTCAGGAAACGCCTCTGCCAGGGCTGCCTGCCTGCAGGGCAGCCGCTAGATGGCCGCCCAGCCCCTGCCAGAAGCCTTCATCCTACCGACACGTCTCCTCCCTCCCTCTGCACGGGGCCTGGCGGCGTGTTTGAAGAGCAGGGGGCGGCCGCCGCCTCTCAGGCCTGGCTGTGAGCGCCTGGTGCCCGAGATCCTGTCAGGGCCAGGGCGCGGGTGGTGTGAGGCGACCTGCGAGGGGGCCGAGCTCGGGAGCGAGCTCCTTCGTTGCTCGTTACCTGTTACCTAATCACAGGCGCAGTAATTAGCTGGTCTTTGTGGCTGGGCGTGTTAATGGGCCTGTTGGTAACTCAGGAAGGTCAAGCTGAGCCTTGTGTGCAGAGGAAGCACAGAGTATGTGGGAGGGTAAGGCAGGGACACAGCAGAAATGGGGGACACAGTAGCAATGGGACAAGGACCACAGGCTCCCAGGAAAACGCAGTTCTGGGGGTATGAGCATTCTCCTTGCCCCAGGATGGCAATGAACTTCCCTCCACTCCTTCCCCCTCCACCCAAAAAAAAAATAAATACGGTGTAAGCACCCCCTTTCTGGCAGTTCTGCCATACCAAGCAAGCACTTTTTCACGTGAAACGAGAAGTGGAAAAGACTCGAAGCAGAGCAAGGGGGAGATCCTGAAGCTTTTCCACTGCTGGATCCTGAAGGAGCCCCCCCAGCCCAGTCACTGTGGGGACACCGGTGTCAGCGCGCCCTAACACAATGCGGGCAGCTGACAGGACTGCAGCGGCAAGGCACAGAGCACACAGCTGCAGGAAAACACTTTCCATTGCTCGCAGCAGTCACAGCAGAATGTGATTTTGAAACAGATTTTCATGGCATAAAACAACTACAGAAAAGTTCCAGTTTGCTACGCTGCCATGAGCTGAGCCGACTGAACAAATTATCTGAAATCTTTACTGGTGAGGGGCCACAAGCAAAATGTAAAATAAGACACAGATCACTTACACTCACACAGAATTTCTTAATTTTTCTCTAGCAAGGCCTGAGAAGAACCTGTAAATCCCTAAACACAAATCCAAATAGAGCTAGGAGCACTGGTTCTGCTTTTATCAGAAAGCTGTCTCCACTGTTTTTAGCCACCTGAACTGACACTTACAACAGTGTTTGTTTGGTAAGCTGATACAACAACAGTCTGCAACATGAGGAACAACCCTGCATGCCCTCAGCACTATTGTTTGCTAACAAGGTCATATTCAGCAATTGTTGTCAAACCACTAACATACTGTCTTCACTAAGATATCATTGGTTGGTGTGCGGAACACTACCTGTTCAAGGCTGCAAGACCTTTTAGATTATTCTTTAAAATGTTATATGCATGTTCCCATACAAATAATATCCAATTAAAGACATTACAGAGGGGGAAAAAAAAAAAGTCACTTGAGATCTAGAAAAAAAAAAAAAAAAAAAAAAAAACATCTCTGAGGACTAGAAGAAAAAAAAAATCTTTGGGGAATGATTACATTACCTGGGATCAGTTACTCGAAGGCACAAGAGAACAAGGGTTCTCTTTTAAGTACAGAGGAATCTTCCACAAGAAAAAATAGGCAAAGTAGATGGACTTAAATTGCAAAAACAGAATTTCAGGCACTTTTAGCGGTAAGGAGAGCAAAGTGCTTCGGATAGACGGCCTGGAGAACTTGCAAGTCCTTGCCCACAGAGGTCCTCACAAACAAGCTAAATGCTTTTTCAGGATGTCTTTGTATACTTGTGATTGAAGTCACAGCAATATATTGGATGACTTTTCTGTCATTTTTTCTGTTGCATGATTTTATGCAACACTCGGATTTTGTGAGAGTGAAAGGATCATAAAATGCAAGTTTGTAATTCATGTCAGCTGTTCTCTAATGGAACATATAGCAATGTTCCTCAATTTCCAGTCATGATTCAGCCCCACGAGAACCCTCATTTTAATGCACTTTTGCCCTTTCTCTTTCCACACCTGGCAGAATTAAGAAAGGAAGAGGTAGGTGGTTTTCAAAATTAACTGAAAAAAAAAAAAAAAAAATAGTATTGAAGTTCCAGAAATCACCTATGTTTAAGAATGAGTAAAAATTCAACAGATACAAAAGTGGTTCATCTTCACCAAAATCTTAGTTTCAACCACATGCTTGCACATTCTTTGAGATTAAAAAAACTAAAATGCATTATTATGGAAAACATGCTTCTCTGAGAACTTCCACGATCAAGACAGCCGCCTATAGAGGCAAGCAAACAATTTCAGATGTCTTAGTACAGCCATGTCCAAGGACATCTGCAGAAAAACATGGAAAAAACATGTGAAAAATAGGCTCAGTAGAGTCTACCCAGACAGGTATGGAAGATGATGTCCTCACCACACTGCTACTTGCTTATTAAAATATAATCCATATTGACTAATTTAAATCAGCTAGAACACTGACACTTCTACTGGTTTTAGGCTATTAAATATAAGTGCATATTCCCGTCATGCACTTCAAGTGTGAAGACTCAAGAGAGAGAAATTCCACCTACCAGAGAAAGAGGGTGCAGATGCGCTTGACCCAGAGGAAAACCTTCAATTTTTCCACCTCCTAAATTGCTGTTAGGTTAAGCATTTAATTTTCTGCAAAATGTGAGTTCCAAGCACCAGCACTCACCAACAAGCAACTCTATGTTTTAATCTGCCATCATGTTCAGCTCCCCAGCAACACCCTTGCCCCCACCCCCTCCACCCCCCTCCAATCCATGATTTCCCAATTCTTCTGGTTATGATTTTGTGAGTTAACTGAGGTAGCACAGACTAGGCTAGCTGAGGATTTAATTGCTAGGTACAAGTACTTTCAGAGAAAAGAAGTACATAATTTCTAGTGCATGTTATGTAACGTAATTGGGGCAAATGTTATTTCACAAAATACTTCTATGACTATGACATGATCTCCACTTTGTGGAGAGGAATAAACACACAACTGCCATTCACTAATTTTGCACTATTCTGGATCCTCAAAAATGAGTGAAAAGAGCACTTTATTTTCTGCTGATGCAGACTTTCTGGGTGTACTTAACATAAACACTCAACTGTGCCTGGTTGGGTGGGGCTGAGGTTTAGCTTTTTAAACGTCTTATACTGTCATTCTGAAACTTACTTACAGGTGTGATCAACTTTGCAGGATTTCCCTTTCATGCTGGGAGCAACCACTGAGCCAGCACGCAAGGAGCAGCACAGGAAAAAATTAAGTGAAACAATTATTCATTTTAACTACAGTTCCAACACCACTCCCACGCAAACTGATGGTAAATCTTCCATTGACAGCAAGGGTTCGAGGTCTGACCCAGAGCTAGCAGCCATACGTTAGTGACCACAGGGAGGGTCAGGTGCAGGTCTGGTACAGGAATTTTTAACTTTGATAGAATCTCCAACAACTTGTTCCAGAAACAAATTTAATCTGAGCCCAGGATCTGCATTAAATGAGAATTGTCCCATACAACTCTCACAGTGTCCTTTCTGCTTTAAGATGCTTTCCATTCGTAGTCCCACTGCTAATTAACTGTTGTATAACAACAAAACCAATGTGCCTTTCAGAGACTGACCATCAGGACTTTGTGACAGAACACTGAACAAGCAGTAAAGGGGAATGATTCCTGCTTAAAAACAAAACAAAACAAAACAAAAACACATAGAATAAGAAAAAAAATAAAGACAGAGGACAAGTCGTCTTCTCCCTCTTTCAGAGGACAAGTCGTCTTATCCCTCTGTCAGCGAACACAAGTAAACAGTGTAATTTCAGCTTCCCCAGCACTTTACGTATAAAAACTCTCTTTTGAAATACAGACAGCAACCACAAACGGATCTGTAGTAATGCCTCTGCAATCAAAACAGCTCCGGGTACATCTGCATGCCTGGGGGCAGATAAATGAGAGTATCTGGGGCTGGCACCAGCTAGCCACATTAGCACTGCTAAAACTAGTAAGTCACGAAAAAGATGGTGCATTAGCTTAAGCTGCCTTGCAGTTACACAGCTATACAGTTTTCAGGCTCAGATGACCAGGTCAAAGCACAGACAGAAGAGCTGTGTCTAGGCTTGACATACCTTCCACGTGAGAGGTAAATTAAAATCAAACAAACCTCCAGAAACATGCATAACTGAAACTGGAAACAAGAAAGGCAGCCTGTACTTCTGGTCCCCTTTAGCTTTTCATCTCACTTATTTTTACAGACTTCACCCTTGTGAACTCTAAAAAATGCACAGTACACTGTGGCAAAGTTTTAAAGATGGCCAGGATCAAGTAGATGCAAGTCCAAGCCTTTTTCCTAAATCACTCTCCAGGTCACCTTCATTTAACTCAAACGCAAATAAATGCACACACAGCCACTCAGAACAAGGAGTCAAAGGCAAATGACTGACAGTGTTTACATTCTCCTGTCGTGTATCATCAACAATAGAAACAGCTATACCTCAGCCACAACTAGTCAAACAGGCCAGATCCTTTTTTGTAATGCACACAGGAGCAACGTACAACCTGCATGAGTGTGCCTGAACAACGTGGGAAATCTGCTTATGGAAATCCCTCATGGATTATGTTTGTGCCTATCTGTTCGACCAAAACTCTTTTCAAACTGCAGGGCTTGTTGTAGCCCACTCAGACCTGCGCCTTCATCTCAAATCCCAAGTCTAACAGCACGGCTAACAGCAGAGTATTTCTGACAATTTAATTAAAGCATTTCCAGGCCAGCATGCCACGTGCCAGAGAGGCTCGCAGTCATAGAACAAAAGGCAAGTTCAGTAGTCAGCTACCTTGGAGCAAAAATGAGCAGAAACATTAGCCAGGTTTGTTTCTGACTTCATATAAGGAGTTAGTATTTTGACATCCTTTCCAATCCTACCACACAAAGCATAGGGATTACAGTGTTACATGAATCTACAGGTTTTACAAGCTTTTTAAATACAATGCAGAGAATGTGTCAGACATAAAATGTCATCGACTTAATTCATTTGGTTATCAAAACTCTGAACAAGTTAAAGCCATCGTTATTCCATTTCCCAAACCCAAGCAGATATGGAGCT
Source organism: Anas platyrhynchos (assembly GCF_047663525.1). Classification (NCBI taxonomy): domain Eukaryota; kingdom Metazoa; phylum Chordata; class Aves; order Anseriformes; family Anatidae; genus Anas; species Anas platyrhynchos. Next base: position 10,922,354 of record NC_092594.1, on the reverse strand, counting down.
GCTTGATTTATACAGATGATGCTTACAGGAAACAAGCTTTTTCATTTTACTGGCTCTGAACAGGAAATTTCATGCATGCAATTGTATCAATAAAAATCCTACTTCTGATTTGTGGGAACCCCTCCACTTTCAGTTTCATTAAATTTTTGCCAGATTTTGATTACAATAAGGAAACACAGTTAAGGGCATTGCAGTTGATTGATGGATGGGGGGAGAACTCATGCTGGTGGTTAGACTGCCATTATTTTGTGGTTAATATTGTTTCTTTTCTGACTCATTGTATTATAACAATGACATTCATTCAGAAGGGAAGGAGAAGTTTTATTAGGTTGATTTCCCATAACAGAAAAAGAGTAGAGGCCACACACAAGGCTAAGGCTGCAAGTGACATATATGAAAATGCTTTCAAATACAGTTAAAAATGCTTTGCTATTTGTCCCACTTTGCTCTGAAGTATGGTTCAGAGCCACATCAATCTCATTCTGGGCATGGGCAGAGTCAAGTGGGATGAAAAGCATAATGTTAGGAATACTTACACTTTCTTTAGTGCACCTGGACAGATTTGTTTGTTTGCACCCCGCTATAGATGAATGGTTTGATGAAATGAGCAAAGCACAAGGAAGCTTCTTCAGGAAGACTAATAAAACCCTGGTTATTTTATCAATAAAGTGTTTACATAGACGCACACAAAATCAGTAGAGAAGGCTGTGAAGGCTGCTTGATAACCTGTGTGAAAAAGATCGGTCCTCTGACTAAGCATCGATGTATATCATAATTACCAAGGTGTCAAGCTTGGGTGATACAGACCTGTTCAGTGCCTTGTCTCTACTAACCTGTTCTCAAAAGGCTGCCCTCAGGTGGATAACAAAGTAATTCAGATAGGCTCAGAGGACTAAAGTAAAGGCAAGACTGAAATAAGCATTTTCACAATTTGCAATTGCTTTCAACATTCTGCACTACATTTTTAGCACTTCTACCCAGTAGATATTGTAGTTTAACTACAGCTACCAAAACTTTGTTAGCTTGGGCTTTAATGTCCCATAGCATCATATTCTCACTGTACTTCAGGAAGGGAACCATCTTGCAGCAACACACACTGATGTGCATGCTGTCCTGGTTTCAGTTAGGACAGAGTTAATTTTCCTCCTAGTAGCTGGTAGGGTGCTATGTTTTGGCTTAGGATGAGAAGAGTGCTGATAACATGCTGATGTTTTAATTGTTGCAGAGCAGTGCTTACACCAAGCCAAGGACGTTTCAGCTTCTCACTCTGTCCTGCCAATGGGCAGGCTGGGGGTGCAGCAAGGGAGGGGACAGACCCAGGACAGCTGACCCAAACTGGCCACAGGGGTATTCCATACCATATGGGGTCATGATGAACAATAGATAGGGGTGGCTAGCTGGGGGGGGGGGGGGGGGGGAGGACAACTGCTCAGGGTTAGGCTGGGCATCAGTCAGTGGGTGGTGAGCAATTGCATTGTGCATCACTTGTTTGTACACATCATTACTAGTAGTACTATTATCATCATTATTGTTATTATTGTTATACTGGGATGCTCGCAGACATGGCACAGCTACTGCAGGTCTATGCCATCCTTCCACAAACACTGCACCCCTGTACTCCCTGAGGAGAAAATCAACCTAGTTCAGTTTCCTCTTGGGCACCACTGCCAAGGGGCACGGCCCTGCTTCACCCAGCTCCCAGGCTGGGCCTCGGCCCTACCTGCTCCGCTCCCACTACCTGAGGCAGGCAGGTGGCCACGGCTGTCCCACAGACCACCACAGGCCTTTCTGCTCCCTCCTCGCTCCGGCTGAGGTGTGTGGTGTGGGGCCTTCCTCTGGCCGGCCCTCAACCGCATGCAGCCAGCTGCAAGGTCAGTGGTGCCTCAGCTGGGCGATGAAAAAAATAATCAAGACTTCAGCCAAAAATCCTTTCATAAACAGTGCAAGACCTGGGACACACTTCTGCCTAAGATGCTTCTGGTTGCTTTTACGCTGCCCCAGGTTTACACAGGGTGTCTGTTTCCACTGAGAACATAAAGCACCAGGCGGAGAAAGCAAAGAGCTGTAGGGGAGGCCCGTGCAGCCCCACTCCCTCACGCTGGCAGGGAGCCATTTCGTGATGCGGCCAAAAAGACCTGCAGGCTGCACATGAGACCGCTACAGTGCTCCCACGAAAACACCACCGCTTTCAAGGCCTGGCCTACTTTGCAGCTGCTGTGCTCGAGTTCTCACCTTGAAGTCTCAGGCTCAGCACCCGTGAACCCCACAAGCACTGGGGCTGTGGCAGTTTCTCAGGGGCCCCTTTGACCTTTTGAGAGCTGCGAGCGCCGGCTGCTTGCTGCAGGGGGGCGGCCAGGCACTCGCTGGCGGGTGCCAAAACCACTCCTCACTTCGGGTTTAAACCTCACCTCCCCATTACAGCACACATTTTTTATAGATACAAGCGTTGTTGTTTTGGCTTTGTCTTGTTCCTTTATTCTGCTACAGTGGTTTTTGAGTCTCTCTCCCCACCACCTGCCGCCCTGGTCCAAGGTCCCCAGGCCCACGGGGAGGCCGCACCATGAGCAGTGCCACCGCCACCGCCACGGGGCCCCACAGCCACTGCCGTCTGCACCACCCGGGGAACCCACAGCAGGCAGAGGTGAAGGGCAAGGCGCAGCAAGAGCTGGGGCAGGGGGATGGGCAGGAAAACCAAGGGGAGCAGGAACAGCACTGAGGAAAAGGGGGGCTGGGGGGTCATCGGTCAGCAAAGGTCCTGTGTGGGAGGGCTGAGGCGGGTGCTGTGGGGAAGGAAGAGCTCCCGGCCCACCACGGTGCACCGAGGCATCAAGCATCAAAGTGCAGCTAAATCCTAATCTGAAATACGTGTTTTAACTGGTTCTGGCTTCTGCGGGCAGAATCCGCTCTTTGTCTTGAGCATTAAATGGTTTTCTTTCTCTCTGCATCATCCAGCACACTTCCATAGCGTAGCTGGTAGGCTGAGTATTGTGTTTCCCGGCTCTGCTCTCTGGTGGGAAAAGGCTTTGCTCACTGAGCCTTTTATAGTCGTTCATCCTATTAAACCGCCTTGCTTTGTTGTCCTCTGAGCCCTCTTTAATGCCTTTGCAGTTTTCAGCAAGTTTAGTGAAAAGCAGAACTTCACGCTGCCGTTAAAGAGTTCTGACCCCAGCCACTTGCACTGATGAACCATTTCGAGTTAAAAGATTTGGCGTTCCTTCACCATCTCCACTGTATGGACCAATTCCTCTCCCTCCCACCTATATTATTTATTAGAAAAGTAAAATATGACCACTTTTCCATGCGAAATGGTCAAACTGAGATGAAAGGTAAAGATTTCCTCAAGCAACAAACACTTGCAATATGTAAAAAGAGTAAGACTAGGAAAAAAATAGATAAATACAGTAACAGAGTAAAATGCAAAATGTATTGAATTTCTAAGACGGGGAAAAATAAAAGAGAGAGAGAGAGAACTCTGTTTGAAATGGAGTTGTAGGCAGCTTTGAAGTGATATCTCTATGCCAGCATAAAGGATTTGCTCAAAAGGTGTGATCGGATAACCCTGTACACGCCAGCTACAAGCAATTTCTTATCTCACGCTTAACCCAGCAGTAAAAGTGGGAGTTGCAATGGATATAAAAACAGCTACAAGGGACTGGTGTTTGGGAAATAGCTCAAGTTTATTCCTCATGCAACAGGCATCTGAGTGGTCACCAGATTAGAAGAAAACGTTAGACCATAGTTGTGTCTTCACTGAAAGGAAGAAAGATAGTAAGATAGACTTTTGGTGAGCTGTTTGTCCATAACAGCTCCTTTCAAGGATGCATTTTTCAGCCAAGATCTCAGTCATTCTTCCAACTATGAGGATAGAGTTGTCTGTACTGCTAAAAAAACTTTTTCTGTTTGATTTTCCCACCATATGCTAGCTGTGATACAGCAGCATCCAGGTATAAAAGCACAAGGAGATATTGCAAGTAGCTGGGCAATAAATGACCTGATAGACCATCCCCCATATTCAGAATGCCATAGAAAGCAATCCTTCAAATAGTACCACAAAATACAAAATAATCAGCTGCAAACAACCTTGTATATATATATACATATATGTATATATAATATATATATACGTTATATACCTTTGTGGGAAGATGAGAATTCACAAGACCTTGCCTAGAGCTGCTCAGGAAAGAGCTGCAGTTCTAAGGACACACTTCACAGCTGCAAACCCTTGACTTTGTGCCTTAATTATCACAGAGGATTCTTTCCCTTCATTTCAGGTGAAGAATATCAGATACTATAGTCTAATTCCTCACCAATCCCAAACTGTCTCTGAAACCTGTTCTCTTGTGCACTCTGAACTACAGTTGTGCCAAATCTAGTTTTCACATCATGTGAAAATTGTTATTGCACTTTCTCCATAACCATATAAATTCTGTTTTCATTGCTTATATAAATTCACATCCTCACCTTCACATTATACAACTGTAGGTGCTCAGTATTGAGGTGTACTTGTATGAGGCCGTACTCCAGTGATTTATGCCAGTGTCCTGCCAAGTCAGGAAGTCTGGGCTTATGCAGAGCATATGTATGCTGAGGAGAGCAAAAAAGCTTTTAGCAGATAGCTCAGACTGCCACCTGAAAGTTTCAGCTGTCAGCACTGATTCAAACCAAAGACTTTTGCTAGGTAGTGACTGTTTTCATGGGTGATTCCACAGAGCCTAGAAGATAATTTTAGCTCAGTATTTACTCAGTGATTTCCCCCCAGCCTGTGGTTTCCATATGTTCATTAGTTATAAAAAAAAAAAAAAAGTGCAGTCTGAATTTTGAGCCTGCTTGTAGCTGAGAAGAGTAATTATGAATAAGCATTGCAAAAGCTACATATACATGTAAATATTTAATCTGGCTTTGGTCACGTTTCGCCAATGAGCCGTGCTGTTGTATAGTTACTGTACTATGAATTTAAAGATGGATCTTCTCCAAGTGATCATTCATTTAAGCGCAGGGAAAAAAAAAAAAAAAAAAAAAAAAGCCTTTGTGTCAGGTTTCCATTATGCTACTGCTAAATCAGGCTTGGTTGCAGAGGTTCACAGAGGGTTGACAGAGCTTTGTCGGCTCTGCTTTATTAGGATTTTTCCATGCCCAGAGAATTCCTGGGTGTGGCTGATGTGATTTCCTGCCTTTTTGTGCTGTGAAGGTAGTGGGGATGGCTCTGAGGGCAACAAAATAGTTCCAGTTTAACTCAGGGAGGAGATTTTTTGGTAGGGTAAGAGATCTGTCTTAGCCGAGCTTTGCTTGGTGGGTTTTATTTTGAGAATGCTGCTCTGGCACAACATCTCTCAGAATTTGTGGGTGAATACAAGACACACAAGGAATGTGCCCCTCTCTTCCTGTCTGGGAGCAGGTCCTTAATATAGTAATTTTCTTTAGTCGTTCACGTAAGTCTACATTGATTATGTTCCCAAATTCCCTCCCAAAACACATTATTTTTGTTAGTAGCTTGATTTGTCTTTGATTGAGTTTCAGGTCTCTCTAGACACTTTTTATTTCAGCATAAAACTTGTACTGGAACAAGTTAGCTGCATCACAGGTTCTTACATCTACCTCCCGTGTACAAGGTGAATTTAATTACTGTTAATTGTTATAGAAATAGAACTTTAAAAAACCCTATGCAAAGAGTAACAATTAAATATTACTCAGGTAGACTAATAATTAGAGGGAAATGTCCTGACCCTATGCAATTCTTGCAGATTGCATAAAGAGAAATAATATTCTATGAGAATAAATTACATCGCAGAAAATGAACTCTCCCCATCTGTGAATGCAAAGATGGGATTAGAAATGATTATGAAAGCAGATGACAGGAACTGAATTTAGATGGATTTTGCTCGTTTCTTATATCCTTGAAGGTTCAGTTGTAGTTGGATTCATTTCCTTTTCCAAGAAAAATAATAAGGAGAATTATTAAAAGGCAGTAAATGTTTTCCTGGGGAATTTCAAAACCCCGTAAATGAAAAAAAAAAAAAAAAAAGAAAACTGTCCTTGGGGAATTTCCAGCATTTCAGAGCTGAGAAGGTTTCGTAGTTCTGTTCTACATATCCAAATTTTTGATGCTTTGTCAATCTGACCTTTTGTACACAAAATGCAATCAGCATTAAGATCTTCCAGGCCAAATTAGGAATCAGGAAACGTCGCAGTTGGGCAGTCCTTATCATTCTTAGTTGAACGAATAAGAGAAGGATGGATAGCAGTATTTTTATGTTTTTATGTCCCCTGGTCTTGGTCCTGACTGCCTGCAGTGCCCAGCAAGCCCTAGGTGTGCTCCTCCTGCCGTGGCCGCAGGGTGTTCTGGCTGCAGCCCCTCCATTGCCCAATAGACCCAGCGCTACACCTGGGTCCTACACGGGTATAGGCAGCTAGGGAGTTGCCCCGGGAGCAACAGACGGAGCTTATGATCATCTTCTATCCCTGTTTTTATTCTTTGTGGTGGAAGAAGAGCTAGGAACAAGAATATAAATGAAAGGGCCAGGTTACTCCCGAGAATTCAGGCTATTTTATTTCACTGAGGGACTTGGTATAAGTTTAGTTTTCCTTTTTTTTTTTTTTTTTTTTTTCGTTTTCAGTTCTCAAAGCATGTTTTCAGCCAGGTTGTCACATGGCCAGCAAAAGGACAAAGCCACATGCCCTTTCAGTGCCTGTGGAAGGCACTCTGGGGTCTGGGGAGGGTGTTTTCTGCATTACAGGCTGCAGAACTGAGTGCAACACATCTGGCCCGACTGCTGATTTATGTCATGGATGTGCGTGGCTGAGGAGCCGCAGCCTTCTCCCATAGGAAGTGAAGAGAGGTACAAATGGCCTTTTTTTTCCAGCAGGAACCCTAACTTTTATTATTGCTATTATTTTATTACAGTTATTAGTCCCAGTGTGATTTTTTTGTACATGCGTAGATGTGGCCTGTCTATGGAGGAAATAGCTTTCAGTCATCTCGATCGGGAGCGTAGGAAATGCTTCCCATGGCTCAGAGCCACGCTCTGCTGTTTGCATGCCTCTCGTGTGAATTGCGTAGGGCTTTGAGCTCCCTACCAAACTTGGGCTCCCACCACACAGTTGCTTTTACGGGGGAAAGCAGTCATTTCCCCCAAAGGCCAGCAGTGCAATTAGACAAGATAGATAAGAGAGGGATACAGGAACAAAGGCAAAGTGAAGGGAAGTGACTCACCTGTAGCCAGCAGCTCCCAGCGCGCAGAGGCTGGTGGCAGTCACAGGGGGCCCGTGGCACAGCCATGCTGCGACTTCGCCCGTCCCTCCTCACAGGATCTCGGGCCCAGCGGGGACAAACGCCACGAATGCCCTTAAGGCTTCCGGAGCAGGAGGACCCCTCTCCCCTGGATGACAACGTGCCTACCAGTCCAGGCGGGGACTTGAACCAAACCCATAAGTCATGTCCCTTGAATATTGCCTGTATTTACTCGCCGGCAGCACGTTGAGGCCTCAACTTGGACTTTCAAGGTTCATATGCTTCTGGTGCTCTGCACAGACGTGACTTTATCCCTGGGATAAAGCAGCGCTTTCCCTCATGGCTGCCAGCACCGCGCATAAGCCATCATTGCCCAAATGAAGGCCTGAGCCAAGAGGGACTTTATCTTTTGCACAAACACAGATTTGACATTTTTTCCAGCTCTGCTCAGGTCACTAATTAAAAGCCTAGGAAGTGAGCACACATGAAATCATTCCTTCCGTACAGGCAGACAGATGGAGAGAAATTCCAGCCTGTTTCCACTCTTTTGTCTTCAGGGCATTTTTGGAATTTCCTTCAGGAAGTGAGGTTGCGACCCAAAGCCTTCCTCACCGAGCAGGCTCCAGTTTCCCACAGTAAACCTTGCACAGCGATGACATACGCTACGAGAAGGTGAGGTTTATCTTCACACTCCAACTGCATCCTGTACAAGCTCCATGAAACTTAAAAGTAAGACCGAGAGGGAATGGCAGCAAGAGAGGAAATGGAAGTTGAAACTTTGGAAGAAATAATACCGTATCTATACAGCTACCCAGCCAGTCCGTGCTGCCGCACCCAACGGGGCTACAGCTGCGCAGCTGAGAGCACAGGTCTGCATTTCAAAAACCTCCTGATACTTGCAGTGAGCTAAAAATTGAACTTATGAATGCTGTTAGCGATATAAACTAATTATTTCATTTACTCTAGGCAGTCATGGCAGCACTGTCAGGCGCCTTTTTTTGTTCTGTTTGTGCTTCACTACTTGTTGGAGGAAAACTGCTTGCGGTAATGCTAGTGTAGAGATTATTTTAATGGCAGTTCAGCATTTGCTGAGGAAAAGTCAGAGTCTAGCATTCATTTGGGATTTTACATGATATTGTAAGTGGCATCCTATGTCTTCACTGATCAAAGACCCCACAAAACCGGCTTAATCCCAGTGCCAAAATCAAGGAATTCTTTCATTTCTGTCAACAACTTCTATCAACAAAACCACACCCAGCACGAAACTCCCACAACAATACAAAAGTACCAGTACTGTGATAACAGAATCTTTAAAAAAAAATCAGTTTATTAATGTTTAGAAGTCAATAAAGCTATGTGCAAATTGAACAATAAAAGTCAGGAACATTTTAAATACTATTTTTTAAACCAGAAAAAAAAAATCAGTTTAATTGCACTGGAAATTTTACTACAAAGGCAATAAATTTTCTTTACAAAATACCACTTCTAGGAGTTGCCAATAACTGTAAATCAGTCAATTGCTCTCAGCTATCCCAGATATACCACTTCTGTTACAGTAATACTCTAGGTGCATGAAGACTCCTGCAACATATTAACTTATTTACATTGTACACATTCAACCCCATTAGCACAGGTTAGAAAAACAGAGGAGTAAAAATGACGCTGCAAAACAAATACATTCAATTTAATGATAGGTACTTCTTCCACGAACTGATAAAATACAGACATCTTTGCTGAAATTATAAACATGAGTACAATGTGCCAAAATGTATTGCATTTTGTTATGGAAGTGCATTTATCTATAGCCATTTTGCTTCAACTCTCCTTGTATTTTTCTGAAACTCACTTTTCAGTTTTTCTGACCAATCTTGACCTTTGGAAATACTGTGCACCTGACACTGACCTTCCCCTTCAGTTTTTATCTCTTTTTACTTCGGCAAAAATGCTGCTGTTGTCAATAGTATCTTACACTGTTAGATTTACTCTCAGTCACCTTAAACAGAAATGACCTTTAGTTCTACCACGCATTTATCACGATGATGCAGTTTGTTTAATGCTAATAACAACATGGCAAACAACATAGGGAGCCAAATGCTGCTCTGAGCTACTCCACAAAAATTGACGCAGTCAACAGAATCGCATAGGTGGACACAACTGCCAAGTCTGCCTGGCTCTTGGTCTTCAAATGTAACACGGACCAACAACAAAAATTCACAGCTATGATCTCGCTAAATAAAACCCCAACAGCTTTGGACTCTGCAAATAAAACCTTGCTACTTTTCTAAGAACTCTGGAAAGTGATGCCAAATTATGGTTGTACGTGCTCTAAATTATATTTGTGTGATCTCTTCCCTTGTTATATGTTAAACAAACACTTCTGACCAACTATACCAGAGCCACTGCTAAACTCAGTACAGAAAGACCTTTGTGTCAGTGGTTTGCTGCAAGTAAAGGAAAAATAACTTCACATTCTTCTCACAGGGAAAAAAAAAAAAAAAAGGTTCATTCTCCCTCTCCCTCCTCCTCCCCCACTCTCTTTCTCTCACACACACCAGGCATCATTTCACCAAGGCATCAGTCTTTCAGAGTTACTAAGGAGATTTCAGGATATGAATGCGCCTGACAATCCTGAGCTGCCTCAGTGCAAAGACAAAACATGCTCCAGGGAAAAAGATTTTCAAGCCAGAACAGTCTGTCCCATTTCTTGAACTCCAGCCTCGCAAGTGCACCGTTTGCCTCGTTAGAACTAATGCTACTCGCTCACTTGGCCCAGCGCTGACGCAGTGAGCAGGAGGCGCCTCAGCTCCCCCGTTTCAGAGGAAGGCTCTGGAATACACCTCCACGGTTACTCCTAAGAAGATGAGGTAACATTGCCTGAAGACATGATGGTTTCAGGATGGTCGCCTTCCTCCTTCTGTGGGTGGGAGGAGTTGTCAGATTTACTCCTGCTGAACTCCATCCCTCCGATGATTGGCCTCTTGAATTTGGTCCCCGAATCTGCCGGGGGACATTTGCAGCAGCACAGAATCTTGATGAAAGCCCTTCGCATTTCTTTGTTTGTTAACGTATAGATGATAGGGTTCGTGGCTGAGTTGAGCACGGCCAGTACTAAGAAATACTCTGCTTTATATAGGATTGGGCAGGTCTTCACTTTACAGCCCACATCCAGTAAAAGCAGGATGAACAAGGGAGCCCAGCAGGCAATGAAGGCACTCAGAACTATGATCACTGTCTTGAGCAACGCCAGTGACTTTTCTGAGCTCCTAGTAGCTTTGGTAATGTTTTTTCGAAATGTCAGCCTACGGCTCCTAGTCCTCACCATGGAGTAGATCCTGCAATAGAGGACGACAATAGATAGCAAAAGGCCAGTGAAAACTGTGGTGCAAAAGAGAATATAGTGCTTGTGGTAGAGAGGCAGCACGGTGGAGCAGTTGGACAGGAGGTTGATGCAGTTCCATCCCATAATCGGGAGTCCCCCAAGTATCACAGAGATAACCCAGCAAGCACTGATCAGCAAGAAGGAGCGGAAGCTGTTGCTGCCATTGTGGAGCTTCATCTTCAACATGGTGATGTATCTCTCGATGGCAATGGCCAACAAACTGAACACAGAAGCAGACAAGGCAACAAACATGCTGCCTTCTCTTACAAACCACTGGGAGGGGGTGAGGCTGTAGGTTTTGTGTCCAGAGAGCAGGAGGTTGGCAGTGTAAGCCACACCAGCCAGCAAGTCTGAAAGAGCCAAGTTCCCAATGAAATAGTACATCGGTCTGTGAAATTTCTTGGTTTTCCAGATGGTGAGCAAGACAAAAATGTTCTCTAAGATTATAAAGCAGCAAATGATGATAAAAACCACCGACGTCACTTTTATTCCACTGTCCGCATTCTCATTTAGCTTTCCCGTGTAATTATAGTGCTCTTTGATGACATAGTTGACATCGGTGTTGGCGAGGCTGCTGACCACCTTCACGGGGGCGCTGGTGCCGGAGCTCATGGTGCCAGGCTGGGCGCCGCTTCCCCGCGGCCGCCGGACGGAGACGCCAAGCAGAAACCCGGGGCTGCCTGCAGCTCGCTGCTCCTGCACGCACTCAGAAACTGCAGCCCTGAGAACAGGAGGCACAGACAAAGCCCAGAGTTAAAATAATAAAAAAAAAAAGGTGAAGGAAACAATGCAACAAGCTTGAAATGGTTCGGGATAATCTGCTGATTGAATTGTGCACCAGTCACAAATGCAGTCGCACTGAATTAAGTTTTACTCGTCTGTTAAAACACACTTAAGAGGTGGTCAGGCATGTTAAACAGCTAAAGCCAGTGGGACAAAACGCAGTTCTGTCATGGAGGGCTGCACAGGTAAAGCTGGGGTCGGCAGGGGCTGGCTTGTTGCACTTCTTTAGGTGGGAACGCCGTCAGAGCTCCCCAGCAGTAAGCACCTGGATCTCTTCCGTGGGAAACACGCCACAGACACAACGGCAGAGATTGAGCGAATGAATCAGGCTTCATTTGGTTTAACTGCAAATGCACAGAAGCCTGCACAGAAAGTGCGTGACAGACCTGCATTCTCCTTCACTAGAAAGTGTTTGGGAGGGGGCCGGTAGCAATGCACCGATGCCATCCCAAGGAGCGGTGCAGGCAATTCACTGCCCTGGGAGAGAGCATCTCAAAGCTGTAAAGAGGAAAGGCGCCCTCGATAAATAAAAGTTGGAGCACGCTTCACAAAGCCTAGAGGAGTATTAGAAGTTTAGAAGAAGAAGAAAGAGACCTGAGTAAGTTACACAGCAAGCCCCTTCCCTGCGCCTGCAACAAAGGCGAGGCAGCCGGTACCTGGCGCTGGCAACACCCGGCGCTGCGAGCTCCAGGACCTGGCCGTGCTGCCCGCAGGAGCCGCCCCAGCAGCCCAGCGGAGCTGCGAGGCCGGCAGCCCCCCGGCCGCAGCCCCCCGGCCGCCCCCCGACCCCCTCTCACCGTGCTCAGCCGCCCGCCTCCGCCCCCCGCATCTTGCGCTGCCGCCGAGCGACTCCGGCGGCCGTGCCCGGGGCCGGGCGGTTTTAACGCCGCCACCGCGGCCGCTCCCCCCCCGGTTTCCGACCGTCCCCTCCTAACTCCTCCCTGCCCGCCGCCGGGAGCCCGGCCCGGCCCCGCCGCCTCCCCGCCCCCTCGGCCGGGCCCCGGGTTCCTCCTCGCCCCTGGGCAGCCTCGGGCCCGGCCGCCCTCAGACGGCAGCGGCAGGGCTCGAGCTGTCCCGGGGGGGTGGGGGACGTGGCTCCGGGCACTCGCCACCCCAAACACCACCATGGAGTGGTGCTTCCATGTTAAGGAAAAAAAAGGAAAAAAAAAAAAAGGAAAAACAACAAAAAAAAAATAAAACACAGGAGTCAGAGGGTGTTTAATAATAGGAAGAAAAGTTCTATTTATTTATTTATTTATTATCAGTGGCACCAGCGTCATTATATAGAAGCTACAAAAGAAGTTGTGGGTTTAGGTTTTATAATTCCTTCTTCAAAGAAACCCACCTCAGTGAACCCAAAAGGGTGATTCCTGATAACCCACAGCTGCTCTTGCTGCAGAAATGTTCCTCTTCCTTCCTTGCTCTGTTAACTCCACCTCAAATTGAAATGCAAAAGAATATCACAATAGGCCAGAGCTTAATACATTAGGTCTTTCAGTTCATAGCATCACACAATTCAATTAGCAGCAGCAGTTGTTATGGGGAGGCTGCTTTCCTCTGAAACACGGTAAGAGTAACACTACCCTCAGGAGGAGAGTCCTTATTTATGCTAATCGTCATGCTTCAATTGCTCCACGCCTCTCCCCGAATGACTCAGATAAATTACACTGGCAAACAGACATTGACTCTTCCACCACAAAGCTAGAAACTTGAAAAGATGTTTAGCCTCCTGAGAGCCCGGAGGAAAATACAGCCGTTAAATTACAACTGTCAGAAAAGGCATGCAAGATAAATCATGCTTGAGGTTGACATATGTATCCCCTGCAACTGCCTGACATACCCTAGATATTTCAAGCTTTCCCCCTTATTTAGCTAATCTATAGAAAATAGTAAATAAAAGTGCATTCATTAGGCATTTTCCTCTAGGAAATCATTCCCATATAATTTTAAGCAAGAGGAACATATTAAAAGAACGTGCTTTAATTAAAGGATAGAATGACTCAGGGTTTCAGTAGTCAGATGTACCAGCTTTCATGTTTAGGTTATTGGTGAACCAACTGAGAGGGCTCCAACTCAAAGACGTGACACCCAACAAATTATTTGTCAGAGGTTGTGTAAAACGTCTGGGCAATTTCAGTTCCACTCCAAACAGCTGGCTATTTGCATCACAAAAAGTATTGTATTAGATGACCACACGCATTTATACCCATGTTGACATCTTACCAGTGAGGATACTGAAATTGTGCTTCGTCCTTCTCAGGCAAGTGAAGCCAGCCTGGCTGATTTTGCACTGAAGGCTGTTTAAAACCTTGGAAAATGTAGGTTAATTTGGCTCAGCTGCACAGATTGCAACCTCTTCACAAGGGCTGAATCACACAAACAGGTAAATTCAGGCTGTTCCAGCCAACTCTACCAAGAACACATGGATAAATGTTTAGTGAGAAGATTTACGCCAGGATTACGCTCCATCTCAGTCAACAGAACAAAAATTCTTTTCTTACTTAGCACCCTCCTATCTGCCAGGTCCAGTGTTAAGGACACTTGCAGTTCCATGAAATACATGACAGAAATCCAGGGTACAACTCCTTTGAAAACTCTACTCTGTGATTGCCTAGTCAGAAAAAAGAGAAAGGACAACATGATGAATAACACATATATGCTCTTATATACTTGAGTTTTTAGGATAAGCAGGAATGCGTGCTGTAGTGTCTCACTGTGAGTAAATAATGTGAGTAAATCTCACATTATTGGCTGCCTGTGATGAGCAAAATTCTTGTTGAAATTCCAACCAGAACTTAGTGTTGTGGGCATTGCAGAAACCTGGCTAGTCGCAGGGCAACAGTAATGCGAGATCTCCCGGATAAGAAGCCTAAATTTTAGCTTTAGCGCCTTAACTAAAATCATATAACACTCTTACATGACTCAAACTGGTTACTTTATGCCAATGAAACCAAAGAAAGCTGTACATGTACAAATCAATCAGTCCCACGAAAAAGCACTCAAGCAATCCTTCACGAATTACAGAATTTGTGATAGAAGAGTTAGCATGACAACACCGACGTCTGGAGCAACACTGAGAATTTCAGAGTACTTTAGAAAGAGATCTTAAAAAAAGAAAGTAAAGAATCTTAAAATAAAACTTTGTATCTGAAAAATCTCTCTCCGGCATAATTCCTGGTAACTCTTAGTTGAGCAAAAGGAAATTACGCTGTCTAGCAGGAAAATGCTTTGACCTTGTCAGAAAAAGAAGTTGGGAACCGGGGGACTCCCAAAGCCTGCATCAGTGGCCTCTGACACCAGCAGAAGGTAGTGCTCTCTTAGTGCCAGTACTGCTGGATTACTGACAATTGCAGCAGAGGAGTGTGAACATTAATCCATCACGAAAAGAGAAAAATCCCTGCAAGACATATTTCCAAAGGATTTTTCTACAACACACTACCCTTATGCACCTTCAAAAATTTTAATCTATGCAAAACGTCCTTTTATTCACCCAGAGATAATTCAGGCCACAAAACAGAGGCATTCCTCCATAAAGTGCCTGACCCAGACAGGAGATCCTCAAAATCGTACCAACAGAATAGCTTGGCTCACCCAGAAAGTACAGAGCGGCCTGTAGAAACCCGCAAAATTCTCATGATTAGAAGAAAGGTAAAAATGTGAAAAGTAAGACATCACTCCAGATTCAGATCTTTGCTGTAGGCCTGGAACAGATTGTATTTTTGAGTAATTCTTTAAGATTTACACCACACAACTGAGAAAAGAAAGCAGTTCGTACTACGGAGCCTTGTGTTTGAATGCTCAGACTGTGGTTCCTACAAAATAACAGAACTAAATTATTAACTTTACCTGAAGGAAGGTGATGTGGCATAAATTTGTGCAAACAGAGTACTAAACCAAAGCATTTGTACCGTCTTTGATACCATGAAGCATGCTGGGTTAGAATTAGCTCCAGCATAACATTATACAATGTTTTGTTAAGCAGTACAGAAACAATCCTCTCAATTAGGACATTTACATCCTACCTTCAGCTCTACATGCTTTATCTGAAAGCCAGTTAACTTCTCAAAACTATCATATAATACACGGTTGACAGTATTTGCATAAAGCACAGATAGAAGCACCAAGTACTAATCATCTGTTTGTTTTCATTTGCTTGATTTCTTTTTGGTTTATTGTTTTTAAAGAATATTATAAATTTGTAAGCAAAATGAATCTTACTGTAATGGAAGACAGATGAATTCAGCTCCAAGGGATGTCAGGCTTCTCTTCACAGAAATCTAGGTACCTGGACACACACATAACTTACCGGTAGGATTTTCAAAAGGACAAATATATCTGCTTACTACAATCATTGTTAGTAACAGAACCAGTTATAAATGCACATTGGAGCCTGCTCCTATCTGTGCCTTTAAGTTAAATAATGCTTTACAAAATCTGTCAGGGAAAACAAAACAAAACAAAACAACAACAAAAAAAAAACAGCAACAACTGCTTTGTTCAAAAGGGTTAAAATGACACCTTAAATCAAATACATGCAGGTAACAGAAACTTAATTACAGTATTGTGAGATAGCTTAACCCATACTGGAAGAAAATGCCAGAAAGATTCGAGAAAGCTGAGAAAACACTTAAATTAGGCACTTTTGTATCGGTAAGAACACAACAAAGAAAAGTAAATGAAATGATTTTATTAAATTGTTAACATGACATTACATACAAGCTATTGTTACTGCTTTTATTTATTATTTTTTTTTAAACTGATACTGATTGGGTACCCTGAGTACCCAGAAGAACAATCTATTCTTCAGTTTTAAGTGAATTAAAGTTTCAATTGCATCACTTTTGAACTTTAGAACAATTTGGTTTTAAATTATCCTCTCCACAATGGATACGTTAGATGAATTAGTTTTCTGTGGCGTTCATTGTGTGACATTCATGGCGTTCAAATGTTCCGTATCTTCTTTCCTTACATTAAAATCAAAAGTCTGGTTTGGAGAAAAAAAAAAAAAAGAATAAAAACAGGCAATGAGAACACTGCAAAACCAGAAGCACGCACGTGTTAAGTATTAGCATTCTATAATTTAGATGAACTGTTTTTATTCTGACTACGTGATACTGATCCGTTCTATATTAATTGAATGGACTTTTTAAAACTGGCGTTGTAAAAAGTTTGATACATCCATTTTTGTAAGAATTTGTATTTTACTTCTAGATCAGAAAGTTGAATGTAACATTAGGTAACACTTAATTCCAAATGAAAAGACCTGAAGACGTTGAGAAAGTGCCATGTAGTTTCTTCATGGTTATCACTGCACTCAAAGACCCTTCAACACCATGTTATTGATTACCATAAAACCATAAGGCTCTAATGTATCTAATCATTATATATTTTCTTTCATATGTGTTAAAATATAGCAAAACTGGCAGAGTGATGAAACTACATAATGCAGTTAGGAAACATTCTGAAAGTTACTTGTTCCAGCAATACAGGTAAATCAAGAAAAATCCTACTATACATTTTTTTCTAGGATTAACTGAAGATATTAATGAACATGATAATGTAACTTAACATTCTATTCTGAAGAAACAGAAATCCTAGCTGGAATATATGCAATTATTTGGCAGATTACAGATATTATTTATCTGTAGTATCTGGGGAAAAAAAAGCAGTAAAATAACCATTTCCAGAAAAGGAAAAAAGAAAAAAAAGCCACCTGTGACAATTTTCCAAATTGATCAGAGGTATTTGCATCTGACTTATAAGGCATTTGTGACAATCATGCAAAAATCTCCAAAATCACGTGACAAAAACAGATACTTCATTGGTATATTTTTACATATTACACATATTATAGAAGTATTATTAAATATTATAATATAAAAAAATACATTAAACACCAGGGAAATAAAGTTATACCACAGTATACACACAACCTTCACAGCTATGCGTTGGTTTAATCTTTCAGTAACTTTACACTGCATCCAAAGCAAGTGATTTACCGTAAATTCATCTCAGCAACACTCTACTTATGGATACTCCATGGGATGACTCCAGGAGAACCATTAGGGAAGAACGAGTTCCAAGAACAAACAAAAACAAAACAAAGCAATCTCCGCTGTTGTTACCGGGAAACAGTAATTATAACATCCCCCCTGCTCCCCCCCTGCAACTTCACAGCCAAGACATGAACTTAAGAGTAATTCATTATACTGGAGCTCTGAAGCCTCATATAGGGAGAGGCTCCTATAGTCTTGGAAATTTATTTTGCTGCAGAAGAAATAGAGTAATCATTAATAGGATGATATCCCTGCTAATGGACTCCGGAATTTCCTATTGGTAGGTCAGCTACAGAATGGGTCTCAAAGGGCTCTGGTATGCAAAGCCCTTTCTGAGATCATAAAAGATTCCTCTTGGGCACGATTATTGAGATCTGGCACAAATGGATCTGCACAAGGCAGGGCATCTCACAATATTGGCCACGTCTACCATGAGTGCACAGAATGATACTTATTATGCCACTGGGAAGCAGTATCAGAATCATTGCAGCGTTTGAGCTCCTCTTTTTTTTTTTTTCTTTTCTTCTTCAAGTGGGTAGTGACAAGTTTTGGAGATAGTTCTCATGCTCTGGGCCCTAAGAAAGTCATTACTATTCTATAATGTCCTGGCAGCTGTAATTAGTCCTATGTGATGCTCCAGATGGATTAGTGGACACCGAATAAAGATCAAGACTGCGTCATTTTTATCATAAATATTAAACAGAATCATTCAGGTTGGAAAGACCTCTAAGATCATCTAGACCAACCTTTAACCTAGTACTGACAAGTCCATCACTAAACCATGCTACTACGTTCTACATCTACATGTTTCTTGAAGACCTCCAGGGACAGTGGCTCAACCACTGCCCTGGGCACCCTGTTCCAATGCCACACAGCCAGTAATTTCAGTCAAGAAATTTCCCAAATATCCAACCTAAATCTCCCCTGGCACGACTTCAAGCCATTTCCCCTCGTCTTATCACTTGGTGCTTGGGGGAAGAGCTTGACCCCCACACCTTGTTACAACCTCCTCCAAGGTAACTGTTAGGTACGATAATGTCTCCCCTGAGCCTTCTTTTCTCCAGGCTAAACATCCCCAGCTCCCTCTGCCAGTCCTCATCAGAGTTGTTCTCCAGACCCTTCACCTGCTTCATCGCCCTTCTTCTGACACGCTCCAGCACGTCGATGCCCTTGTAGTGAGGACTAGCTTACTAGTCATAGGCTCGCTTTGAGGCAGTGCAAGTATTTGCCATTTTCTTTCAAAAGGACAGACGTTTTTGGAGGCTGCAATAAGTGCAAAAAGATTAAGTACAAAAACCACTCCCAGCACAGCAAGCTTGGCTCTTCTGTTACTTCTACCCAAAGGCCTATAGTCAGAGATGTGCTCCCGTGAGCTTCACAGCTTTGGCAGGGGTGTGGTGATGTGGAGAGAGTTAACTGATTGGATTCAGTTACTGTCCACAAGAGCTGCTCCACCTTTGTCCCCATTTTCAGAAACATAGGGTTAACGTCAGCTTCCCTGTCAGAAGAGTTTAGAATTGCTATTTTAGATAAGAAAATCAGCTGGTGTTAACCACTGTGCCGAAAAGAGGTACAAATATCAGTGCAGCCTGCTTGGCTTTGTGGGTTTGCGAACTTACTAGTACTATAGTTTCTTTATTACACACCCTAATCAGATGAATAATGGACTTGTCATCAAATGTGTGTTGGGGGGACAAGTACAGCAGAAGATTAAAAAAGAATTAAGAAGATTAAAAAAACAATTCCTAAGCACGCACTTTGCAAAACAACTGCCACCATTTTCCAATTCAGTGTTCTCAGGTGCCTTCACCTCCCGTCATATAAAAGATGTAAGTCAGAAGCAGGCAAGAAAAGGAGAGAGGGAGCCACTCAGAGGCAGACAGGAAGCCACTTGGCTGCACAGAAAATGGCCTCACCCTTCCCTCTGACTTTCCGTTTTGCTTTTTATTTTTTTTTTCCTTTCCTTATTTGTTTTAAGAGTTCCCTTCCAGTTTCAGTGCTCCTACAAAGAAGGCTGAATGCACTTTGTTAGGCAACACTGATAAATTGCAATGGTTTATCTCAACTAGAGAGGAGTGTCCCAATCAGTCACAACCATAAATGACCTACATAACATGCCTTCAGTTTGGAGATGTATTCCCTAGACCTGCCGTCAAGACGGTGGGTTGCAATAGTAAAATGCATGCATTGCTGTATGTTAAAAATGGTCACGGTAGCAAGGTAAAAGAGCTTTCTCTCTGGAGAAAGTGTGTCTTAGGCAAGTCTGGACGAGAGAAGGAATTTCAGCCCTAGGGAAGAACATACATGGTATCATTCCAAGAATTCATTCAAGGGATGACTTCTGAACCAAAGAAGAAATTAAACAAATGGAATTAAGCTTCCTGATTCCGTATGTTCTGCACTTTTATATCCTTTTGTTCTGCTAAATTTCACTTCTATTACAGAACATCACTCCTCACTACTGTTCATGTTCCAATTTGTTATTCGTTGACTTGCTTTGTACTGTGGACTCATCATTCTACAGTAGCCCTTGTTTAAAAAGAAAACTATCAACATATTAAATGCCAATTCAGTTGTAGACAAGAGCATAAAATATCAATCTACTTAGTCTGTTGTCCCTGTGCAATGGGATCAAAACTAGAAGAGGATTTGCTCAATGTCCCTAAATTAACTAACAAGGTATAAGATTTGTGAAAGCTGTTTTCAAGGGAAGAAGCTCCAGTGACGTATCCCAAGCACACAGGAGATAACAGGATTCCAGTCCCTTGGGGGGATTACAGCTTCTAGCAGAAAACAATGGGGATAAGTGATGGCACGATATAAAAAACAGCACACCACACCTAGGAGAAAGATAACATGGGTCAACAGAGTCCTGGCACTTAAATAGTTCTAAAGCCACTACCTGGCAGCAAAGCAATTGGTGGGAAAAATCACACAAACACACACACACAATCCTAGAAAAAAAGCCCTGAAAAATCTGCAATAATCAGGTCTGAAGGTAGTTTGAGAAGTATCAGATTAAAACTGCTCCTTAGAAGTATGCTATTATAGTAATAGTGTTTCTATCTTATTACTCACTGTATTGCTTAGATAACATCATCTAGATCAGAGAAAATACTGCCTTGACTTCCTAGCAAAACCAGATACAAATGCAAGATTGAGATCTCTTTGAAAGAGGGAACAATAAAACCTATCAATGGATTAGGAAGCCATCCTCACTACAGTCTATAGTCATCACAGTAACTAAACCTGGTTTAGTTCTGCTTAGCTCAGAACAGGGAGTCAGAAACAGCACAGCAAAATCAGTTGTTCTGTCCATCGTGGGACTTCTAGGCACATAACTAGTCCTAACTGAACATTGCCTTGATAAAACTGAAGCTAAAATTTGCCTGCTTACATAAAGATTTGGTTCACCTTGTATGCATCATTTATGTTGGAAATTGTATGTTGATGTGATGAGTGTTTATTCAGAGATAATGAGGTAAAACACCCACTTCTCTTTTGTAGTTTCTGAGATAGCCTTCGCTGACTAAAACCCACATTGAATGAATACTAGGCAAGCGATTCCCTTCTAGTCCTTGTTCAATGAATTCGGATACAATGTGAAGCAATGAGTCCCCCAGCTACACAGTGCTACGTAACACTTCTATGCGTATTGCTAAACTCTGAGCAAATTACTATGCTAAGATGTTATTCTACAAAGTGATTTTTCAAAAGCAGGATTATGGGATGATCACAGGTAGAAAAGTTTATTTGTGGGCATTCTTTCCAGTTCTTGCTTAGTCATTGCCATAATTTTCTGCAAAAGTTGAAAAAATACCTTAATTTTATAAATAAGCCTTACTTTTTGAAATATTGAACCCCTCATTACAACTGTTAAACCAGGTACATTGCAGTTCTTGGGACACCTGAAGTGACATTACTAAATACTAAAGCACCCCATACTGTAGACCACACTTGAAAAATTGCAAGATAACCTTAATATGTAGGTAGTGCATCTTTCTGGAACAGTACATTGTCCACTGTACAGATATTAGTGAGGGCAGCTTTTCATACAATATCTTGTTTTAAAAATCATAAATAAAGCACTAATGATTCAAGAGGCAAATCCAAACGTATTTTCTCTGAAATGTTTACCAGTAGTTGGTTTTACCAATCAATTATGCTGAGGAGCTGTTATCAACAAGGTTAAGTTTTCTGTATTTTATCTGAGCTGTAAGGAAGCTCAGCTTTGAGGAAAAACACTACAGGCTGGAATATATGACTGTTGCAAGCCATTTCTTGATAAAAACTAAGGAGCTTTGTTTGACGATATGACTAAAGCAGAATAGCACTGGGAAAACTGCCTCAGGAAGTCCACACACAATATAAATCATACTCAGATTTTCCATACTTTTCTAGACACGGGAACTCTTAAAATACCAGACCATGTGACTAGAAGTTCAATACTCAGCAGATAAAGGCTTTGCAGACATATTTCTCAAAACAGACTTGTAAAGTACAAATATCTGTATCTGCATCTACCTCTTCATATACATACATATTTTATAATAGCTCTCTGAAGAACATTCTGTTAATGAAATTTCCTGGACAAATCCAAAGTGAAAGCTAAACTAATTCCCACTAAAAGCTACACGAATCTCACCAGAATTTCCTGTAAGAGAAAAAGATGCTTAACAACAAAGATGCCTCTTTGGCTCTTAAGAGCTTCCCACTCCACTCTTTTCCATGCAGTCAGTTTATTTGTGCATGGATTTTCCTGGAAGTATTCCTACCTTGTTATGACTACAGGCTTGTAAATAATACACATAGAACTCTCCAGGTCAATGCCATTATTATGCAGTAATATATATAAAACTCCTTCGCGCAATGCTTATATATTGCTTATTACAGTGAGATCATATTCTTCATGGAGTTTTACACTATACCATACAGTATAAGTACTGTAGTGATAATGGTATTCATATGTTTTTTCCACCCAGCTTTTTCTTCTTTATATATTGCAACCCTCTAACAAAATACCTGAAAAATTACTTTGAACTCCACACTTGTGTTGTACACTAGTAGGTAGCATTTTTTCCTACATATAAGGACATGATATCTCCTCATCTTCATTGGTTATATGGCCTGATATGAGGTCAATGTCATAAATAGGAGGCTTTGAGTGAAATGTGGATCAGGATTTTAGATGGAAATATAAGATCTCAGGACAAAAGCACTACCCTCAGAAATTCTTTTGTCTGTTATCTTTGGTAAGGATTTCAAATCTGTTATCATTAATACCAGACAGTAAGCTCACAATTACATTCTTATTGCAACCTTTCCTGAATTTAAATTATGTGGTATGACATATTGATCACTGACAAAGGAAAAAGCACAAACCTTCGCTCACACAATAAGGCTTGGGTCCCAGGAAACATGTCTCCCATCATGCAATCCATTTAGAATTTCAACATCGTCCTCCGCTATTGTAAAATCAAACACCTATGGGAATGCACATAGAGTTAACATCATGAACAGAGAGAGAATCAGGAGTGTTTCCATCATTTAAGTTTGAAGCAGAACATTTCTATTTTTTTTTTTATCCTTCTGGAAATTATTCTTAGATTTCATCACAGAGAAACATCATTCTATTAAGCTAACAAGCTCTACTTGGCCCTTTGCTGTCTTTGTGACTCATTTTCATTTGCCAACCCTGTTGAGATGCTTTTGCAGCACTCTGGCCTCAAGCAAGGCTCCAAGACAATGGCAGCACCAAAGCTGTTTTTAACAGCATTCTATATGGTCACGGCCAGAGGTATACAAATACTGACTGCAATCCCTCTGGAAACCTGAGCTCAATATTTTGGTTATATCCAGATGTTCGTTTTAAAAAGTATTACAATTCTTTTCCTCAGAACTTTAGCCAAATAGAATTATTAGAAGGTATAGGAATTTTTATGAAGTTAGCAATCTGAGGTTTTATCCATCTATATCTTTTCTACGTGTACTTAGAGAAAATACTCATGGATCAGCTAATGCAGAAAAAGATACAGTGCTACAGCTTCTCAGTACCAATGCTGACTTGAAAGCAACCGCCTCTTTTCATGCATTTTGACTAGGAATCATTGAGACTCAAACTAACACACTGGCATGGGTAAAAAAAAAAAAAAAAAAAAAAAAAAGGAATTGTGATAAACAACATCAGACAACTGTAATTCCCCCCCACCCCATCCTAAATGTTTTGAGTTTTGCTGCAATGCAATCCTTCAACTGCATTAAATGAATTGGTGAGGCCACAGAATAAAATCTGTAAAACAAAGAATTAACTTGGACTTAAAAATATCATCGGGAAAGAAAAAAAAGAGAAGGAGAGATTTTTAACCTGGTTCTGCTCATAATACTTTGCCACAAACAGCTGTGCTTGTACCACAGAAGCAGGGCAGATGTTAGAATAAATAGTCGAGGCAGGAGCTACATAAATAGGCACAGCCACCAGGAGAAAACCTCATTACATGTGTGTTAATTTACACTTAGAGCACATGGACAGTGATTTAACTGACAGTCAGATGTTTGCTGTCTTCTTCTCAATTTACCAAACAGTTCATACTCCTAAAATATTTTTGAGAGAACAGTAAGTTCGTGGATTCCCCTCCCTCACCGCCCCCCTCCCAAAAGCACACTTTCAGGTTACAGAAATGGGGAGAAATATAAGGAATGACTTAAAATCAGTCAGTATAACGAGGAAAAAAAAAACAAACAAACAAACAGGGAGATGATGCTGTCAGTCCTCAGTTCCTTCCCACTTCTCTTCGTGCATACCCTACATCCTGTGACCTTCTCTGTAGGTCAATGGCAAGAAGGTAGGGGAAGAGACAGCTTTGCCAGGACTGACTTCCTTAAGAGGTATCTGGGGTATCTCCAACGGAGTTTTTCAGCTTTCATACAGTGTCCTTGTGCTATGCAGAGCATACAAGTTCCTTACATTTGATCTATATGCTTATCATAAAAAGAACCTAACCATAACCAGACTAGATTTTCTACTATCACTCAAGTAACAAGTAAAGATATTAATGACAAAAATCAACCATGAAAGTTGATTTTTCAGTATTCAGTAACTCTGTGGGTATCTGTTTTGTATGTGGTGGTTAAGTTTCCATTGAGTTCTGGCATTTTTGAATTATGTGCATTTTCTTTTTTATATATATAATTTCTTTATTTTTTAAATATACTGTGGTAATTCTAAGCTGCTATAACTTGCTAATTTTAACTGAGTTGCCCTAATATTAAAATGGTACAGGACAACAGATAGACAAACCAAAATATGAAAAACAGTAGTTTGGATATTAGCAAACTTGACTGCATAGCTCAATCTTACCTTGCAGTTTTCCTCTATCCTTTCTGCTTTCGTGGACTTCGGAATAGTCACAATCCCATTCTGAAAAACATAATTATTTTCATCATTAAAATTTACATAGCTTCAAAGAAAATACTCTCTTCCAAATATTTTAAGATGTTCCTCATGCCGTCTGAGGTTTTTCTTCCATTTTTCAAATGACGCTGACATTTCCATAGGTTATTTGTAATCGCAGTTACGTACAGTGCATTAAATTCCAACACAGATTATGTAGGCACTGTAAAACACTATTTCACTGCTCATCCCTTTGTGTTGAGTGACAGAAACAGAATGGTTCCCCTTTACTGTTTATAACTTTTTTTAGGAAACATCTCTTATATTGGTGATTCCTTTCATTCTCTACAACCAGATTATTTGCGTATTTAAAATAGTGCCATGGTTTGTGTACTACATTCCAAATTTCCTGGACAACAATTAGTTCATAGCCTATCAATATACTGAAGGCAAGAATATTTTCTTTATAAATTCTGTTTTGAGGCACAATATACCAAACCATTTGCATTTTATTTTTTTCCTGAAAGAGAAGACAGGTTTTTAATTACTACCCTCCAATTACCTGTATACTCCAGCGTATGCAAATCTGTGCTGGAGTTTTGCCATATTTCTTTGCCAGCTGAATGACACTAGGATGAGTGAGTGCTTCACCTTTGGCTAAAGGACAATAGCCTTCAAAAACAATACCTCTGCTCCTACAGTAATCCACCAGCTCCTGAGGCCGTTGGAAAGGGTGGTACTCAGCCTTATATAAACAGAAAGAAACTTAGTGAAAACCTTGAAAATACATTTAGTAGAAAACATTGTCTTTGATAAATGAGGATATTTTTACCCTATTGCTTTTAAAATGCAACACAAGTGAAATCACTGCTTTGGAAGATATAAATTATCAGTTTTAGAAGATATATGAAGGATATTAGCCTACAAACATTTTGCCATTAATTGGCACAATAATTTCCTATGCATTGTATGTTTACCACAGAAATAAAGTATGAGTAGTTGTCTTCTCTACCTGCGGTTGGACTTACACTGCTGATCTGCTCAGTGTTTGAGAAATGCATGCAAATACATACTGTGAGTCAGCATTAGGTCATTTTTATGGGTGATTTGGGACTACCTTCTCTTCCCCCAAATTACTTATTTTCTTATCTCTTGGCTGATGTTCTTCTTGGGGCTGCACAGGCAAGGGGAGGAGGCAGGGCTGAGCCTGGGTTTGCAAGACGCTGACCAGAATATGTCTAGGGTGAGGGCCTGACCTGTGAAGCAAAGTGTTGGCACTGACTGCGGATGGAAAATCCTGTATTCCCTGCGTGGCGTCACAGCCAACAACACAGAGGGAAGCAGACGTGCTGCGGAATGAGCAGCTCTGGAGAGCCTTTGCTAGGAAGGCAGATCACAGATTGCCCAGAACCAGTTAAAAGGAGAAAAGGAACAAGCTACAAAGACAGCAACTGGAAACAAAAGTTACTGGTACGTAAAGATCTCGAAAAAGCCACTTACTCTGGCACTTAGTGAAAGCCAAAAACAAATCTCTGTAACATTCCTTTCCTCTATTTACTTCAAAAAATATTTCACAGCTTATACGTTGTAAGAAACGCACCTTCCCCTGCATTCAGGTGAAAAGTGGTGGCATTTTCTTTTAAAAAGAGAGAGTACATAATCATGTGATGTGCCCTCAGCACAACCAGCCGTCACCGCTGTCCCAGTGATCCAACTCCTGCGCATTTAGGAGAAAAGCACTCGCTTCTGAACAATTACCTCAACACATGGAATCTGGAAAATTTCTTCTGCCATAAAAAGGACAAATGAACATTTCCTGTTTCTCATCTTTAGTACATGTTGTCTTTTCAGACAACAATAGTCAGGAACAATAGGCTGGCAGTCATTCAATACACGCTAAGAAAAAACTGCCCCTCGAAGGCTGGGCTGAGTCAGCCTAAAGCTGCTATGATCTAAATTACTAGGTGGACTCGGGAACAAGGTTCAAGCAGCAGACACATCCATGTCTTCAACCTTTGATGTTTCTTGACCTTTGCGTAGCCTTTGTATTTCATGTTTATATTTGAAAGACCAGTGTTTAGGTCATACAGTTATTCACTCCTTTGCACCTGACCCGACTAGAAAATATTCTCAGTGTTTATTATGCAAAACTGAGGGGGAAAAAAGAGTGAGCAAGCAGTTCCTTTCAGAACACTGATTAACAAAACCCAAAGCAAGCCTAACGTACTTGCTCCTTATCCAACTACACCACAAGACTGAGCATCTTCGAGAAACACCACGTACTCTCCTGGGTAAGTATCATTTTGCACTGAGTATTAGATACAGATACAAAGTGTCTTCAAATGTGTTAATATACTGTGAATATTGGGGTTTCATGGAAGTCTTTGTAAGTATTGTCTATCGCGTGTATTAATAGTAATAATTTTAGAAGAGGTTCTTTACACTAAGTATAATAAGTAACGTTGAAAATACTAAATAAAGAATTATTTATGATCAGATGCTGAAAAATCTGAAGCATCTCTATAGCATCAGGTGCCTTATTCAGCATTTATTACTGATGTGCCTGCAAGCAGCATTTAGCTGCTGGTCTAAAAAGGGTTCTCAGCAGCAGAGCTGCGCCATAAGTACTTAAAGCAAGTAGAGCACGCTGCTGAGTTAGCCGCTTGTTTCACCAACAGGCTGTAAGCAACAGCCACCTCCTGCCTGGGAACGTGATTTGTGCCTTTCGCTGAATCCAGAGACTCCCAGATTTCACGCGCTGAATTTTGTCACACACCTTTGTGTATGGTAGGAGCAAGTATTTTTCTTTTTAAAAGTAATCCTAAAACAATGAAATGCATACAATGAAATAATTACTATTGAATTTATTTTGATTTTGAAACCTTTCTGGAAGATTCCAGCAGCATCTGAGTGCAAGGCGCTAGCATCCTGAGCTGAGCAGGCACAGGGTGGGTGGCCAGTACGCGCTTCCCCTCAAAATAATAATTCCTGCTTCCTGGCCTGCCCCACCCTTGCTATTTTAGTCACCAAGCTTTTCTCAGGCAAGGGCTGTCCGTCATACAGCTGCAAAGGAAGATCTTGGTCTGTTCTGGCACTCTACCCTGAGTGATTTGTGTGTAAAATCTGTCATACATTTAATAAAGGAGTTCGCAGTTCGCGTTACTGAACCCTCCACAGCTGCTACTTGGTCAGCCACAGGGGAACTCCAAGAAAGCACAGATTTTTATGACAGTCGTACCGCAATGGGGGAAAGTTAAGCCTAATACATGGACCTAGACCCTCAGTAGGGCACACGTGACAGTGCACACTTGAGAGTACACGAGCCTTACTCATTCCACCAGATTCATCAGATCTTTTCACCTGGTAGAGCTCTCCTGCATCTGGATTTCAGTCAGCTTCTCGAGGGGAATGCAGACTTACAATTATTTTTCCTCATAAAACTGACATTTAAAATTAGTTGTCTTCATAGAGGAACAGTTCAGGTGAGCTTACATACAAATGCCTCAAAATCCTAAAATACCTTTTTACCTTTTACAAATGTACATAATTGGGCTCAGTATCAACAGTGACATTTAACACATTTAAGTCGCTTCTGCAAATAACTTCTTCATGCAGTACAAAAATATTGATGAGCACCCCTACATAGAATCTGGAGATCAGTTTAGTTTCAGTGAGTTTATCAAGCGAATGTATACATTAATTATTATTTTTCCTACTGAGTAACAGGCACAAGAGGAAGTATTTTCCCTGAGCATAAATACAAGCCTTTCACTGCCAAGTCAATTACAAACTCTAGCATACGAAAATGTAACTTCTAAGCTAAATTTCACTCTACCTGATGCCAGAATAAAATATTTTTAATGGTTTTACTTAGAGCATTTGACAGTAGTTTTAGTAGTAAGTCATAATTTTAAAAACTGCTTAATTACTACTGAATACATTAGAAAGAGTATATTCTCGAAAAGACAGCTCTTTCCTACTTTGGTTCATCCTACCTTATTGAGGAACGTATGTTTTTCCCCAAGAAGAGAAGCAGTGCTTACAACTTGGCTCGTTAAACAGAAGCACTGCTTTCTACCTAGTTTGTGATGACTACAAAAAGTCTAATGAAGCACCTCATTTCTCCGGCCTTCCTACTTCCTTCTCTTCATAGAATAAATCGGTTTTAACATCCTAAGAACTGTTGGAGCTGCAACACTAAATTTGTTATGCAAATTTAAAACAGGTAATAGGAAGTGATTTTCCTTCATTTCTACATAATGACTGCTTGCAAATGTTTTGTATTTAAGAGATCAGTTCACTGAAAGACTAGGCTACCTCAGGCATAACTACAGCAAAGATCTTCTGTAAGCAATGGACAATAAAATAAGAATTGAGTATAGCGCTTCCATGCTCAACTTAAATTTAAGAATTCATTAGAAAACTTTCGTAATTGCCCTTTGGTAACCTTTAGACTAGTCAGCAAAACCCCAGAGATGTTAAGTTCTGTCACATTCTGAGCCACCTTTTTGTGCCTGTTTATGACATTACACCATGAAATGCTGCCAAAAATCCTTAACACCTGCAGAAAAGGAAAAAGCACGTGTCTGCACTTCAGCCATTCCAGCTCACAGTTCTGTGTTAGCTTTAAGAACATTTCCACTGGCAGTAGGTGGTAGGAACTGAAGCATGAACTTCTACCACAGCTGCAACAAGGGAAGAGCTGTCAGCATGCTGGAAGTCTGCCGGAATGTAGGTGGCAATCACTGAATTTAATGCAATCTTTTTGATTAAAATAAGGAGAGACCAAGGGGAACAGCACCCTTGTATGGATACAGAATCACCTAAGTCTTTCAGTGTTGCTTAGAGGAATTACATTTAGTATTTCAACACATGATCTCCAAAACTTTGTTAACTCTGCAGACACTAAACATTTAGTGCTACCTGAATTTTATTTCTAAACTGTTTTATCATCAAAAACTGGTGCGCTGACCATTTGTTTGTGCCTTAACACCAGTCACAAACAAGCTGCCTGGCAAAAACTGGGGAAATAAAAGGACAAAGGACGTAATTATTATTATTTCTTTCCAATTCAGGTCATCTTCCTGAATGGTTTCCAATATCTGTATAGAAATGAAAGAGAAGAAATTGCAGAGTAAAGCTGATTATGTGTAGTCTTTCAGGCACAGGGCTGTGGAGGAGTGAGTGGATTAGTAACCAGATACTTTAACTCTATTTCTCCACTCACCTGATTAACATGTGGAGTAACCACACAGTCTTCCTTTAGTTGCTCAAGATGACTGATAAGAAAGTTGCTTACGCCAATTGACCTACACAAACCTAACAAGAGAAACAGAAAAAAAAGTGTTGGGATGATCTTAACTACCTAGAAGGATTACTTGAAAAATACCACTTTCAAAAAAGAAAATGATTGGTACAGATCATTTCTGTAGAGCAAAACACTGCAAAGAAACAGAAAACAGCACTGAAATGTAGTTTGACGGTATTATCTGAAAGCATGGTTTCGTCACAGCCACACTAGGAAATCATTTTATAATCTAAACACACTGGAAACTCCCCAGTGTATAAAAACGCCAGGCTAAATTCTGGGAAAGGCTAATGTAGTATAAGCAAAGAACAATTGGACTTCACCAGAATGAAAAGAAGGAAATGGTGTTCTGAGCAGCTTGCCAAAGCTAAAGAAAAGTGGAACATTTGCAGAAGACTAATAAGGTGTGAGCAATAAAACACAAGGACGTGCAGCCCAAATGAACTACATAACCCCACTTATATTTTCATTAGCTTATTGCTATTAAAGAGACATTAAATAAAACTAAGTATAACAACTTTAAGTAGTGTCTAACAAGAATTAAGAAGTTCAAAAGTGTAGGAAGTAGAATCTGCATAAGAATGGCTAGATTTCTCTGCTCCTGTAGACACACAAATCAAATGACACATAGGTGATAATGAAAGCTTTTTTGTTTTTACCTTAACTGTGTATATATGTGAATTAAGTGCTGACAGTTCTGAAATCAGATGTCTTCCTTCAAACCTCAGGTATGATAGAGTGCAACTCCCATTATAGGCCTGTCACAATACCTCAAACCCAACTACTCCTTGACAATTTGGTCCCTATTCTGTGCTAAACACAGTTAACAGGGCAAACAGTTGTCATCAGGCTAGTAGAGTTCCCCTTAGGCTGTAGATTCTGCAGATTATGGCTCAGGCTTATTTCTTTAAGAAGTGAACTTTGGCTTGACTTGATCTGCATTTCAACCTGTAACTCTGCAGACGGAAAGTGCCTCAAGTTGTGTGAACATCAGAGTCCTAGCATTTCTCCTGGCCAATTCTATACTGTGTACACGTATATCCTCCTCCATATACATACATACAAATAGCTGTAGCAAAAAAAAAAAAAAAAAAAGGAATTAAGATGAAAGTTATATATTTTTATTTATTTATTAGAAAAAGAAGATGCTACTTGGTAACTTCAGGCATTTGGTGTCACAGAAATGACTTCTGGACTGAAATTGCCATTGTCTTGAGGTTGACAGGGAGCTATAGGGAGTACCTTTGATATTGAAGCGCTAATACAGAACACATAAAAAGCACATATTAATGAAACTGAAGTGCACAAATAATTTAAAAGGAGTAATTTTGCTTATCTAGAATAAAGGTGATGAAAAAGTTGGAGGAAAATGTATTAACCATTCCTAAACTATTCAGAAAATGTACATGTGTTTTATCAATAAAAAAGTAACATGCTTAGAGACTATGAATTAGCATGTAAAAATTTTGCAGGTTAGATTTGCTCTAGCAAAATAAAGAAATTAAAATTTTCCAGCCTTCTCCTATGAAGTTTAGTAAGTAAAGTTACAGCTTGCTAATTATTAGAAACACACTGTTAAAGTCCTTAAAAAGCAAAACAAAACTTGTGTTACACCATATAAACATAGGTAAATTGCTGCTGTGTTGCTTTCATATGTTTTAGCAGTAGAAGCAGATAAGCAGCACAACAGCAAAACCTGCATGCATACTACTGCTTTTTAATGTGGTTTCTTTTGTAGAACACAAGGACAAAAAAATACATTAGCAATTGAAGTGCTAGACAGCTTTCACTTACAGAAATGATCACTGTTCAAGATGTTTAACATAATTAGGTTATAACCTGCATTACAGCAATTTGCATAATTTGTATGTAATCTGCCAGAAGGAGCGAAACCCAAGCTTTTGATTTCTACTGACAAACAACCCTGGAGTGTCAACACTAATAAATCATTATGCCAAAGAAATGAGAAAAACATTTGCAGTTTTAACACAATGGTGAACCAAAATATTATACACAATTGTTGAAAGCCAAGGAGTTACAAGAAACATACTGTTACTGCCCTTGAAGAATAAAGCTTTTATTTCAGGCTGAAATAAAACAAACCTCAAACACAGACATGAACGATGAAAGCTTTTATTAAACTCGTCCATTCCCACAAAATCTTCAATTTATTTTTTTTTCCCCTATAGTATATTTCAAGATGTTTTGCTCTTAACAGACCTTGAAGCCTGTTCTGTAGTCTCACTGCATTTACTGATAGGAAGCTTTTGATTGACTTCCAATCAAGAAATTCCACGTTAGTTATGTTTTATACCATAACAGTTTGCGTCATAAGTCTCAAAAACACCAGAATACCAGAATGCTCCTGAAATGTGTGTGCGTGTGTGTGTTGGGGGGGGGGGGAATGGGGGGTAGTACTTATTTCCAATTTTATACCTGTTTAAAGAGCTTAGAAATCCCATTTCAAAGAATTCAGGCAGATTTCATATCTTAGTTGTTATGACAACATCCTTTTAACAAAATCAATTTAACTAGTCCTAAAGTTAAAGTCCTCTGAAATAAAAGTTTACAATATGCTAGCTGCAATAGCTCTGGAAAGTACACTTTTACAAGATATATCTATGCTATCTTTCTTACAAAGTCACAGCACTTCAACTCGAGAAAAGTATTTCCTCAAGCAGATAAGGAAGATGAGTGGTTTGGCCCCAGGAAGATTTTGAGAAACTACCATGTGCAACAAGTTTGCAATTCCCCATTAGTTCCTAAGGCTGTTGAGTCTTTGCCCTACTCCCCGTGGCTCTGACTTCAAGGAAAATTTGGCAATGATGCTTCTTTTATGTATGCTAAAAATTGATTGGCCAATGCACAATGGTGGAACAGAAATTTTCAGCCAGCTTTGAAAAACCGTCACGTAACTCTGTACGACACGTTAGAAAACATATTGGCCCTCAATATAATGGTTAATAATAATGAGGAAAAAAATCTATTTTCCATTACACACAAAAAATAATCTGGGCTGCCACCATGCAGGTACTTTCACCACACTATTTTACCCCCAGCTGCTAATGGACGGGCTTGCAGTGGAGCCGTGTTGTTTAGCTCACAGCAGTTTTTATGGCAACCTAGAAAATGATTGGGTATTTTTTTCTTTCCTTAGTATAATACTAAATTGTACCAAGTTTCATGGACACTACTAACCTTGCAACAATACAGCATAAATATACTGTCTTGGCACCATAACACTGCTTTAGTACAATAGTGAGCCTTATCTTTCCCAAGCACTACTGTGGACTTTTACCAAACTTCTAAATGCTCTCTAACATCAGCTGTACAAAGTTCAGATCAAAAAGGTTCTTTAAATGACAAAATTGGATACTGGGTTTGTGGGGCCAACTTTCCTCCCCCTCCCTGCAGCCAGAGCACGGGCAAATTCCCACATCCGCAGAACAGTGCCCGCTCTGTTCCACGTGGGCCACAGAATGCACACAAACAGGGAGCCACTTCTCACAGGAGGTCAGCTGCAGCACCTGCATCTTTATTAAAGGAGGTTACACAGGTTGGAAAGGTCCACATCCTCTGTGATATGCACATTAAGAACTTCTCTGTAGGCAAATGGTATTACTCAAAAACCATAAAGGGTGTGATTTCAGCACTGCTTGCTAAATCCAAGCTGTAGGCTGAGTGTGTCCCACATACAGAGTGCAAGCCAGAGCCTTAATAAACAAAACAGACAACTCTTACACACATCCAAAAAGGAATTAATTTCTAGATCTGTAAGACTTGCTTCCATTTCACAGGCGTAGACACCAAAACACTAAGTGTCCTATCTAATGACACACAGGAAGACTGTGGCAAAACTGATGACAAGACCCATTTCTTAACTGAAAAAAAAAATCATGCTTCCTTCCCCAAAGGATGTTTTTATCCTATCCATTACTGTAGCATCGGAGTATTACCAGCCTTAAAATGACTTTCCTGCTTCTACAATTCCATGAGTATTACTCCTGCTGCAAATCACCTACGAACCACGACAAACTGCAAGACCAAAAAAGAAGCATGAGTAGAAGTCAACTTGTCAGTTTCTGTGACTGAAATCTCATAAACATTTGGTTTACACAACAGTAAAGTAGCTAATTAAGTAGCATGATGCAGCAACACGAGCTAAATGTATTCTCAGTCTTGTTGATTCTGGCTGCTCATCTTCATTACTTCAGTGCAACATCACCTCATTTATACTGACATGCTTTGCTCTGGAGTTGGCATTACACACCAGATCAGATTAAAAGTGCTACCAAAAAGGGTGTTCATCTGATTGTCTTCAAAACTGAATCAGTTCCCTTGTGCTTTGATGGACTCTTCCTTCTCTCGTGGCAGTTTTAAGCATGTAGAATAATACTGGGTGCAGAACACCGCCTAAAAAATAGGCTTAAAGATATTTTTATGTCAAGAACATTCTGAAGCCCCTGTTAAAAGCAACTGCTTGTGAACGAACAATTGGGCAGACAGACCTGTAAAAACAACTTGGTACAGAAACAATCCCACTATAGCTTGAGGCAGTATTGCCACCACACACTGTGCTGTGAAAACGGGGTCAGCACTATCAGCAACCCAGCTGATCCATGGCTCAGCCTGCAAACACTCTTAAAATGAGCACTTAGAAAGTAGCGTGGACACAACACAGTTGGGTTCTAAACAGACTTTGTTTCACCTGTAACTGCGATGGCACTGTTTCCCGAACTAGGATATTTTGGGACTTCAATATTAGAGAAGACAATGATTCCCAGCCGACACAAGTAACAACAGCCTCACCCATACCAATTAAACAACACCAATTTACGATTGCTAAAGTCTAATACCTTGGGTTCAGGTTCATTTGCTGAGCAGGTAAGTGACACCTTTTCCCCAAATCATGTATGTTACTTCCTGAGACAAAAGTCCTTTTGGGCAAGGACTTTCCTTTGAATTGCATTTCAGCAGTGCTTTCCCAAGAGTTCTTGTGTTCACACTGGGACCTCTATGCAAGGCTGTATGGATGCACAGAAAATGCACACAACTGCATAGATTTGCTTCCAGGAAGCTAAGTAAAAAGATACTTGTGAATTTATCAAGAATGAGCTTCACAGGCTTATAGAAAAAACACAAACAGCACATTGCAGTAAATCATGAAACAAAGAAGTCTGAGGGCTTATTTTTGCACTTAGAATAAAGTCCATTACCAAAAAAAAGGGAAAAAAAAAAAAGAACAAGGAATAACAAGGGTAAACATTCTTGCCAATTTAGATCTGCCAATTCTATGGCAATTTCTTATTCTTAAAATGTTGCACAATATGAAGACATGATTTTTAAAACTGTGTAGTCATTTTATTTGCATATATCTTTTATTGCTGCCTTATCTGATCAAGTGTGTTGGGTGTGGTGCAACCAACATCCTCACCAACTGCAACCACCTTCAAACCCATGAAAACACATCTCTGAAGTGTTTCTGATCATAACAAGCCCAAGAGATGTCTTTATATGTGCAAAGAGGATACTACTGATAGTGTGAAATAGATGTGTTGTTTACTGTGAAAATCATTTACTTATTTTTACTTATTAAAATTTTAATGCAATTTCCACACATGCACACTCACATGGTTTCTACCAAGAAAAACACTCTTAATACAAGTATTTGTGGAACTGTAACACAGCTGCATGCCAACTGTCAGTTGTTCATCATTTGACAGTATCAGCACAGATGTAAAATTATTTTTCAGTAGAATAAAAGCAGAATGTCATCTAGGAAAGGATGTACTACAAATATGTGCCACCTACACAAAAGATGTGTTTGGTTTACTCAATTCTTACTCATATCTTTTAAAACTGATACATAATGGAGGAGGAAAAAATGAAAATCGTGCTGTTCTGTGCCAAAGAAGAATAGGACCAGGAAATTTTTAAGGTTGATTAGATTTCTTCTCTCACTTGGAATTGGGAAAAGCATAGCGTTTTTGCCAGTAACATCATGAATTCACTTACATTACTAGGGTAAACAGTTTCTGTTACTTTATGGAGCTTGCTGCAACATACATGAAGCCTGTTAAAACTAACAAATTAATGGAATAATCATTTTAAAGGGCATTTCTCTGTTTACCAAAAAACATGTGAACACGTTAAGGAATTTCTGATGCAAGTATGAATATCTCATGTAGGCATAAGCTGCACTGCTTACCCTAAGCAGATAAGCAAAAAGCACAACTTTCAGCAAAATGGCATCAGGTCTGAGAGGAATCTGAACCCCCAACAACCACCATGTTACTGCTCCTGCCAATTACAGGCAAAAGCTGGCTGCAGGCTCTCATTCTTCCCAGCATTTTGAGATGGAGAGACAAGTAATCGTGTGCATGTGTGTATGAGAGCTTGCCAAGACGATGGGCTAGCCACAATGCCAAAATCAAGGTCATTAAAGACACTGCATACGGAAAGGGTCACTTTGCTAGAAACAGCCCAATTACCAGTGAGCATATATAATGACTATTCATGATGTCAAAGCAGTTTGCCACACTGCTTTCATCTGCCAGCAGACAAATGCCTATACAAGAATGCTGCAGCTGTCAAGGGAACATTTGACTCAACATATGTGTCTTGGAATGGGTTCTGTAGGCAGCCTGGCCGCCGTCCTGAGGAACCAGAGAAGATAATTCCACACAATGACAATGTTTGAGACCACAAAAATTCCAACCATAGCCTTGATATTACACCAACCCTAGTTGATTTCAGCTGTTACAACAGGAAGAGCTAGTGACTGCACACAAATGTCTCACTGACCAAAGCAGGATTTTATTCTCCGTTCTCCCTCAGCACTGTTTACCCCATAGGTCTTTACAGAAGACGTGTGCAGTCTGTTGAACAAAGGCACAGGTCGAGAATTCTCTGCCTCTCAGCACTGCAGTACAGATAGATTTGTCTCCTCCCTCTGTGACCTTAAGGCCACAGCTCCCCTGAAACCGCTCCAATGAAAATAGAGCAGAGTAACAAGTCACAAAAGATTAAAAAAAAAACAGCCAAAAAACACGAGATGTTACGTTCTCAGGCACAACAGCATTTCACTGGAACTGTTAACAACCAAAGAGGGTAACCACACCTAAAACAAATACTGTTCAGATTCTTTCCTAGTTTTAATTGTTCATGTTTCCAGTTCAAATCATATCAAGAAAAAGGATTCTTTTGGAAAATGCCACCCTCTGATCCCTTTTGGTGAAATACAACAAGAAGGTTCTTAAAAACAGCACAGTGGTAAGCCACAGTGGAGATTTTTGACAGAAAGCAGAGGAGCTCTCCCTTAAGTCACCTGAACATACTGTTTTCTACTTATGAGAAGCTTCTGATGTTACAGCTCAACCTCAAATTTTTGTTAAGAGAGAGGAAGCAAGCACTACTAGGCACTCAAGAATTAAAACCAGTTACGTTAAGGATGTCTGCACTCCGCAGTGAATGCACTTGTACCTTTTCAGGTACCCATTTAATTGACACACGTTGCATTCAGATAACAGCAAACCTGTTCTTTCTTCTACAGACAGAAGTACTTAGGAGTTTCCTAAAATTGGACTCATTGTAATCTGTGGAGTCTTGCTTAACTTTTTATACAAGCTTTCTGCTCCCTAAAATATGTATTCAAATAATTTTGACATATATATATATATATATATATATATATATATATATATTTTAAACTTGTCACACAGAGCTTTTTTTTTTTATCTTGGAATAAAGACAGGATCTTACAAACCAGCATATGCTGACCTGGACAGACACACAGACTCAAGGTCTCTCTTCAACTGGGTAAGAAGATACTTCAGTCCAGAAGCCCTACAAGCTCTGCTCCTGCAGTCCTGTCTTTCAGCTACTATGCAGTGACTCTCAGATGATCCTGGTTGAGTCCATCTTTGTAGAAACAACCCAAAAAGCTCTCTCAACGCTATAAACATAAATACAGTTGGGATTATTTTTTTTTTTGCATCAACTTGTGGCCATTATGACCAATCTAAAAACTTAATGCGTTAAAAATTGTCTGGATTGAAGATTTTTACTGTCTTGGGCACTAATGTTTTATTTACCTTCCTTCTAGTGTAATGGGTAATAACAATAAAAAAAAAAGGCTATTAATAATTTAAATCATTTTAAAATGTTGTTTTTCTCAGGTAAGTGCAATTTTGCAGAATAAACATCGTCTGGATTTAAACTGAAGGCAAAGATGAGATTTTCAAATACCTGCACTCAAACTATCTGTAAATACAAAGAAGCTATTAAAGAAAAACTTATTAATTTCAGTCAGACCAAAGACTTAGGTCAATATTGAGATCTTTTAATCATCTCACAAGACTCTTGCAGATAGATAGGCCTTATTAGCCCCAAAACACCAACCGATTTTTCCACAATTTTTCCACAAGAACTGCTCTTTCAGAAACTCTTCAATGTGGACACCACTAGCTGCTAAACTCACTAGCAAGTTGAGTAACTTCAGTCTTTCCTTTGTGAATTGACTGCAGAAGCACATTATTCATTTTTAAATGGTCAGTTCTTAGACACGAACATTTTAGTTTCTGCTGTTGTTTTTCCTCATGCCAACCCTCTCTCTCCCAACATTCCCTAAAATAATAGTACTGCAAGTAATTTTCAGGTAACAATGATAACCTGAACCACATTCAGAGGAAATAAAGAACTCACCAGTTTACCACAGGACTTAATTTTTTTTCCTTCCCAAATGAAGATATATTTTTTCCTCAAGTAAGGATTTTGACCAAATAATATATTTAAAGTGAATATTCATACTGAGGCCAATACATTATTCACATAACACACAACAAGGCACAAAGATATGCAGCAAGCATTTAATCTTCAACGGAAAGTCTAGTGGTTAACCATACAAACAAATTATTTAACATTTTCCTCAGGAATCATTGCATTTCCATCTCCAGAGTGGTTAACATTTGCGTATCACTTCAGTAACACATGGTTATGGTCGGAACATCCAGAGGCTGCATCCCTTAAAGCAAAACTGTGTTAGTTAACATCTGAAAGCACTTGATTCAGCCAGACTAATACATCATCTACAGCAAG
This sequence comes from Anas platyrhynchos, assembly GCF_047663525.1. NCBI lineage: Eukaryota > Metazoa > Chordata > Aves > Anseriformes > Anatidae > Anas > Anas platyrhynchos. The sequence continues at coordinate 10,883,111 of NC_092594.1, read as the reverse complement.
AGGAAAATTTAGCTGAGGTAACAAAAATAAATGCAAACTCAGATGTCTACAGAGATATGCAAATAAACAAAAAATAAAAATTACCTCTGCAGGTGAGGTCAGGGATAGTATTTCCAGTGTCTTACCAGATAATCATTGAATAGCTCACAGTCTTTCCCAGTAGGAAGACAGATAGAGAAATAAAGACAAGAAAGATCACAAACACATGCAAAAGCAGAAGAAAGACAATGGGACAGGAATAACAATAGCAAGTGAAACTACAACCTATTTGCAGCTCATTGGGATGGCATATCTAGGCACAAATGACAGATAGTAACTTAAATATACATCAAAAAGCACTGTTCAAGGGAAAGACAAAGTAGCCTGCTGAATGGCCCATCTTCAGACTTGAAGTCATTGATGTTTTGAAATATTAGGTTGGTGTTGTGTTTCTTTAAAAACTAAACGTTGTAACTTACACAGCAGAAAATACTTTTTGCAACTTCCCTTATGCTTAATATAAAAAGCAAGAATGAAAAATGTATCAAAGATAAACGTAGATACTTCTACGTTTCCAAAGGCAGACCAAAAGTACTTAAGGGGCTGAAATGCAAGAGAGTGGGTTTGTTTATAACTCTGATAAAACTGGTAGATGTATACTGCCAGCAACTGCAGCCTGTATAGGCAGCACGCTACTACTATCACTGTTTCAGTAATTGAGTTAGCAGACAGACTACTTAGTCCAAGAAGTCTTTGCAGAGTCCAAAGAAATTCTCTCAAGGTGTAACAAGGTGGGCCCACATTGCCTAGGAACTGCATGACAGGATCTTCTCTTACATTATTTGTGGTAATTTCTGTGAACGAAAAATCAAACTGACAGATACTAGAACTTGAGAGAACAGATCCCTCCTTTGAAATCCTTTTCAAAAGTTAATACCAAAGAATCTGCAGTTCAGTGTTTGTTCCTATCTACTAGCCAGTTTGGGTGACATTTTCTAAAATGCAAATGAATCTATATAGTAGCACAGTATACGTTCTGTGGAAAAATATATATATGTATACAGTGGAAAATGATATCCTACAATTACAAACAAAAATCAAAAGGAAATAAAACTTGGTAGCATGATCTATACATGAAACACAAGAGGCTACTACAAAGATGTTCTGTAGTGGCACACACATTTCAATGTAATGTGTAGATTTCCTCAAGGAAGTATGCACACCATCATTAATCTTACAGGCAGAATGTGGCAATGTATTATTTGAAAGCAACACAAAGCTCTCTTATTTAGCTTATCAGAAAGCTAATGCTGCAATTTTCAAAGAGGTTCACATAATTTATACACCCAAACACAACTGAAATATGAGCAACCAGCTCAAACGACTTTTCTGAACACCTTTAATTACTGATTCCCCAAATCTTAAAGTGCATTCCAATTCCTTCTGCCACGACAGCTTTTCATTATTACATCACCTTTCTCATAGAGCTCCTCCATCGCTGTCCAGGTTTCAGCTCGGACCTCCCGATTGCTTTTACCTGGAACATGTGCATCAGGCCAATGTATCAAATAAAGATCTAAAAAAGAAAGACTATTAAAGTCTCCAAAAAAATATGTCAACCACACAAAGCAGCATTTCCCTCCATACTGGCCCCGTAACATACTATCATCAAAATAGTTACAACTTCATCATGACAATTATTCCATACATCCATTCATTTTCAATAAATTAAATCTACAACATTTCATTAGCAAGTAAAGGTGGCAGAAGCTGCACATCTGCCTCAGGCCTAGGTCACCATAATCAAAATTTCATGGTCACACTTGCATTTAATAAGCTTTTAACCCATAAGTCCCGTTTAAAATCAAAGGGATTTTGGTCAATGTAGTTAAGTCTGGACTACTGCTGAAGCAAGCCTTCAAGTTTGGGGAACATAAATGTTTGGCAGTTGTGTAGATGTTTTATACAATCAAAAAAGTGAGCCTATTTTTTTCCTTTCTAAAGAATACTTCCGTTTATGAATTTCTGTTGGAAATTACAGCACAGCTGCTCTTTCATCCAGGTTTTTGTTTTGGTTATAATTACATTGTTCCAGCATATGCGATATTTTGTTTTTAGCATTACCAAAAATGAAAAAAATGTTTTGCTACATTTTTATGAAATATTAAAATTTTTTAAAACATGATTAAGATTTATAACTGATGAAATTAGCCAAGTTGCTACTGAGGCTGGCTGTCTTGGGATAGGATTTTTTTGCATCTTCTCCATGCAAGAAAACCTTATCTGCCTAGTGCAAAATGAAGCAAAAAAAAAAAAAAAAACAAAAACCACTAAACATGAGAAATATGTACATACTACTGGACTCAGAGTTCCAAATCAGATTATATAAATTTCCAAGGTGAGAGGACCTACAACTCCTTTTTAAGTTTGTGGACGCTGCTTATCATTCTGAAGGAGAAACTTAAGAGACACTCAAACAACTACATTTCTATTTAAATCCTAACCACAGGTTCAAACTTCAGGCATCTCAGGGAAAGCGGTGTTGACCTCTACCTCATACACTAGTCTGACACAAAACAGGAAAAAGAAACAAATTCATGAATGAGATCTTTGTGCTTTATAATATGCCTTTTTAGACAGTTCAAAAACAGAGTAAAAAAGTTAAAAAATTGAATTGTTTGCAATAAAAAGGGTCTTTTGTTCTTTAAATGTATCACATCATTCATTTACAGGACCTCTCTGTGAAAACACATCCTCTGCTATAGTTTTATTTTATTCATATTTAAGGATTGCAATAATGACTAATATACTCCTCGGCTGGTATATTAGCTTTCCACCTCTATAAATACGAATTCAACCTTAATTTAAAAGGACAAGCCAGCATAAAATTCTCAATAATACACTGGTTCCCATTTCGGCACATCATTGCAACACTTCAGAGTATTTTGCTTACACTAAAAATCTAATTAGAACAGTACAAAATTTTGTAGATTAAGATACGTTATAGCAGTATGTAAGGAAAAATGATTTTGGATGTATCTAAAAAATCATGAGCTAAATCCGCACTTACTCATATATCAGTAAGACACTAGTCTTTCAATCTCAATTGCTCAGACAAGTAAATATTGTTTACATATAATGATTTGCAGAATCTGGATTTGTGTCACATTTAAAGAAAGAGTTACTCATTCTTCTGCTGTAGTTATTACGAAAAAATACCAAGATAAGGTATTGGAATTGGAATAAATACCAATTTCTTTAGACTTTAGCTGATAACCAATATTGGAATACTGAATTCTCATTCATGTGCATGTAAAGTTTGTGTTAAAATTTCCGCTGTCTTAGAAGCAATCCCAATGATTAGAAGCAATCCCTATGATTAGCATTTGGAATTGCTAATATCACATGTTCATTTTTTATCCTAAGTCACATATGCCGTTGGTGCATTTACTGCAAAGAGACTACCATACTTCAATTTAAACTCTTCTGCTTGGATAAGGCAAATGTCATCCATAAAGTAAACGTAAGTTATTGCCATCAGATACCTACCTCACTTAAACACAGAGGAAGTGCCTACCTTTAATTCTTGCTTGTTATGCTCTCCAAGTAGGACTACTATACTTAACTATGCAGAAACAAGTCATTTAGTATGAATAAAAAAAACATCAACTTCAGCAAAAGTTTACCAAAAGTTACTTTTCCAAGAGCCTGCATATCTAGAAGCATCACAGTTTGTAAACATTTACAGAAATAGCTACACCACAGACTTCCATGTACAAAGATGCTTTGTACTCAGCCCAGGAAATTATGGAACTCTCAGAAGAGTGACTTTAACCAGCATTGAGAACTGAAGGATCTCTTGAATATTTCACAAATGCAGTACATCATCTTTCCCTGTGTTAGTGTCTGAGACCTCTTCAACGCAAACAGGATTAGCTCTTGGCATGTTACTTTAGAAAGGCGATGCTATCGTGTATGTGATGTCCATACCATCTTAGGATGTTCATTGTAATTTAGTCTTTTTATTGGAATAAAAAACACACTTAGAAACACACACATTTAAGATTAGAAAGCATCTACAGGATCACCAAGTGCAGTCCTGACTGCTAGCAGTGCTCCTGAAAGCAGAGATAAGGCAACTTATCTCCGATACACAGAGCAGAGCGGTCTTTCTGCCAGGCAAGCACCAACCACCACAGCACAGCCAGAAGTGGAAGGAATAGCACAGTACCATGTACCCTGCAATGAGCAATGGAGCTGCCACTCTACTTAAATAAACTAAGCATGGTTATTTCAAGTGAGGATCTGCTTACTTCTACTGCATGTTAGAAAACTTTACGTAAGAACTGTGAACAGTAAGCACCTCACAAACCGAGCTCTACTATTTCATCTTCATATATACACACATTCACACCTGCACCCCCACACTTTCTTTCTGGTGAAAGTATTTCCCCCTGGGGGATTACAAGAACACAAACACCGTTATTTTCATTTTGGAGGCAAGAAATTAGTTTTGAATAATTTATCAAAATAGCTTAACCAAGAATTGCACAACTACCGCTGAAGGTTTTTAAGAACAGACTACATTTTAGCTGCTGAGAATGATGTAAATATAGATTTAATTTTGTCTTGTAGCGGTGGGTAACAAATACTTTGAGCTCTCTTCCAACCATATTCTTTTTTAAATAAACTTAATTCAAAATAAAAAATGGTTCACGGTATGCGCTTGAGAAAATCACAATCAAGTTTTGTATTCACCAACTTTTAAAAGCATGCCTTAAAGATAATCAAGCTGTGGTGAGGTGCGGTAGTAAATGAGGGCCTAAGGTTCAAACATCAAAACACAGCTGCAGGAAAACTATTCATATGTGAACTGCTTTCACACATTTAAAACGCTTATAAGTTCTCAGTGGTTGTGGCACCTATAATCAACACAGTTCCTCTTAATCAACTGCATGTTGTGGAAGTAGAAGTCAGTGATTCTAATCAAATTGCTAACACTATATATAAAAATATATTTATATGGTGTATACAGACACGCACATAGGAGGAGTCAGAACTCACTGTAACAAACCTGCTTTTGAACAGGCCCTGGATCATATCAAACCTAAAAGTAAAACCACATTTTTCAATGTTTTGCAGTTATCTCAATGCAATGGCAATGCCTAGACTTTTTTCATGAGTATTCTATATAACAATAAGTAACTTCCAAAACATCCTGAATTAATACATGATCTGAACTGGGTGTATTATCATCACTCAGATGCAAGAAATTACCGAGACCTATTAAACTGAATATGCTGATACAACAAAGATTTGCCCAACTCCAGATGTGGATCTGTGATAGGTTAAATTTGGTTGAATCTGACAAGCTCAGAACAGTCACAAGGAAAAAAAAAATGTTTATAAATTCAGTAACCCACAAATCACATTCAAGAAGAATTTACTTTGGCGGTTTGATCTAAATCCTAAGGAATGCATTCTGCCACTGCCAAACCTGTAACATTTGCTGCCATTTCATATTGGTTTACTGTGACTGCTAGTTGGAGAACCGCATTTAGAAAATGCAAGGGGAACCTCTGTTACAACCACTGCCCGCAAATAAGAAAAAAATTCCAGCTTCTCATGGATATACAATCTCCTGATTCGAACAAAAACCCTGGAACACTGTTCGCCTAATACCACTTGCCTGAAACTGTCTACTAAAAAAGTTTTATAATGATGTTTTACATGGAATGCTCTCTTAAAAAGCAGTGACTGCCTCAAATCTGTTTCAACAGCTGGCATTTTCTATGGCTAACGCACGAATTTATCAACTAGTATTCACCACATCTTTAATAAAGTCTGCATGGATGGACTGTAGCCTACGTGGTCCTCAAGAAGACTTTCCTTGGAACAAAGCTTAGCTGCACAATCAGCTGCCAGGCCCCTTTTTCAGTCCCCTGAATGGCTAACTTTCCCTCTAACATAAAGGTGTAACTTATCTAGGATCTTGCAATTTTCTATATGAACCATGTATGCTTTTGGAAATGCTGTAACCACCATGTATTTGGTTAATATATGATGAAATTAGGAAATTCAAATTTAGAGAATTCTATTTGCTAGAACATGCTTGTAACACATGCTTGTAACTACATAATTTACTTTCCTCAACAGGCTGGGACACAAATTGCTGTTATTACTAGAACTTTTCCTGCCATTGAATTTCATGCCCTCTCTATTGCATAGACTGGCCAGCAGAAAGGTGATGTAAAATGCAGGTATGAATGAAAGCAGAGCTAAGATATCTAAGCTTCTAGTCTACAAGCTTATGACTGTATTTGCAAACCAGTCTTCTGTATTCTATTTACTTTTGTTAAGACTTGTGACAAGCCTCAAAATTTCCAACAAAAAGCCCTTACTCTAAACATTTGAGAAACACTTGGAAAGTTCGTGTTTCAAGGTACTTCCACTTCTTGTTTGAAAATCCTTCCAATAGCACCTTCCAGTTCAGGTGTGTTCAGATAGAAGATATTTGGCTCCCTAAAGCATGATGCTTTTTACCAACCCCATAAAACATACCACACATTGTACCTCCTCTAAGGGCCTCCTTCACTAGAACCTGTAGCACAGAACAGAGAATTCAACCTTCTCTCTTTGACACAACAGCAGATCACATTGTGTCTAACTGTTACTCTGTCATCCCATCCCTCTGGTGGAGGTCACCATCCTCACTGACAGATCCGTGAATTGCACATGAAGTATTTCCTAACTCATCACAGTTTACAAAACATGAAGTTAAAACAAACTGAAGTCAGCATCGATTTAGCTCCCTGTGTTTCACTAACTGGTCGTTCAAGAAGACATTTATAAATTGTTCACACATCTCTGCATTAATGGAAGAAAGCAGAGGAAGAAAAGGAGGGAAGACAGGAGACTGGGGAGATAAAAAAAAAAAAAAAGAAAAGAAAAAAAGCATTGGATATTGGGGTAAATTGTGCAGGCACTTGTAATGACTTCTGAATTTGTCTCTGTAATGTGAACAAAAGAAGTCTGAGTTGAAAGTATCTGACAGATATGATGTTCTGTTTATGCCAGACCACGGAGTCACTCACTTGGTGACAGTATTAGGGCATTTCTAGCTCTCAAATATTTTTTCCTCAGCTCACAAACTTCTGCTTAGCAGCAATATCCAAGCTGAGTATTTGTGCGAGCACCTACTTTAACCAGTCTGCTACCTGAGAAAAAAGCAAATTACTGAAAGGAATCACTGAGAATGATTTCCTGGAAGTGAGTCAAGTTTTCCTCTCATTGGCATTCAGTACCAGTGCCATAGAAAGCACGGGAAAAAAGAAAGCAAACACAAAACATAACAAACAGAAAGCAGAGAGAAGGAAACACGTTATTTCTCTGTTTAGAGGACAAAACCAAAGACTGAAACTTTTTTTTTTTTTTTTTTTTTTTTTTAATGAGAGTCTCCTTGCAGTGACCTGTATTTGCATGGGACAGAGAAGAAGAAATATTAATTGATTCTGATTTACTCTGTACTTGTGCAGGCAGTTCAGGGATAAATTTCCATTAGGAATGGAGCCAAAGATGTGCATATAAAAATCAAAGTCTTTAACAGATAGAGGTTTTGCCTCTTCATTTTGAAATGTACCAGACAAAAAAGCCAGCAAATATAGCACACATCTGCTATCAATAAATGATTCCACAAAATCAGTACTTCAAAAGAGCTGTTCACTTCATTAAAGTTTGATTATTGGTAACAGGTGGACAGTGAGGAAAGAGAAGCATATATGCATTTTCAGGACACTAACATATAATGTTCAACCAATTATTCCTTGATTGCCCGCATTAACACTCTCTACCAGTGTCATTATTTTAGGTTATTACTTTAAATTCATCTTTCTCTCCCTTCACTTTCTTTTGATTGCTCTAGCTAGGCAGGAAGAAGTAAAAACCAGTATAAAACATATCTTTTTTTTTTTTTTTTTTATCAGGTTCCACCACTCTTATGATCTGTTACACAGCATTAACTGAGGTCACTATTGCAGCTTGTTGCCTGTCAAACAGTAGTAAAAATATCACATCTTTGACTATCGGAAGGTCATGACCAGGGTATACTTAATACTAAGTCTAACTCAGTGTTAAATTTAGTCTTCTCATGTCTTATAGACACTTCTAACTTTTTCCTTGAAGTACATTGCAGCAGACAGATCAAACCAAAGGCAGTTATTTAGATATTTTTTTTTAGAACTGTCAATAATCCTACAAAATAACTTGTAGAAAGGACTCTCATTCTCTGAGATTTAGCAGACCACACAAGAGCTTAGGCATTTTTGTGTCCCTTGTAACAATAAATTATTGTCAAGTCTGTGAATCCTTGTTCTTTTTTAGGTTTTGAGTGTTTTCAGCAAAATATATAGCGCTTGTAGTTGATCCTCAAATCAATTTAACAATGGAATGCATTTCTACAAAAAATACACCTTAATCTGTTTTAAAAGATTTGCAACAAGGAAAAATTATGTGATCTCAGTTACAGGTATGCAAATTTCCTAGAGAACAAACAGAACAAGAAATTTGCAAAAATGTAAAGGAAGAATTTAGCTACTGTAATCTACCCACCTGTGCTACAGTGTTTTACAAGAATTCATTCATCTTTCCAAACGTTCACAGAGAAGGCATGGTAAATGAGTTATATTAAGGATACATACCAAGATAGTCAACACCAAGTCTTTCACATGACTCCAAGCAGGCTTTTTTCGTGTTTTCATAGCCATAATCACTATGCCACAATTTGGTGGTTATCCAGAGGTCCTCCCGCTTCACACCACTCTCTTTAATGGCTTTTTGGAGAAGAGATTCACAGCCGTATCTTTTTGCTGTGTCAATATGACGAATGCCACATTTCTGTAATGCATGGACCACAGCATCATGGGAATAGCCACCCTGATGGGAAGTACCTAAACAAAAGACATTAGAAAATTAGAAGTGAATTATGAGTGACATATTTCTTTTTTGATTGTTTGTTCCCCCACTTTTTTTTTTTTAATTAATATTGTCACAAAACATACTTTTTGAATTCTCACTTCACATAGCAAAGAAATGGGAACTGACAGGCAGTGTGCCCTTACACATCTCCAGGCTGTGAAAATCCGTAAGATGCTAGGTTGTTGGTGCTGATCAGAAAACAGAAAAAAATAAAGAAGTAACTGTAAAGAAGTGAGATCATAAGTCAGGCTGAAGAACATCAAACAGAAAATAGATATCTTATGATAAACCAGTATATGACATTTTATTTTCATATAGGAGCACAACATTTAAGATGAAACACTAACAGCATGAAACAAAATATGTAACTTAAAAACAATTTACATTGCATATCATGAAGCGTTTACTCTTTTGAACTCCTGGTAGTTTCAAGTTATTACTGCACTGTGGAACCCACTGCAGACTGGGCCGTGCTGCAGGTGCAATTCACATAACGTCAGGCTCAGCAGTACCCAGAACAATGGAATCCTGCACAGGGGTTAGAGAATTGGTGCACGGGGAGCCTCGGCAACAAAGTCAAGCAACTCTCATTGTGTAGGTATTCACTGGATGTACAAAAAGTGTATTTTGCTTGTCAAGGGGACGGAAGGAGGAGGAGACTCAGCAGGAAAAGCAACCAGCAGGAGGACCGTCAGATAAAGAACTGGTTGAGAGCAAGGAGGATGATATTTCTACTTACCCTTTCCTGTTAGTTGTTCTTCCTGCCGTGAGCCCCTCACCCATTCACCCCCAGTCAGACTTCCCACAAACAGTATTTTCTACAGTTTGTTTGAGGAAATGCTCCGTCAGCTATTAAAGCCAGCCTCTAAGGTGATGCCTAGTGCTTAGAGGCCCTAATTCCAGGAACTGCAGTCAGCACACGGATGGCTACAACGCTATCTGCAGGACTACAGGTCAAAAAATAATATCAAACGAAAGTTGTATCCACTGACAACTTTCTCTTTCCCTCCAAACATGGTGTTTATTTGTACATTAAGCACTGCTATCTGCACATTATGAAATGAACAAGTGCGTAAGCTCACCCAGAGGGGCAGAAAAAGGAAACACACAGTTACCTCAGATGCACCCACAGCGCTTCCCATACCTGAACTGGTGACAGAATGCCCACGAGCGCTTACAAAGTCCTTGTGCATGTACCACAAGCCAGGTTATCCTCAATGCTTAGCATTTTTGTTCATTCCCAATCTTAGAAGGAAAGTCAACGCTACTTCTATCATCCTGCTCACCACTGGCAACCCATGTTAGCTATAATACAGCCTAAGATACACAGACTCCTGAAGAGAACGAAATTCTGCTGATCACAGTGGGACAATCCCTGCCTACATTTAGGGTGTACAAAATTTGGAGTATTCAATTCTTGATTTATCTTCATAGATTTTATTATATTCCTACAGTTTTGACATGCATATCGTAAGGATTTTACCATTCTAAAGTACACAAAGTTACAATATTTTAAAAGACAGGAAATTTTAAAGAGTTTTTTCTCCATTGCCACTGATTATGACAAATACTGTAACTGGTTTAATTCCTCAACCACCTACAGATAATGTCCCTACAACTTGCTTTACACCAAAAAAATAAGTTAAGCTAATTCAAATCACACCTTTACAATTGCAATTTCACAGTCTTCATAAATGTTTAAGAATTTGATGAACGCAGCTTCTGTGCATCTATACACATAGAACACACATGCAATTATTATATTATTCAGATACTAAAGGAATTTTATTAAAAATTATATAACTGGCATAGAAAAATTACTATACTTTTTCATAAGAATCCCTTTTAATAATCTGGTATTGGTGCCAAATAAATTAGGTTGCAATTATTATGCCTGTTTCTGGCTGAATGGACTTCTCTAAGCACAGAATGAATGGAGTTCATTTAGAGGTCTTGCAAATGAACTCAGACTCTTTTCATGCATAATGGATTTCAGTAAGAACATTTAGGACAAACAGCTTTTTTTCTTTTTTTTTTTAAATTTAACCCTTTTAAGGTAAAGGGAGAGAGTGGGAGAGAAGGAAAATTCAGGATGTGTTTGTTATCGTTCCCCATTCCATGACGGCATGCACACTTGTTTAGGAGGAAATAGAGACCAAGATTACCCTTGAGGGAATTATCCTAATTTCTGTTCCTCAAGATGAATTACAACAGTCCTGATGCACTAAATAAACAAATGCTTAAGAACTTTTTACCCCTTCCTCCCCCCAAATAAAAAGAGAAACATGATTTACTTTCTCTCTCACTTTCTGGGGACCTAATGTCTTCATAATCTGTGAAAATATTATCTGAAAATATAAAAATGTCCTCTGATATGAATACTATGGCTACTTGAAATCAGTGCAACCACTTACATTAAAAGAGTTCACATTAGAGAAACTGCGGGCTGGATGTTCAGAGATCATCTCACAGATTAAATCTCTTCTGACATCAGTAGGCAATAAAAACACCCAGTTGACAAACAAAACACCTAGAAAAATACCATTCCTTTGCTGGCTGATCTTTAAGTAGTCACTTCAGAAGAAAACTCTCAGAAGAAAAATATCAAACACTCTTTTACTGATGTTTACGTGCTCGCTCTATACCATAATAAGCTTGAAATACCTTGTTCTATTAGTTTTACTGGTATTATTTCAACACTACATCAACATTAGGGCCATGTAATGCATCTTTACCCATTTCACGTTGTAAATACACTGAAGTTTTTGGTGTCAGTACAACTTGATTCCACTGATATCTTATGACATGATAAAACATAAAATGCTGCCTCCACACAGCAAATGAACATACAACACGTTTCAAGGTTCACTGCTGAGCCATTCACAGACTGGTGTGCCTCTTCTGTAGACTGGCTCAAGGACAGGCAGTCTTTACTTACTGTCCTTGCTTACTGTTATTGAAAGAGGCTGCCAGTCTTTCCTCTTCTTCTTTCACCTACTTTTGCATTCATGTGACTCCCTGACAAGCTGATTCAGCGTGCTGAACAGCCAAAAAGCGTATAGTTTTATAATTATTCAGGAAGCAGAATAACTCTCCAGAGGAAAACAAAACTCAAGATTTCAGGCAAGGAATGGGGAGAAAAATAGAGAAAGAAAAATCCCCCTTTCAGCAGCAGTAGTTAAATAATTTGATATATTCCCTGCTTTTTACTAAAACAAAAAAGATAATAAGTTTTATTCAAGCCAACCACAAAGAGATCAGAAAGCCCTTCTCCACTAACTCATCTCCTGGAGCCCTTCTTCCCTGCTGTTCCCCATTGCTATCACCGGTGCTGCTCTTGCACAAGCAGATAAGGTCACACTGACTTTCTGTAAGTATAGCACAGAACCCAAGTGTTCTTGCTGCTGCATTTTGGCTCAGTTTTTTCTTAATTGGGTCAGTTACCCTGCATATCATATTTACCATCATATGACGAAGTATTCATTGCATCCTCTCTTCCTTTTGAGAGCGGAGGGGTTTTCCTTTGCAGCAAGTGAAATCAAAGTCAAGCTTGTTATGGAGCTCTCTTTCTCCATAATTTTCATAAGGCAATTGCAGAGCATTTCTAGTTATGAAATGTGGTTACATTCAAATTTAATCACAACCAATCTTATGAAATAACTTGGACATCTTTACTCGGATCCCAAGAGTGTCACCGAACAACGTGTACCCAATGGAGCAGGTGCCCTTGCAGGAAGGAAGCCAGAGAGGTGCTGGGTTCCTAGCACCAGCAGTACAACGTCAACGTTGGCTGACAGGCACTGAGCAGACGGGTAGTATGTACCCAATCCTAAAGAAGTACTGTGCAAGTTTAGCTAAAACTCAGCCATTTCAGACCTAGGACCAAGCTGTACAAGAGGTGCAGGAATAACAGCATTTGGTGAGGCTACAACACAAAAATGCCAAAGGCGTGCTGCAGCTCTGACACCAGCTGCTGATGAAGGTGGTTTTGTATGGATATGGTGCAAGAGGAGCTGCAGCTGTTGAAGTACAGGCATAATTTGGCTTCTGACCTCATGGGACAGTGGGGAGGCCCCCAGGCCCCCAGAGCACTGCACTACAGCAGGTGCTTCCAGACAGTAGGAGCACACTGGTACAAGGAGATGCACCAGAGAACTCGACAGAGGTGTGAAGTTACACTGACACACATTTTACGGCATTACAACAATCCTGCAAGCACAGCTTCGTGTTATTCAAACACTGCTGTGCTAAGATATTGCTAACAGACCTGACTGAAGTCTAGAGATTACCACCAAGTTTCTCTTGACTCTGTAAAAGCTGTCTAGATATTGCTTTTTTTTTTTTTCTATTTCTTTTTGATTGAAGCTTTACTTTGATGTTTCAGATGTTTTTGCTAAATATAATCCACTGCTTAGTGCGAAGGGGTCACTCTGGGGCTGTTTTTCTCCTCTGTGACTCGGTTATAATAAGCTCAGACTTCAATAACAAGAGGAAGGAAAGTATGCAAGCAGGATCTTCAGCTCCACAGTGCTCCTCGGGCACCTAGGAACAGACTGCGGGAATACAGCCTAGGCACGGTGTGAGAGCAGGAGAGAGCCCCAACATGTTGATTATGTATGCAGGGAAAGGGAAGCCAGAATTGCTAGTTTTCACTCTTCCTGAGAGGAAGGAAGAAGTGGCAACGAGCCACTGTTGACAGAAGTACTCTATTCCCTCCATCCCAAAGAGGGTCAGACTGTGAAGGATATTCAGATCACCTACCGTAACATTAAGGTGCGTCGCTGATCCAGACACAACTTTAGAAAAGGAGTTATGAAAGCAGTGTCACGGGATGGCTCCCACAAGGAGCCCAGGAACTCTGCAGGCAGCACCCATTCCCAGCGGGGTGCTGCAGCGCCAAAACCACCAATTCACTAGGACGCGTTTCTGGCAGGAAAAATACACTATTGCCCAAAAAAGCTATTATTTTTCCCCTGTAGGAATAAGGGTCTTTCCAGATGAAAATGCCAGCTATTTAAATTATCCAGCTGTCATATACAAGTATTTTTTATCATTGATAACTTCTCAATTAAATGTATATGGAAGGACAAATCCCAACCTATCATTTGAAAGGTAGACTGTGAATGTCTAATTCACGTAGAAATTTCATAAGCAGAGCGGCAGCACACATTTAAATGCCCTTACAGACAGACTGCCAAATGTTGAAGCCTTTTCTTTCACTCCCCACTTTCCCACCACTGAGAGAACTATTTCTCATTAACAACCAAATTGGTTTCAGATGCTCTGCTATAAGATGTTACCTTAGAAACCGTTTGGTAAAAGACTGTGGCTTCCTTCCATAGAAATCTCAAGCAGTGAAAAGGCAGATTTTCTGGCATAAATCAAATCCAATTTCTAAGGTTCACTAAACCTTTTCTCCTCGGAATAATGTTTTGTGACTAGATCTTAGCAGTTAATAGTGCACGAAGAATTGCTGGTGTGAACCAGTTTTAAATGATTTTCATTCTATTCCCTCTGTTAACTCCATTGAAATTGCTTCCAGTACTTATCATACCTTGATAGAACTTTCAGCTTCATAACCAGTAAGGATGATACGTGCTATACAGCAAATAAAGAGACCACATACAACTATTAGTGTTATTTTCCTTCTTTCTTATACATCTTCCTAAACTACTCTGTCTGATAAAGATTACATCAATTGATTCACAATATCAGAAATTTGGAAGCACTTCACAACAAATGACAGACCTGTGACACAATTTTCCTTCTTCAAACAACTTTCACACACATACAAAAAAGCATGATCAAAAGGAAAAAAGAGATGCAAGTACTAAGTCCGCAGTTTGCATTTAAGTAGCATATTACCACAATCATTCCCACTGTGAAAGTTTGACTTAAGAATAAATTATATGTCTCATTTACAACTAACCATAATCAGTATGCAATTAAGTAGAAGGATAGCAATATTAAAAAGCTAAGTTAACCTTAGATCAATAATTCAACACCAATTAAAAATATTGTAAAGATAATACTACAGAAAAAAATAAGAGTTGCAATTTATAGTGATTTGACAAAAAGAAAATGCATGTATGATAACTCATTATTGTAAGTCCCTAATTGAAGATGATGTTCAAGCTGATGGCTAATTTGTTACACCGTCATAGTGCCTGTGGTGCCTACTCAGACTACAGAGAAATGATGGCACTGGAAGGTGCAAGCCTTGCAGCATCCCACTGGTGGCTAATGGCATTCACGAGTTCAAAGGACAGCAGCAACGCAGCTACCCGCGGGGCAAACAAGCTGAACAATACCGAACAGTTTTGATCAAGTGCTTTTTATCCACATCATCTAAGAATTTAAGATGTATTTTCTCAAAGCTCAGATGATAAGCGATACTTCTTGCAGCCCCTCCTCTCACGCTGCACATTCACCCTCAGAGCAGCGTGCACCAGAATGCAAAGCCCATCCATTCAGGCGTTAATAAGCCTAGGCAACACAGCTTCCTTATGAAACTGATGTAAAGCCACATTTCTCTCCTCTCTCCCCCCTGTAATGAGGATTTTGTATCACACTCGGTGCTGGAGGCACTTTGCATAAACATTGGAAGAACCGAAGAACGTTTAGGAACCAGTACCTCCCTCCTCCCCACTTGGAGGCACGAGGACCTACTGCAGCGTTGGTTACAGCAGCACCTGACCTCACCATTCAGTACTGCCACAACTGTGCTACGGAGCTCTGGCAAAGCAAACAGGTACAACGAAAATCTGCTCTATGAAGGCTGAAAGATAAAAGTCAGGCTTTTTTTTCATCAAGTTTTGTATCATTTTTCTACATTACAGAAACATGGTGAAAGACAAAAGTTAAATACCCTGGAGCTTGCTCCTCCGCTCATTTCAGGCTGGTTACAAATAATTCATTCATCTAATGAGCCATTAAGCTTGTATGATTTGAAAGTGTTACCAACAGTTTCCTACACTTTCTTCATGATGTCTTTCCTCCAAAAATGAGCTTTGGGACTGTGGCTACAATTACTCTCACAAATCTATAAGGTTCACTTGAACTGCATTGCCTTTATTACAGTAATTATTGGCACTACAGTGCACTTAACTAATATTTAGGCCGTCCATTTCTTCCGCTTCTTGTGGGCAACTGTAAGATCCACATTTGCCACAAAGTGATCACAGAATTTTTATTATACACTTTTAATTTCTTTCAGTTCTATTTTATGCAAGTGCTTTAAAAGTATAGTGCTGAAGTCCTTATCAGGAACATTAAGTATTCTGCTCTAGATTGAACTCATTCAGAAAAAAAAAAATCTAAATCTTTTTCTATTTTTCTAAAATCTTTTTCTATTTAATTCACATACGTATATAACTGTAATGCTAAAGGGGTTTTGGAGTTTTTCTGGCAAATGGAGCAGATGAGGTAATATGGCATTGAAGATTAAGAAAACTGTCCTTTTTACAATCAGGCTCAAGGTAAAGTCCCCTGTAAAAATATAAAAAGTTGGTCTCAAATGTTTGTAGGTATACAAAGAGCAGACAAAGCAGCAATTTCCTCCAGAAAAACAAACAAACAAACCAAAAGCACATTTATTTCTGTACTGTTCTGTACTAGGTACACTGATATCAGCAGAAACTTGCCCAGCACTTTCCCTCAGGTGCATTCACGAACACCCTTCAGAACACCATTTGTGCAGCGTTTCGTCTTTTCAGGAGGTCAGTACATTTTGTCAAGTTAGGAGAGGAGGCACATTTTACCCCACCACATCCAAGCATGTACCCACATGGACCACGGCCACGTTTCGTACATACGGGAGGAGTTAAATATATGGCAGCCCTCAAAGCTCAAGTACGACTTCTCAAGGTCAGATCTCCCGAAACGGTGGATGAATCGAAGCACAAAGATTTATAGTTGTGGCATTTCGTTCATCACAAGAGGCTATTAAGGAAACTTGGTAACCATGGGTGAGAAGTAAACTCCTGACAGAACTGGGGGGGAAAAAAAGAAGTTGAGACGTAAAACAAAGGGCAGAAATAAACAGCCAATTCTTATTAGGGGGTAAGATTAATAGGGGGGAGTGCCATAGGTCTTGGTATCAAGACCACTGTTCCATAAATTTCCTTAGGAACTGAAGCCATGAAAAAACAAGAGCCATGGGAAGAAAAAAAAAAAAAAAAAAGGCAGTAACAGCTGAGAACAAGAAGTGAAGGCTTGAATCTGCTGCCATTGAACTGAGAAGTAAAATCTCACTTGATCCCAGCCCCAGCAGGACTGGGTCTTTTTTCTGAGCACAGTTAAGTTTAAAAATGACTATGAGCAACTCTATGATTAATAATGAAGCGGCACATAACTGTATTATAGTAATGCATAATGGAAGGAAATATCAAGATACTTCTACTCAGCATTAAGGTTCAGATTACACATAGCTTTTTGAGGAGAAAAATGAGTTTATGCTTTTCTCCATGGAGAAAACCTCCCTCCTCATACAAGCATGTCATTAATTTTATACTTTGATAGGAGGGGATCAGGCGATGACTTTTTTTCTGTTTTAAAATCTCATCAAATTACTAATTATACTGAAACTTGAGAATTATACAGAAAAAAAAAATTTACAAGAAAACATTCTATGTATATTTGTGGTATCACCAACAAATTTTGTCAGGAAATCACATGCTATTTGGCCAAATCCCTGAGTTTCATGATTGCTATCCCCACATCCTAGCTCCTCAAGAAAAGAGAAGAAAAGAAAAGAAAAAAAAAACACAAAACTTTTCTGAAGGGAATCGAGAGAGCCAGAACAAGTCTTAAGAGATGGCTATAACTGAGGTTTTGGGGAACTTTTGTAGTAAACGAATGTAATTTTATTTGTTTTTAGAAAGTCACGTATGGAGCTTCCCCATTCGCAAAGTTTTAAAATGCATTGGTGTGCTTATTTTTAGTTGGAAAATAGACTAAAGCACTCAGAGAGGCACAGTGGCAAAGGAAATACTTTTTAGCACTAAGGAACTTTATCGTCAAGTCTCGCTCATGCCACAAAGCTTTCCAACAAGGAGCAATGTCATGCTGAACTCAACTATGCAGCACATACAGAACCTTGAAAAAGTTTCCTAATATTTTAGTTACGGGAAGAAAAGTCCTCATGCTACTGAAGTATATCCAAATACATCAGAGGGTAACATTTTTACCCACCAAACTTCAAAAAAAGGAAAAATAAAAAAGAAGGAAGTGGCAACTTTCGAAGTGGAGGCTTTCTACATAGCCGTAGTAACCATGAACAATACAATCTGTATGAATTATTTTTCCAAAGCCCAAAGAGGACAATATTTTGCGTCCAACTTTGACAGGTGATCCATTTTCAAGAGTGCTGCTTTAGATAAGGACCAAGCAGCCTGTAGTTAAATCAAGACAATACAAGAATATGCAATTCCCTGCTACAGTACAGACTCACAGCAAAGTATGCAATAGTTGGAAACATGTAACTCCCAAACAAAAGTGTAACTGTAACAACTTCAAAACTGCCATTTTATACCAGTTATTTGCCCTGTTTGGTTTTTTTTGTTTGTTTGTTTTGTTTTTTAAGGTAAACCTTGCAAATACAGAAAGAATTTATAGTTATCCCTTTAGCACAGTAAACATACCCATTTTCTAAGGCAATCTAAAGCCTTTATGAACTAGTGTACTCTCCTAGGCATACTTTTACACTTACATCAAGCATTAGCGCCAAAACAACAATTATTTTCAGACAATACTACTCTACTTTCTACTTGAAAGAAGCCTCCGTAATGAAAAATACCATTACCTGTAGACATGTCTGACGCTCCTGCATGTGAATAATACCGTCTAAAACAACTGTTGTAATTGGAACATAAGAAATATAAAGTTATCAACAGTTTTTAAAATCACGCAACAAGCAAGAAAGATGTAGATCATTTCTCTTTGTTAAATAAAATTTCAGCTATACAGCATATTTCTAGCACTAAGGTGGGCTGCCTTAAAATAATTGGTAGGTATCTGAGGAAAGACTTCTTGTTTTACCATTGCTAGCAGACTTGTCTTCTTCTGGATACAAAACAGATACAACACAGAACCTGAATACGCACGTCAGTAAATACGGAAATTTGGATGTACGGATTTTGGCACATTGCTCCAAGTAAACCTGTCAGACTGATCATAAATTTTGCACACTGTATAACCTGTGGTATACAAATCCATCATTCTCACTAGAGACTGTAAACTAACCAAAGAACACTCAACTTCCTTGTTCCTGTCTCCCCTTTTTGCATCAAACCATGAAAAACTTACCGCACTTCTCCTATACAAATTAAGAAGCCAAAGCAGCTGTGCCATAGAAACCCATTCTTAAAAAAGAAAACAAAAACAACACTTTTTAACATCTGAATCTTGAAGGGGAAAAGCAGGTATTGTATTTTTAATAGAATGCCATCCTGGACAGTTGTTGCACTCTCTCCTGAGTAAAGCACTCTGACCGACAACACGTTAAATGTTTCCCACTGCAGCTCTCAGTTGCTCTGTGAACGGGGTTTGACCAGCTTGGAAGTATCTTGCACATCTCTGTGGCCCGCCTTACGGTTGACATGACTGGATAGTTGCAACTACCTTAACGTATCATATTCATCTTCCTAAGAGCTTTGTAGAGAGATTATCTAGCAAGAGGGAACATACATGCTCGTTACCTCGAAGATGACTTACCACAGATAAGTTATGCCTGCATGCTTAGAAGGGTAAGACGATCAACTCAAATCCTGCAGAAAATGCCTTCTCATTGAGGAAAGTTCTTCTCTGGTTTACTGCTTAGTGATTTTTTCTGAGCCACAAGCATTAGTTAATTGTAGTGAGGTTCTAACAAAATTCTGCCATTAAGTTGTAAAAGTGTAGTAAGTGGGAACAGCTACCATAAAGATCCCATTGTGTTAGGCTGCAGATCTTGGTATTTATAGCTTGGCCACAAATGCAAGTGTGGTGAGTCTGGAGTTTATTTTTTTTGTTTGTTTTTAATCCGCAATGTTTTTGCAGTGCCTATCATGGATTTCTTAAAATTATCTGACTAGTACCTCCCTATTATAATGTCCTCAAAAAGCCGCAGAATACATAAGCAACACGTCAAATGTTACTCTATCAAGACAAGAACAGAAAAGGGAGGCCAAAGAACCAAATCCTGCTCTTTGTGACAACGCTGTATGTCAAGGGAAGCTCCTTGAAAGCTACAACTGACAGAATTTATTGGGCCAGACATTTTCAAACTTCATTTTCTTTATATTCTATGTTATTATCCATTTTATTGCATTTGAGTTCAGGCTGATAACGAACTACTCAGCACTTACTAATACAACCGAAGGACAGCAAGAATGTGATTTCGTAGTGAGTACAAAGCAGTCTTCCTGCCTGTTTGCTTTGTAGTCTGCTTCTCCCGATCACCTAAGTAATGGTCACAATCTCCAGCAGAAAAATGATGACCCTGTACGTACCCTGAAATACAGCTCAGCATACACTGAAACGATGGATGTAAGACTGACTCCATTCTTTAAAAAGACTGCTTAAACTTTTCTTGTCTTTGTAAAAAATCTTTAAGTCAATTAAACTGCCCAAAAACGTCAGAGGTTAGTAAAAATAATTCAATGAAAGGAAGAAAACCTGTCCTTCTGAGCAACACAGGCTCCTTTGCTCACTGTGTAGGGGCGGCTGCACGGAGTGTGCTCAGCAGGGACTGAGCCGACAGGTCCCGGCACTGGGTATGTGCAGGCCACGTATTTATGCATTATGTATTTACAGCGATTGCCCCGCAGCCAGTGAGCAGCGCTGGGACACAGAGCAGCGCCCGGCTCGCTTTGCCTTATGGCTTAGCCTGACTGTTGTGACCGGGCAGCTCCGGTGCTGCAGACACAAAACCTGACTGCCCCGGGCTGGCAGCTCGCTGGCTCTGCCCAGTGCCGCCCCCGCCGCCAGGACTCACCGAGGCCCAGCACGGGGATGCTGCGGCCGCTGCGCAGCTGCACCGCGGGGCCGCCGGGCCCCGAGCCCCCCCCGGCCGCCGCCGCCATGTCGGGCGCCGGCAGCCCGCGGACTACAACTCCCGGCAGCCTCCGCGGCCGCCCAGCGCCGCGCAGCGCGGTGGCAGGAGGCAGGTGGGCCTCGGGGCCGCGGCGGGGAGGCCGCGCAGGGCGGGCGGGCGGTGACGGGGGCGACGGGGCCCGGCTCGCGGCCCTTTCCCTCCCCGCGGCCGGCGGCGCTGCCGGGCGTGCCCGAGCCCCCCGCCATGCTGTACCTCATCGGGCTGGGCCTGGGGGACGCCGAGGACATCACGGTGAAGGGCCTGGAGGCGGTGCGGCGGTGCGGCAGGGTGTACCTGGAGGCGTACACCTCCCTACTGCCCGCCGGCCGTGAGGCGCTGGTAGGTGGGCGCGGGGGGCGCGGAGGGGGGACGGGACACAAAATCCACAGACATCCTAACAGAATCGTAAAGGTTGGAAAACGCCCCCTAAATCATCGTGTCCAACCATCCCCCCACCACCAGTATCACCCATTAAGCCATGCTGCCCAAATTTGCTCAGTACTGTTCAGAATAAAAACATCCTTTCTGGTCTGTGCCCTGGCAATAAAAATTAAAAATAATAATAATAAAAAATCTAATAATGTCAAGAGCGTGTGAAATGAGTGGTGAAACTTATAGAGGCATATGTTCAGGATAGTCAGACAACATGTTTCTAGCATTGAGTACTAGGTTGAAGGCTGGACTAGGTGATCCTGGAGCTCTTCCAACCTGAAGGATTCTGTGATCCTTTTTGTGTTCTGATCCTGTGAAGCTTTATTACACATGCGAGGTTGATTCTGGAAATAAAGGCATTTAAAACATACAGAGAGTCCCAGTGATTAGCGAGCTGCTGAAGAAAAACAAAGGATGGAATCAAATACAAATTTACACATATATAAGGTAAATTATTTCTTAGAGAGGACTGAAAATGAAGGGTTAATGTGAAGTTATTCCTTAGATGTGGTTAGTTGCAATGTACAAAAGAAACATAAAAGCTATAAAGCTAGGCTATAGTGTAGCTAGTGTCATATTTGTGTCTGGTTTTATGTCAGTGTTATAAGTATCCTGAGCAGTTCGGCTTTGACTCAGGACAGGGGATGCCTTAAATGGGATGGCTGGTTGAGTTCCTGTGCCCAGAGTCCACCTGGGTAGCTGCAGTGTGTGGGTGTGAGTGAGATGCTTTAGGAGCCACGTCAGTATTGGAATATTATGTTTGAAAGTAATTCTTGTCAGCTCATGAGCTGCCTAATGGGAAGCCCACGCGTTCTTGTGAGGGGAGGCAGGGCTCTAAAGACGTGGGTCAGGCAGCTGGGGGTGATAGTCAGGTTCTCCTTCCAGTGCCCGTTGTCTGCGTTTCCAAGTAAGCGTACTAAGAGAGATGGAAACACTCCCACTTGTCTTATTTTGGTGTTTCTTATTAATTTCAACTTCTAGGAAAAGTTTTATGGAAAAGAATTGATTTTGGCTGACCGAGAAATGGTGGAACAGGAAGCAGACAGCATCTTAAAGGACGCCGATGTTAGCGATGTCGCTTTTCTCGTTGTTGGCGATCCCTTTGGGTAAGATGAAGCAACATTTTAGTTATTGCTCAAGCTTGATCACTTTCTTCTTTCAAAAGGAAGGGTCTATCATCCATAGCTCTAACTCTTCATGAAGAAGCTGATTTTCAGACCAGAAGCACTTTTTATGTCTGTGTATATTTTTATTGCATACAAAATATACACGCAGTTGTCCATACTTCTGTCTTGCTTTGGAGTTTCCTCACCCAGGAATATATATCTGGGATATATAGATCCCCCTTGGGATATATAGATGTTTCCTTCAGCAGTCAGAATCTTCATGCTAGCTTTTATAGAAAATATTTTGCTCCAGGTTTTATCTGCTAACAGAAAAGATTCTAGAATATCACATAGTAAAGAAATGTGCTATGGTTTGAGAAAACGTTCTTTTACTTGTGATTAGCGTTTATAAATTGCAGCTTTAATTCTTAGCTGTTTTAGAAAGAATACTGACTTGATTGTACAGCACTTAGGCTTTGATATATGCTAGTCTTTAAAATCAGTTAAGTCATTAAAAATGTCTTCTCAGTTTGGTTTATTAAGCCTTTTGTTTCCACTTCTAATTCCTACTGAAAGGTACAGTCTTTTTCTATTACCAGAAGGATCTCCCTTCTGTCTTATCAGTCAGGCATCATCAATCTGTAATGTCAAGCCACATAGAAGAGCTTTTAGTCTCCAGCTGGTGATTCAAGATTTATTTGTTTTCACAATGCTATGGGGCACAAGAAAAAATCAAATCACTGAGCACCCTATTTATCAGTGAAAAAATAGTTTATGAAAAAAAAAGAGCAGTGCACACCTGTCAAAAGTAGATAATTTATGTAAATACAGGTTGAAGGGAATTGGCAAGAGAATATTGTATTAAACTAGTTCTTAGGGACAGATGATGCTGTATTTCAGAAATAATTAATTATACTTTTAGTGCATATTAACATTAAAATTGGGATTCGTGTAGAGTGTAGAGCCACATTACCTGTACCCTTATGCTGTGATCAAGGGACTGATGTAAGTACACAACATAAATCCTCTACGTCTATTTAATTATAATTGCTACTTGTAAGCAGCATCTCCGTCTGCCTCAAGTATCAGTCATTTCGGCAATGAAATATTGCAGTTCTGATCAGCTATAACATACTCCATCACCGTAGAAGACTACCCTTTTTTAGAATGAGTTGCTGCTGTCTAAATGTTTGTGTTCTTAGTTCTTTGTATTGCAGTTAGAACTGCTCCTCTGCCTATGTAGAGCCCTGAGGATTTAGGGCTTTCAGAGGTTTCTTGGAAAGAATACTGAATGTTTCCATCCTAAGAGAAGCCCCATGAGAGTTGGGCAGAAGCTGTGTGACTGCAGCTGATCTTAGCGTTTCAAGTATGCTTGCCAGCAAGAAGGGCACTTGGCAGTCTTAGGAACCCTCAGGTGTAAGTGGTTAATGGTGAAGGTGATGGAACAAGTTGTGTCCATTTTAAAGTTCTCACTGGTGCTCACTGCAAGTGTTTCCTCTGCAGACATAGATAAAACCATGGACGTGCTAGCAGGAGTCTGACAATTTTAGTATTGTATTGGAAAGTCCACCTTCATCTAGCCTGTGCTAATATCTGTATTATTAGTACCCACAAAAAGTCTTAAACTCAGTATCGGTGACAGCAAACACACCGGTATAGTCTTGGGTGCAGAGGGCTGAATCCATCCAGCTTCTGCACGTATAGCTGAGAGCTCGCGAGGGCACTTCTGCTCTCAGCCACAGTCATTACGGACAGATCTACTGGGAGAAAAATCTGGTGGGAGCACGTTTCAGTGAATAAAGCCAGCTGATCCTTGCTCATTTGATTTCCTAAATTCAGATTCCTCTATTCATTTTTCCTTCAGTGAAATTGATTCTTTTTTTTTTTTTTTTGTAATGACTCATTCCACAGACTTAACAGCTGCTGCCACATTTGTGTTCCTGTCTGAAGCGCCTGATCTGCCATTGGTGCTGGTCAGACATGAAGTGTGGAAATTATCACACTGATAATGGGGGAAATTCTGTTAGAGCAACCGAACCAGGCCAGGGTGAAAGCAGTTTTCCTATTTAATTATTCCAATCAGCATATGCAAATTCTTTCTTTGGAATGGCCAGAAACATGTGGTACATCTTTGGGATGAGATGGCTAAAGTCATTGTTTCAATTTAGGCAGGGGTAGGTGCGTTTTCCTATTTCACATGGAAAATGGAGTGCTGAGCAGGTACGTAAACACATGGGCAAGCAAAACATTTAAAAACTGTCACAGTCCAAAAATAAGATTAGCTGGATCTATGTTTACCATCTCAGAAAGACTTTAGTCCTAATCTTATTATTTGTGAGCCCAGTGATTCTTGCTCCAGTCACTGTAAGGTGTTTTTTTTTGAGCATTTTGCACCTAAGAGTCAAATTTAGCTCAGTTCTAAACTTAACTTGATTTTTCTGAGTTACTTCAGAATAAACTTGAGCACTCAAGCCTAGGCATTGTTAGTTTGAGTCATTTGGCTTAAATGTTCATAGAAGTACATTTAGTGTAAGGGTGTTTTTTCCAAGTACTGAACGCAGTTAGTTTACCTCAGTCTGTTCCAAGTTCTTGTTCGAGAGTTGCTTTCCTAGCATTTCCTCGATGAGAGAAGGTCTGCCTGTGCAGTGAGTAAGGAAATGCTGGCATTTTGCTGGAGCCTATGCCAAACAGAGCTGAATTTCACAGCTCAACAGATGTCCAGCAGGCACCTGCAGAAGACAAAGGACAAATGGAACTTTCCTTTTCACGTAGTTGCCAAAGCTGCTTTAAAAAGGAACAATTGTGCTAGTGTTAGAGTTCTGATGATGCCAGAAAGAATGGTAGCACACTGAGGCTTTTGGTATTTTCAGCTGGGGAAGGCAGCGTGTGGAGACCTTACTGGGGATTTTACTTTCCTGTAGCAATTAGTCAAGTTGTTGTTGCCCTTTTGGCACCTACGCATTTCCCTATTTGTAAAGGATTTAATTTTACTTTCAAAGCAAACTATAGCGATAGCAATACTTGGTCACTGTATCTTTTCAGTCTTTAATCCCTTTCCCTTCTTACCACAGGGCCACGACGCACAGTGATTTAGTACTACGTGCAGTAAACTTGGGGATTCCGTACAGGGTCATTCACAATGCCTCCATAATGAATGCAGTAGGATGCTGTGGACTACAGGTAACATTTTTGTATATATGGTATTCCGCAAGTGCTAAACACAGAATTAGTGAGCTCCTCTGTTGCTGTAAGCAGTGCGTGTTGCAATCCAAAGCTTGAAGATCTGTAGCAATTGTACAGTTCTGTTGGCAGAATTTGTTAACGCTTCCTTTTCAGCATGTTCCATGTCAGCAGAAGTCCCTTTTGATGAGCCCATGTGTAAATTAATAGTAGTACTTTTCTCTGTTCTCTAACTTCCGTCTGCCTCAGAAAGCTTTGGTATTTAAGTTATTTTACAGATAAAGCTTTGCTTGTGTTGGCTTCCGTGCGTTACTGATGGTCACCTGATAAGTTTATTCTTAAATTAGGTTTTTAAACCCATTGTGGAGCATGCTGGTCTTGTAGTAAAAGGAATGTATGCGCAAGCCCAGCTGGGATTGTAACTAACTCCAAAATGTTGTATATGATGCATTCGTTCTCTCCCAGGTTGACCAGCCTTTGCTTTCTACTTTAACCAAAGGTCCCACTTTACCAGGACTATAAGAAAGCACAGGAATGTAAGTGTGCTACAGGGAACAGTTGAGCATTTGAATGAGTTTTCATCATTGCAGGAGGAAGCATTCCTTCCTAGCTGAACAGAACGAACACCGTTTTTTGTTTCAGTAAACTGATGCCTTCGGATTTACACTGGCAAACTTCACTAGCCATGTTTCTGTGCTGCCCAACAGCAGAAAACCTATTGCAATAAACTGGGTGTTATATCTGCGATCACCTCTGAATGGTTTAGAAATGTGAGAACCCTGTCTGATCTGACAGCGCAGCGACGCTGCAGTGACACCTATTCTGAGATCATGCTCATATTAAAGGCAATGCAGGATAGGATCATCACATTCTTCATAATTCTTCCTGTGAGCACTTTCTAAGTGACACCTGCCTATTGCTATAAGACTGGCAACATTATCTTTTAGGAAGGAAATAGGTTCCTTGATGTCTAAAATCTACGTACATAGCAGACAGATGGCAGCTATCGCATGACTGCGCTTACTGGGGCAGATAACATGAGAGCTAAGGCTGGGGCTCGCTCTTCCCCCTTTTGGCTTCACGGTGGTGCAAAGTTTGCTTCTGCAGTTGCGCTGTTGACAGGTAGCTTTTGCTACCCACTACCTTTCTACTCTTGTTTTTTTGCTCATTAGAAAAGAAGATGCAAGGCTCATACTCCCCAAAAGTACAGATGACTGAGTTTTGCTTCCTCCGTAACACCAGTTAGGCGTAGGAATGAAGACTATAGAGCTTCTAGGTTAATTGGAGAAAAAAAAAAGAGAGAAGAAAACTAAGTGGGAACATATTACAGTCGTATGTTTTTTCCCCTATACAGAGTTTTGGAGATTAGCTTACTATTTCCTTATCCCATACTAAAGGGAACAGAGCACAGAGGAAATGTGATGTTATTCACTCTGGCAATAGTCTCCTTTTCCGTTCTGGCTTGGGAGGGACTGCCTTCTCATAAGTCAACATTCCCGTTGTTGTAAAAGGCATTTTAGGAAATAGTGAGCATATTGTGTTACCGGACAGGCCTATAAGCAGCTATACATTTAACTCTTCATTGTACCTCAAAGGCATAAGCAGCAAGAGAGGGGTATCTTACAAAAAAAAAACAAAAAAAAAACATACAAAAAACAGCTGGTGGTTTAATTCCAGTTGTGGTGGAAGTTTATAATTTCTTTCAACAGTCTTTACTTCTTTATGTTCATGGTGATCTCCTGCCATCAATTTACTTCTGGAGTTAGCGTGTTTCAACTTGCAATGTTGCTGTCAAGTATAACAGGGATTCCTCTTTTGCTTCACCACAGAAAAGGCTTGGCTTTTTTTCTTGTTTTAATCTGATTGTGATACAAAACCTCTTTCTTTCTTACTAGAGAAAAACAGGAAACACCTTTATACGCTGTTCTGAAAGCCATGTGCATAGTGAGCTGTAACTGCTGATTAGGCCTGGGTAAAATGCAGCTACAGCCCAGTGTGCTCACAAAGGAGCATGTCGCTTGTCACCAGTGATGTTTCTGTGTAGCCAACAACATTCTGGCAGTTGTGCAGTTTTCCTGTACAATAGTTACCGAAGTAACTTACCTAAAGTAAGCTTTGTGATTCTGTATATCAGAAGTATTGTGCAGCAATCTCTGCGTATATGTAAACGTTATCTATGAATTTTAGGTAAGTTCAGAGCGTTAGTGGTGTTTTTCCACAAAGAGCATAAATATGTTTCTTGCCAACTTGTGATGGGTGAATGTATTTTTTCTAAAAAATAAAATAAAATAACAACAACCTGCCTTGCCCATGTAACTAACAAGTAGTGGAGCTGTTCTGAAGGCTGTACAGGCTAGGATTTTATTCTTATAAGTGAGACTCAGTAATTTAAGTAACTGAGCAAATAGGAAACAGAAGGTGAAGTGGGGAAAGACACAAGGAAAAGTGCCTCTGTGAACGCCTCTTAGCGTGTTCTGTGAAGGTTCGCCTCTCTTGCCTGGAATTTGACATGTGAGTACATTGGTCACTACGACTCCTGTTATAGTGGAGAATGAACGCCAGAGGAAGGAGTCACACAGTTGACTACGCACTAGGGGAGTCAGAGAGGTGGGACAGAAGTCTTCAAGAGAAGGCTGAAATTCTCAGAGGGCTTCTACTAGGTGGTAGCTAATGGGGCATGTCAGCTGTCCTTGTCAACGGCTGCACCCTAGTTCTGTAACTTTTAACAATTAGTATTTTAGGTAACTGGCTTACCTCTGATTTACCACTGCTCAGCTGCTCAATGGTCATCTTGATGCTGCCTCAGCCCTATCTGATGGGGATTCAGCATTGCAAGCTGAGAACAAAGGGAAGAGTCTAACCTGACTTCCATGGCTTTATCTATACCCACACTCAGTTTGTAGAGTAAGTGCTGGCTGCTAAGGCTTTTAGCCCTAGAATAAAGAGACAGATATATTCAAAAAAACAAAACAACAACAAAATTCTAATTTATGCCTTTTTCCTTCCTTCCTAATCTGTGTGACATCTGGATGAGTTTGAGAGGGGCACTGACTAGAATGGGCAGAACGGAGCTCTCAGGATAGAATTATTCTGACCCTGTTCTGATAGGTGTGTGTTTGAGGGGGCAGTATGGATGGTCAAGCACGTGAGGAAGATTCATCATTCTGAACTGGGACGCATGTGAAGGGATGATGCAGCTTGAAATGGCTTGAAAGAATGGTGTTACTATTAAAAAAAACAAACAAACAAATAAAAAACCCCAAAGAACTAAGGTGCAAAGCTGGAAGCAAGCCATGGGGATGAGACAAAAGACTAAGGTAAGGAGTTAGAAGAAAAGTACAGGAAAAGAAAAGACAGAAGAAGGAAGAAAGGGTTTTCTAAGAGATATGCTTGAAAATAGCTAGAATAGAATATGGTGAGCAGGTTCTAGCTTCAGCACACATACCAATCAGTTAATCCTGCTAGTTAGCTGAAATGGCATATAGCCCTTGTACTGCCCAAAATCTCTGCCTGACTGGAAAGCAGATCATTATCCTGCCCATGTTACCAAAACACAGTGAATGATCTGGACTGCCTCAAGAACATTAAGTGATGTGTTCTTAGTTTAACCTTAGCAATAAATAATAGTTTTATTTTTACACCTTTAAGGTCTTTGTGGAAGGAAGGAGTTACACCTCTTTCATTTGTAGAAAGAGCACCATTGTATTTTCTAGGTTTTCAGCTATCATCTTTTCAATTGGTTCCATTCATTTCTTCGTTTTAATAAAGAGGTATAGCTCCAGAGGAAGAGCCACTCATTTCTGGGAGAGTGGTGCTGCTAGTTTTGTAACCATTTATTTTATATTTTGGTGGGATAGTTAGTTAAAAACATGTCATAGCAGAGACCTGCCTTTCTTTTGAGCCATACCCACTTTCCACCTGAATAGCTTCGGAACAAACATCTGCAGGTCCCCTTGTCTCTTTCAGTGACTCATCTTCATGATTTTTTTTTGTTTGCAGTCCACTTAGTCCTTGCAACACAATTAACGCTGCAAAGTAGTTCTGCCTTTTAGCTGCTAGCTGTTCATTTAAACACAAAAGCAGTGCTTGCTGTGTTATCTTTGAGTCTCCGCTAAATAGGTGAGTAACCTTGCTGTGTTGAGTATTACTTGTAGATGGGGAGGCTGAAGGATACTGTCATAACTTGCCATGGTCATAGTCAAATAGAAAACCCGTAGTAGTTGCGGGAGCGGAACCGGAGTTCCACCTCCACCCTCTCTGTGCCTCTTAACCTTTCAAAAATACTCCTTGCTCTAATAGGAGGGGCTCTATGCAAATGTTTTTTTTTTATTCACTGACAGTTAAAATAAACTGTTTTCTACCACTAGTTCTTGTCTCTGACTGCCTGCCTCTGAGCCTTTTACAAGTTGGCATTGCTTCTCAAACCAACTACATGGTAAACCAGTGTTAGTTACACGAGCTTATTACTTGTATTTGCTGTGCAGCTTTGTGCCATTTGTCACCAGAAAATACAGCCCAGAAACACCCATTTACTCCCAACAGACTTTCGTCTCCATTTAGTTATCTTTGTCTCGGATGAGTAATACCAGTGAGTAGGGTGGGAAGGTTTGATATCGCTGGGAAGAGTCTAACAAGCTTACCAAAGATAAAGGGATGTTACCTTGGAGGGAAGATGCTGTCCTGTTCGGTTTGCTTGAAGTTTTGAAGTCTTTTGATAGGTGAATTTTGTTCTTCTTGTAGAGCAGCTATTGCTTAGGCACTGATACAGGAGACAGCTAAGAGGAAAATCATGTTCTTCCCTTTATCTGCTTTTTTGTGGTTACTCTCAGCTGCCTTCTGAAGACTGCAGTCATGTGGAGTGGGCTTCCACCAGCCAAACATCTTTCTCTTCACAGTCCCCTTGCTGGCATGTACTGAGGGGACTGGAGGTTCCTGGGACAGCCTGTGGGTAGCACAAGGAGCTGCAGCTCTGTGTGTGTTAACTGTAAAAACATTCCTCTTCACGTGAGCCTTCTCCTGGGATGGATTCAAAGTTGTTAAAAGTCCACAGCACTAAATAAGATGGCACAAACAGCCAGGCCTAGGCCTGTGGTTGTTTAATATGACCAACAGCAAACAAAAATGAAGCTTGTCTGATTCCTGCTACCTCTTTGTTGCTGATTGTCCTTCCTAGGCTGTTCTCTGGCAACAGTATATGATACATAGCACAGTGAGAACCTTTTAATATGCTGTGTATGGATAGTACGGAGGGTTGTTAACCACCTGTGGGGGATAAAGGGAAAAAGTCTGACTTGTTATGTTCCATTTTTGAGGATGAATGTTACCTGGCATCCCATCAAAACTCTTATGACAAGGGTGAACAAAACGTGCCTTAGATTTGCAGTGTAAATTCAGTGGGTTTTATCAAAAAGCCACCCGGGATGGTGCGAGATGCTATAGGCTCCAGATCCCACTGGGGAATAGTCTCTGGACGTGTCAGCGATGTGATCAGGCTGTGTGGTGTATTCATTTGCAGAGCACTCCTGTCCTGTGAAAACTATCTGCAGTATAACGTCTGAGTATCCTCACAGTCCTGTGGGGTTTGTGGGATTTCTGTGGGTTACATTTATGCTGAAAAATGTACTGACAAGACTCCCCTTTACCTTCCTCCCCTGTCATGTTTCCACTTGTGAAGCTGTTCTGAAGTTTTAGGAGAGGAGGTAGGCTGTTAAGTGAAGAATTGCTTTATCATTGCAGCTGATACAGCAGTAATTCTGGGAGAGATTCTACAAAAATAAATGTCTGCATTTGGAAATGTTTACTTCGTGGTTTCTCTGCAGCTGTTGTCCTACTGCCCTTTAATATCATCTTGCATCGTCTCTCCTGCTCGCTTTTAGAGGCGGTGGGGGAATCTTCCTTTTTTAATTTCCCTATTTAGTCTCAGCTTGTTTCTTCTTTTCATGCTCTGTATTTTTGTGGTGGTTATTGACATCAGTATTTTTAGTGAGGTCTGTCGATCTGGACAGCTACAAGTTGCTGATGTCCCTCAGATTGGTCATTACTGAAGTTGCTCGTTAGTTTCATTGAAATTCTAGTTGCAGGCAGACTATCCAAGCCGAGATCATGGCGCAGCACTTTTTCTTCCAGTTTATTCTGTGAAACAAATCACGATTTTCAATCAATTCTGCTTATACAAACAAATTAAGGAAGAAATATTGTTAATAGAAGGGTTAGAAATACCAATGGAAAGCAGACAGGCACTTCGGTACCAAAAGTTGTCTGATGTTCTTTCGTATTGTGTGTGTAAGCAAAAGGGAAAGTTCCAGCTTATTCTGAGCTGATGCAAATGTGAATTGAGCAGCTTTCTTCAGTGTTTAGTGAGAGGCAGAAAGCTCAGCAGACAGAGCCTGCAAAAGTTAAGCACACAAAGCTTTGCTTAAGCCAATTACTGCTTGAGCAGGGGGAGGGCTATTTCCAAAGACAGGTCGTTCAAAGTGAGCTTTTGAAATTCTTCTGTGAAGATTTTGAGCATTAGGGAGAAGGTAAAAACACCTCAGTTCCCAAGCTGAGAGCACCGAGTGCCTGTCCAGCCAGTTCACTGAGCCCCTTAGCAATTCTGGCACTCGTGTGCTTGAGCAGAATGTGGGCACTGTAACAAATCTGATGGTTTGTGCAAATGTGCTGCTGGAAATGTTTCAGCACGTACAGAACAACTGCTGCCCGCTCCGAAACCCCAGCTGTTTGATGTCGAGTGCAGCACGCAGAAGACTGCTGTGAAACTTCGTTTGCTGCTGCCCATCTTTAAAGCTGTGCCAGCAACCACACAACAGGATTGTTCCGCAGAAAATACAACACAGGGCTGTTGTTTGTTGTCAGATTGAACTTCTGAACAATCTCGAAGCATGATAACAACCCTTGGCTGTGTGATAATGCACGTGGGCTGACAAATGTGTGCCACAGTTGCTTGCCAGTGACAAACCTGCAACCTGGAAGTTTGGGCCCCTATTCCAAATCTTCCATGGTTTGTGGAAAGGGTCATTCTTACTGTCAGTGGGTTCTGGCTCTAGTGCCCAGTCACCTGCTGCGTCCCTGGCTGAGATCTGTGACTGCTGGGTCCTTAGGGTAACAGCGGCATTTTGGCTATTACTGCTCTCTCTGCAACAAGGCTTTTCTTTGAAGTCCAAGACTTTGTGCTAGATTTCCAGAGGTAAGAATTAGCACGCAGCACAAGAAGCTGTGTTAGGAACTGACTGACTCTGACAGGTACATGGATAGAAAGTTGAAAGTTTGTTCTGATACAATTACGTGTTGCTTCTTTAAAGTAATGCAGGCTTGCTCTAATGGAAGAACAGTACCTCTGTCTGCCTAAGTTTTACATGTCTGCAGAGATAAATGGTAGATGAGAAAGAAATTCGTGTGTCTATATAACTGTGTCTAAGAAAGGTAATTTGCTTTTTGTCGATAAAAGTGATGGAGAGTCCTTGTAATGATCAGTGGAAAAGAATATCTAAGAAAAATAACAATCGGAACAAATGTTCTAGGGCATAAAAGTTTCTATCCAACTTGTTTTTCATATCTGGCAGAGTAGTTTGAAAGATCTGATTCCCAATAAGACACTTGTCATTTATCCGTTTCTGCACATCCTTGTTTTTTGCAAAAAGGCAGAGGTGGAAGATTCTCTGCTTCAGGGCATCAGAATGCCAAAGGGATTAATTGAGGCTGCTTTCTGTGCTGAAGGAGGGCTGCTGCTTTCTGCAAAATGACTGCAGGGGCTTTCAGATGGCAGACAGCAAGCTGGCTTGCTAGGCTGGTGCTGCACATTTCAGCAGTTGTTGATGGCTGAGGGTGTACTGCCACCTCCCCAGTGAGATTTAAGGTTCACTTTAAGCCTTTAAGTTTTAGTTTTAAGCTTTTTACGTTTTTAAAACTTTAAGTTTAGCTTTTCTAGCTTCCCAGGTGCTCTAACAGCGAAGAGGAGAAACTCCTTTTTCCAATAGTTTTGCTTCACATTTGGTACAAAATAGAGAGAGCTTTAGCCACATAGACAAAACATAGCTTGTTTGTTTTTTGTTTTTTTTTTCCCTTATTTTCTTCCTGTAGAATACAACCTTGAAATAGTTCAAAAGGTACATCAGGAACAATACATTTAGTTCAACCTATATTTAGTTTACTGGAAGAACCTTTATGTTGTGAAATACGCACTGTGTGTTCTCGTTCCTGTGCCAGAATGAAATATTTAAAAGAGGAAATGTAAATGTTTTCAGTAATCTTCCAGGAATCTTTGAATAAAGGCTGTACATATCAGCAGAAATAGTTAAAATTTGAGCTCTTAGTCTCTTGGAGGCAAACAACTTTCTGCTTTGATTCAAATTCTGCTTTGCTCGATAGAGTAAGGGAGTTAAAACCACAACCTAATGCCACAATAGATTAAGTACGTATAGGGGAATCCCCAGATGGCACAAAGCTGCCAGAGCTACTTATATGTAGGGTCTTCTTTTCTGCTAACAGTGTACATGGTGCCTCCCGTAGTGGGCTGGAAAAAGCTGCTCTGCCTTCTGGGTTTAAACAAAGTGGGGAGGACAGTCTGTATGATGATGGTTTCTCTGGTAGGCTTGAGCAGGCAGAACATTGGCAAGCTGTAAAATCCATCTTGGTTGGCCCCATTCCAGAGCTGAATTGACCAAAATTGACGCATGCTTTTGCCCATTTTCAAGTTGTTTTATAAAAACTTTCAAGCCAAATTCTGCTTTAGGTTACATCTAATTTTCTGTTTTGCATCACTGGATATGACTGGCAAGAGCATTGCTTCAAATGCCTTCAGCAAGGTCAGGGATGAGTAAAGGCAGCGAGCACATTTACACAGAACCTGCTGGCAGTGTTCTTACCCTACGTGCATATAAACAATTCTGCACCTCTCTGCTTTAGGTACAATTTGTCTCTGTCTTCAGATCTCCATCTCAACTATCTCTTTAGACGGTAACTGCTTTTGCATGGCACAGCTTCTGTCTGTAGGAAGGTGCTGTTTTAATAGAAATCCTACCATGGCAGTAGAATCAAAGCTTAGGAAAACATTTTAAGTATTACAGCTTTACCAGAAGTTGCCTACCTTAACCAAAATAAGAAATAATAAATAAGAGTTTTGGTGCTAATCTTAGAGCTTTTGCCTCTAAGACAAATTTGCCTTCAGAATTAAGTAACAAAGAATAGAAGGTAGATTGAAAGTTATCATACATTGGAAAGGGAAATGCCAAGATAGGTAAAAATGTTACGGGTAGCTTATTAGTCAGTCTTTAACACGCTTTACTGCTTGGAGACTAAAAGAGCAACACGCCTATGTTACAAAGAAGAAAAAACAGTTCACTAATTACAGATTTTCTTAGAAAGAAGGGAGTGAAAAGGAATGCAGTAGAACTAATCAAGAGATAGAGTGAGAGATCTTGTTTATTTAATGCAATGTTTTGTTTTATTTATGAGAGACCAAACAAGTGTCTCATAGGAGCACTCCCAAAACTAACTTCTTCACTATGCTCAGGACTTCACAGTGTTGTCAATTTGTTGTTTTTATATTTTTTTTGTGTGCTGTACTACTAATAGCATTTTTGGAATTGACTGTGGATGTGTGTCATTGGATGTTTTTTGTTTTTACAGTTGTACAATTTTGGAGAGACGGTTTCTATAGTTTTCTGGACAGATACATGGAAGCCAGAAAGTTTTTTTGACAAGATCAAGAAGAACAGGCAGAACGGAATGCACACACTGTGCTTGCTTGGTAAGCAGCAGCTGTCCTGGTACCTTAGCTATCGTCATCACCAGGGGCCAGATACAATAGTGAAAGGCATGAGATGAAGTCTGTGATTAAACAGAGGTTAGATAACAGAGATCTTTAAAAATATACCAAAATTGGAACTCCAGTGTATGTGTACTTAGAATCAGTTCAGCCACTGTTCATGCTACGCTGCCCATGAATTTCTTAATTCCTCTTCAGAAAATCTGTAAGAAATTACACCTTTGTAGAAGTCACAGGAGCAGGAGGCCTCTGGTTGCTATAAAGATCAATGTGATGTTAAGCTACATCTAGCTCGGGATCCAGGTCAGATTGCAGTGGCTAGCAGCTGTCTTTTATTGACTTAATTAAGTTAGAGCTCAACACATTTGACTTTCAGGGAGGTGGGGTGATACTCCCTTTCCTAATTACCTCATCTGGTGGTGTTTTGGCAAAGGTGATTGTCATGTGAGAAGCTTCAGTATTGTAAAAATTCTTGCTGACCCTGGGTCTGACACAGCTCCTAGCTGAGTGCTATCCTCAGGCTCCCCCATGGTGCTGTCTGATCTTTATCCCACCCAACAATCCTAGGCTGAAAGCCATTTTCTGAGTAACTTTATTAGTCTAGGTAAATCCTTAAAGATCATGGAATTGCCAGTGTGCAAAATATATGGAGCTTATATATTTGTATATATACATACTTTTCTGTATCATCTTTCAGACACAGGTGGGAACTCTCAGTACATTAATATTTTAAGTAAAAACAAATTCTGAGGTAACTGGAGGAATCCTGAGCAGGAAACAATTTAAATGTGTAAGCATCACTGCACATCAAACTTTCCAATGCCTTGAAAGTTGTTTGTTTTCAAACTTGTCTATATACCAGAATTCTGTTAATTGTTTTAAAGAAGGATGACTTCCAAAGTGTTTGAAACAAGGATTATTCCAACAGTAATACATTAAAACTAAGTATTCTTTAGATTTTTGTATATAATTAATTCTGTGTGCTCCCTTTTTGTGTTTCATTTCTTTATGCAGTAGTAAGAGAGAAAAAAATTGGAAATAGTGAAATCAAATCTCATGCTTCAGGGACAACCATAGTACCCACCTCTCATTGTAGCTCACAGCTGAAAACTGCTAATTCCTAAGCTAATCAGTCCCTTAATGCAATTTGGTTGTTCTGGTCTGTGTATTGATTGCTTATCCAACTAGATTAGAGTACCAGGTAAGCAAATAACGATATAAAAAGATCAGTGCTGATACACTTCTGATTTCAAAGCAACTTCATTGACAGAAAAGCAATTTGGTAAACTAGGCACTAATAATCTTGGAGATTTGCATTTTAAACCACACTCTTCGGTTACCTTGGTTTAAGGGCTGATCATGAACTTAAGCAATACTTTTAAAATGTATCGTTTTCACTGATATTTTTCAGGCATTTGAATACAGATAACATTTGATGGTCTCTTGGAGAGATTGTGGGCAACTGGAGTTTCACAAAATTGCAGATGTTCAGTCTTACCTGACCTCCTTCCCTGCCTGTCCCCTCCCCCCTTTTTCCCATAAGAGAAGATTGTCTAAATTTTGATTGGGACAGGACGGAAGTGCTAACGAAAGTAGGTTCCTGCATGGGAGTGATGTAATCTCTGCCCATCAGCTGTACGGGTTTACCTTCTGTGATCACAATGTATTCATCATTTAAGAATTAATTCCCAAGAATTTAGTCCCATATACCTTGGTGTGCTTAAACATGCTAGCATTTAGTTAAATTTAGTTTATTTAGCAAATAGGCCTGCCATTTTAATACTTAGTAATTGAGTAATTTTTATTCATCTCAGCTACTTT
The DNA here is from genome assembly GCF_047663525.1 of Anas platyrhynchos. Taxonomy (NCBI): domain Eukaryota; kingdom Metazoa; phylum Chordata; class Aves; order Anseriformes; family Anatidae; genus Anas; species Anas platyrhynchos. Next base: position 10,845,781 of record NC_092594.1, on the reverse strand, counting down.
GAAATTTGTGAAACTTGCACTACCTTTAGGTAAAATCACATGCATGAAATCACATTGCTTTCTTTGTAGTTAACATATAAAACAATGTAAGCCATATTCCGTTTTCCTGTAAAAGCTAAAATGTTGCTATAAAGTTTACAGAATTTTCTAATTAAACTAAGATTTACCTACACAGAAAGCTAACTGGGAGGTTTGTAGGGAATCTGTGCTGTATGTTACTGTTTTGTTTTTTTTCTACAGATATTAAAGTGAAGGAGCAGTCTGTGGAGAATCTAATGAAGTGAGTCACAATTTTGAAAATATATAGAAACATACAGTGTATTTACCAAGTATTTTTTGTATAAGAAGAAAGGTTTCTTTACCTAAAGTTTAGTACTGAACTTGCCTGTCTCCTGTTGTGCTTCTCAGTGGCCGTGGTCTTTTGTTTTTTATAAGGAGTAGATTTTTTTTTCTGTTCATTACAACAGGACCTGGCTTTACTTACAGTAATTGAATGAATCTGCAGCAGGGCATAATCTTAGTTCCTCTGAGAAGCATTAGGTCAGAATGTGGTGAGCTTTCTCCTTGACGAGTCAGGTGTTTTTTTTTTGTTTTTGTTTTTGTTTTTTTACTGCTGTTCGGTTCCATCCTGAAATAGGTTAATAGCATAAACAGTGTTCTGAATTCATTCTTCCTTACATTGTCTGGAAGCAGTGTGAAGTACTGAATATGTACCACTGTTTTTTAACAGTTAAATAAGCAAAATACAGAAAATGCTCTTATGTGCATTTAACTATATGCAAAAAACACTCATCAAACCTTCATCATCTCTGTGCAATCTGTATGTTTTGACAATGGGGAATATAAATAGTTACTTTATGCACATGCTGTAACTCTGGTCTAAATTAACATTTGTGAAATCTCACAGTATCATTGAGGTTTGTTTATTTTGGAATTTCAAAATAAAGTCTGTTTGATTGAACCCACAGTTGGCAAAGGAAGAAGCATTTCATTTAAGAATATATTGCGAGTCTGTAATAATCTGTCTACAGGGCATTTGACAGGAAAACAGTAGTTTGCCCTTGAGTTTAAGCCTAATGCATCTTTCAGGAGCAATTGCAAAACCTGCATATTGCTTCCAACAGCTGAATTTGCTTTTAGGATTCAAACAATCTGCCAGCTGGAGGACCTGCAATTTCACAGGTGTGGTGAGAGCACAAGAGAGACTTCTGCTCTGTCTTCCTTAAAAATTCCATTCTTGTCTAGAAGGGCCAGCCTGAGAGCCTGGCCTGTTTAAGTTCAATTTGCTAGTTCACAGATTTCATTTGAAATAAACTGTAAGAATGCTGTAAACCATAATGGAATAGTTTATATGTTAAATTACTCTACTTTTCTGTCCTGGCAGAGGAAGGAAGGTTTATGAGCCGCCGCGCTACATGAGCGTGAACCAAGCTGCAGAACAACTTCTCACCATTATTCAAAATAGGAGGCTCCAAGGAGAAGAACCAGGTACTGTTACTGCAGTGTTTTTATCTGCTACTTCTCTTCTCAGTTCACACTTAGTGATGAGTCCCTGAATCTACTTCCTTCCTCATTGCCTTAGCATTCTCATGATCTGTAGTGGAATTGGGCTCTTAATCCTAATAATTAGATGAATTTGGCAGAGCTTAGACACAGTGTAGTTCACTGAGCACAGATCAACATGCACCAGTGGCTCCTGGAGATTTAGTCAAAGCCTCAGGTTGGTAGCCCTGCACTGTTTCTGGCTATCTTGAACTGTGAGCTCTTTGATCAATTCTAGTTGCAGGAGGCTGATTCCAGGCATTTTAGATCAGTCAAGCCTCAAAAAATTCAGCTATGTTCTATTTAAATTGGTCACACTACGCTGTACATGAATACCAGTATCAATCTAGTTACCCCAAAGATGCAGGACTCTGGTTTTGACTTTGAGTTCTTAACACTAGTCAAGAGCTTATGGAAGATGTTTATCAAGACCAGAGGTGAAATCATAGCAGCTATGAAGATAACTCCTTTGTGTCAGATGAATTTCTATTTTTTTGTCTCTACTTTTAAAAGTTTATTTCTGAAACATTCTTAAGATGAAAAGGAAACAATCCTTTCATTTATCCATTATGTAGAATTAATCAGATGCAGCAGTTTCCTCTAAGTGAATACAATTCCTGAATTAGTTTTATTTACTGCTACTGCCTTCCCGCTCTTGCTTATGAGCAGCTCTAGGATACAGCTTTGTATTTTCTTTGAAAAACAGGCTTAATTTTAGGCTACTCCAATGATTAAATGGAGGCATAAGAGCAGGGATAAGATCTGAGCATTCCAAGTACATTTTCCTCTATAATCTGGCTATCACTCAGTAAATTAACCTTTTTATGAGACAGTTTGAACTTGGTCTCTGAAAAAGTTTTGAGAATCATTTCTTATATATTCTTTCTTACAGAAATTACTGAAAACACAATTTGTGTTGGACTTGCACGTGTGGGTGCTCAAGATCAGAAGATTGCTTCAGGCACGCTACATCAGATGTCCACAGTGGAATTAGGCGGTCCACTACATTCCATGATCGTTACAGGCACTATGCACCCTCTGGAATTAGAAATGCTTAAGCTTTTTTCTGTAGATAGTTCCACGTTTGAAAACAATGCATTTCAAAGGAACGCTTAAATAAAAATAGCATTTTTTTTTATTTGATCTCTACATTCCTGACAGCATATAGTTATTTTTCTGAATAAGTAATGCTTAGATTAAATGCATTTAGATTGTACTTAGCTACAGAAGATAACACTGTACGAACATTGACCTGCTTTAACTTCAGACTACAAACTGCAAGATACACCTGCTAGTATGTTTTCATCAAGTCAAGACATCTTCAGAAGCCTCTAAAACCTTAATGCTTTACTTTGTCTAGTTCAGTTCATCAACATCTCCATCCACCTTAGGTTGATCACAGGGACAAGGGGTGCAAGTACAAAACTGAAGAGCTATACCAGATGTCTACGTGGCATCACTTCTCTGTAAAAACAATTAATCAAGTCTATTACAACAGTGCATGCAAATGCATTTTAGATAGTTGAAAAGCAAAATCTAAATATCTAGAAACTCAGCAGTTTTCTCATCAATAGAAATGATAGCATGCATAACCCTATGTGGTCTTTATTCATCTTTACACTTGGAAGAATGAATACAGATGAAAATGTTCTTTCTGTCTAAACGAAGAAAACAAGAACTCACCTTCAGGACAGCTGGTGAAACAGGGAGAGGCTGCACAGAATTTATTTTGGAATGCTGCAAATTGAAATAGATCTGGATTTCTCCATACATTAATGCTGCCACTGAAGTGCTGGACTCAAACTGCAACAATCACAGCTGAGTTCATGTCAGTTCTCAGAAAACAGACTGCAAGAATCCTCTTTAGCATCAGCTATTGGTGGTTGCTATTTCAGTCACACATACTGGGAAAAGACAACAAAGCAGACCTGTAGGCAATTTTTTTTTTAAACTGAAGATTTATTGGAAAGAAATTTGATCCCATATCTTCTCAGCAATATAGGACGTTTAACATTTTATATAGACGGTATTCAAGTAGAAAAGATTACATTAAAAATTTCTAATATTGCACTTGGGACAAGTCATGGCTAAGCTACTACATTAGCATTCCAGAACAAAATCATATACAGTCTTCAGAATCTCAGTGAGCTGCCTTGCATTATTATAAAGATTTCTTAATTTATTTTTTTTTCATATTGTACGGTTCAATTTAAGCTCACTGCTAAGAATAATTATTATAATTGAAAGTTAAAGGCAAGCAATATGCTGTATGCACGCAGTATGTTTTATACTACAAGGAATGATTTTGGCAATTTCTTCATTCACATTATTTCACACTTCAGCCAAAATACTGAAGCGATTCATTTAACTGTTGTACAAGATCCTAGCATACACATGAACTACTTTAATGCGCAAGGGGAGTGAAATACACAACTCCTTTTACACATTTCTGCCAAATTACCACATAGTCAGGAACCTTTTGTGGCTCACTGAAACAGACAAGTAGATTAGCCACTATCTGCACATATTGAAGCATGTAGCCTTCACGTGCCTGAGACAAGAGTACCAGAATTGGTACCTTTTCACATTATGGAAGTCTCTGGCCAATGAAGTCCCAACATAGATGGTCACTACAACAAAGCCTGCATGGGGGAGAAATCCAAAAGAGAATCCCAAGAAGTCAGGGATAGGAATTTTGGTAGAAGTGTAAAGGATGAATTAACTACTGAATGAGGATACGGGATCAGAGAAATGAGCTTCCATAAAAAAAGAATCCCCTTTACTTACTTTCGTAAATGCATGCAAAAGTATGGGGTAGTCAAGAATCAGCAAGTGGCAGTCTGTGGCTGCTGGGGAAAGCAGGACAGGGCTAACTAGTAACTAAAGCTGCTCTGATCTGACATTTAAAAGATTGGTAAGATCTGTTACATGAGTATTGATTAAGGGTTGAATCTTACAGAAGCACCAAGGTTTTAGCAACTGAAGTTTGGACTTGGAATGGGACAAAAACCACAAACTCCACAATTTGATTGCCATCAAGTATTTAAAGGATGGAAAATTGCAGTTCAGGAGCAGCTTCTCTCACCTTCTATCATGTTTATATTCCCAAAACAGGTTCACTGACCAACAGTTAGAGATAACCTTTCCTTCCTCTACCTTTAAACCAAGTTTCACTACATTAAAAAAAACAAAAGAATGTTTAATGACAAAGGTCTATTCTATTAGTAGCAGTAGTTTCAATTTCTATGTAAAAATAGTGTCACAAACTCCTACTAATGATGAGAAACTACAGAAACATCAAGTCATCCTTAATAATGAAGAAGGTGCTATTTTGATTAGAAGTCTCAGACTTGTGCATATGCTTCCAACGGTAAGGTAAGTCCTCATAAGCAAAAAGTGTCAAAAATGACTAAAATCAATATTGTGTAATTCTTAACCATTTTTTTGCAAGCTTTTGCACTCAATTTCCTATATTGAAAAATTTTGTAGCCATACATCTTAGAAAAACCCACCCAAGTACCATTTGGGCAGATTCTCAGTTGGAAACGAGTTGTAGCAGTCGTCGTTTCGTTAAAACAGCTAAAATAGTGGCCAAACCCAACAACTTGGGCAGCATTACAGTATTTCAGAAATACTCAGTCCCAAAAATATGCTGTATAAAAACATTTTAAACCAAATTCTTATCATGGATCATGGCAATTATTATGAATTTGGATGGTGCTTGCCTTTAAAATGATTTTAGTTGATACCCTCTAGACAGTAACTAACTACAACACCAAGAAATCATGCCATCAACCAAACAGCAGCAGTCTATAGGCAACACCGCAAAAAATGAGGTCTCTCACACCTACGATCACAACCGTCTTTTAATTACCTGTTTTGTGGCCATATAGGCAAGTAATATATTAAACCAAAATACTCAAATTTGCTCAACAGATTATTGCACACTACCCCGCCACATACACCTTTCAGCTGCCGTCCTCCACCAGGACCTCCACACTTGGCAGAGCATCTCCAAGGTGAGTGGGGAACAAGCCTGGCTGATGTGTCAGGCAGGAGGCCAGAGGAGATGGATGTGGAACGGTGCAGCTGGCTGAATGGGCGACTGCACCTGCATCCCCAGAACTGAATAGGATTGGAAACTAGCAATATGGATAAAGGAGGATCTGGAGACTGGGAGGGACTAAGTAGTAGCATATGGCTTTGTAGTGCTCTTTTTCTTTACGCCTGACATTCAGTTGCAAGTACAGAAGTACAACCCCAAGCTTCCTACATGTTAATGTTTCTGTATTTCAGCAGGAGAATTCAGGTACCAACCACCAATTTGGCAAGTAACACTGTTATCACATAAATAGTACCTGAATTTTGATCTCTTTAAGAGCAACAGATTGAGTGCAAGAAACTTCATCTCTGTTGTGAATCCAGAAACATCAGTGGCAAGCAAACCACTGACGCAAATGAACCTTCATTACTTTCCCCAGTGCCTTGCACTTGCTTCAAAGCAAGTGCTGTCAGCCTCAGAGGGCCTTGGTTTCAGTATTACTCCCTATCAGGTGCCAGAAAAAATACGTAAAATCCATACCAGTCAGTAGTGGCTATGATTTACCAGACAAATATGTCTTCCTTCTTACTCCACAACGTTTTGTTTGTAAAATGTCCTCTTATAAAATCTTCCATTATTAAGTTAACTACTACAGCATAGTGGAATTACCATCTGTAATACCAAGAATAGCAGATTGTCATTGAAAGCAACACTCAGATCTGAGAGCATAAAATGATTATAAATGCTACAAAATGTGACCACTGACATTTCTGGAAATGGCAGTTTACTGCATTGAGAATTTTTTTTCCCAAATGGAAAACATACAAGACTACAGTGAGATAGTTAAAAACATCTGACTTGTCAATCTGGAAAAGCATAATCCTAAATAGCATGAACAGTGGTCTTTATTTCCATTTCAGGTGTAACAACCAGGAGCACATTTTTAGTATTTGGAAAGGCAAAAGTTATCTCACCATTCACTTTAATAAAAATTACTACAAGCTATTAATATTAAGGAAATTTAGACTTTCACAAACTTAGGCATTTATTTTTTTGCCCCATAATTTGGAAAATAAAAAGCTTCCTGCATGGCTTCCACCACCATCATCTTTGCCCTCAGCTGCCTGTCTATGGACATGGGTAGCATTATGTAACATCTCATTACTCTCAACAGTATGAGGAGACTAAGACTTGGAATTTAATCTAAATCTTGACTAATTTCCACAATATATGTGCAACTAAATATCCAGCTTGTTTGGTAGGAAAGTCTCTTCACAAGGGCTTTGTCTTTTACCTTTAGAATTTTTTCGTGTTTGTTAAGATGCAAGAATAAGGGAAGTCTAACATCTACAGTTATGCAAGTACACTAAAGCGCCACACACATCACTAGTAAATAATCAGACTGCATACAAGATATATTTGTAAAAGTAATAAAACCCTTTGATGCTTCATATTTATGCTGGCAAATACCTCTCGTGATATAAAAGGCACTTTGAAAACCCAATATGGTTTGGTTCATTAAGTTTGCAAAGTACAAACAATTGTACAAACATACAATTATATTGAAGCATGTCAGCTATTGTGACATTAAATACAAAACAAGTTTCCAATTGTTGATAACACTGGTTTTATGGGAATGAGCAGTGGTTTCAGCAGCTTTTCTGAAGACATTGCAGGGTTTCCAGTACCACCATTTTAGTTTCATATTGGAACAAACGTAGTAAGTAAAAAACCGTCAAAAACTTACAAGTTTAGGGGCCACAAAAAGACAAGACCCAAAGTCCATAACATTCATTCCATATTTACTCCTTAGAAATCAACTCCATCCATAGCCCAAAGACAGAAATCTATTCAGTCAATTCCAGACCAGTTGTGGAGGCAGGCTCTGTCTTGATAAGTATGTTGTTTTATACCATTACAGTACAGAAAACTTTGGTCCAACAGCAGTTTCAGAAACTCACTACATGGCTGCAACATCAATCTGTACATAAAGCTGTCTTACTCCTGCCTGTGGAAAAGAGAAGGAGAGATTAAAAACCACAAAACTAACACCAAGACAACTTGAACAATGGTCCCAAACAAGAGTTTGCACAAGTAAGCTGTCCGACAAAAAAAAAAAAAACAAACAACTCAGTATCTTCATTTTTTATAATGCATTCTGTAATACATTCAAGCACATCATTTACTGAGATACCTGGCATTTTGAAACCTACAGACTTTTAGGGAGTACTATATGAAACACATGGTTGTTCATACAGTCAAGAAATGTACATACGTAGGCATATTAACAGCAGTACTGCCCACTTACCTTTTCTGATTCATCCTAAATACCTGTCACATTTGATACTGCCCAAATTCTCTCTTGTACAAATGTAACTGCCTGAAAAGTAAGCTGCTTGAAGCGCTATCAGATTAAAATGGAGCGAAGAGTAAGAGCACAGCATGGGATTTGTGGTTTGAACCAGCTCTACACTGAGATTCTAGCAAGAAACAAGGGCTACAATGAACTGACACACTAAAATAACTTTTGGTAGAGGTATGCAAATTACACTGAAGTATTCATCTCCTCAAAAATCCTATTAAACTAGGCTTAGGTGGATCTGCTTAGTTTATCAGCATTCAATATAAAACAACGTAAAGAAATCATTAGTCATTTATTTAACCTCAGTGTCAGGCCAGCATTGTGATGGCCGCTGGTTATGCAAGGTGATCTTGAAACACCAGCCTGAACACCGGGAAGGATCAGACTGTCTTCAGCCATCCTCAACTTCCTTTCAGATGGCTGGTTTTGCCACTCATCTGGACGATTATATCAAGATTGATAAGGGTCAGTATTACCAAGGAGAAAAATCTACTGTCTCGAACTGTTCCTCCACTTATCTCCATAGGTCAGGTAAGAACAACAGACCTTGTTCTCCCAATTCCCCTGCCAGACACACGGCTCTGAAACTGCAAAGCTGCAAACAGTGTAAGAGTGAATGACTCACTTGGAAAACGCAATCCTTTAGAGACTTGAGATATAAAATTAGTTTCAAATACACATACTAGAATGTTCTGCATTAACTTGATCACCTCACAAGAGAATTGCTATTTCCATTAAGTGACATTAAAAAATTAATGCAATTAATGCAAATTAATGGTACAGCAATTCTACTTATGCTATGCAATATTTTGAAATCATTCTACACAGCTAGAGCAGAGCAGCTTTTCAACAGTTGTATTGACGCCAAAACCAGAAACATTTAATTTTTCTTAATATGAATTACAATGTCACATCACGTGACAGGTCGTTTATAGCTGGATGTGCAATTTTCACTTACGAGGGACATACCTGAGTAAAAATATTGTGAGTCTGGCTTAGAATCCACCTTCCATCAGCATCAGGAGCTACCAGTAATTTCAAAGTCCCTATGTAAACATCAGTACAGAGGGTCCAGAAGTGTGGATCATGTAAACTGTAAACTCCTTGCAACTGCTGCACCTAAAAATAAAAGCAACTTTTTTTTCTGAATTTTGTAACAGAAAAAAAAAATGAAGGCAATATGACTTTTTACATCTAGTTCATCATCCAATTCATGCTAATTCACTTAAATTCGTTATTACTGTCGCTGTGATTATAAAGCATTGAGGACAGGTACTATGTATGGGCCAATTTTGTATCTTGCTAATTTACATTCTGCATATATTTTCTTGAAACCATTTCTGAAAACAGTGGTGTCCAAGAAAAAAAATCATTTAGTTGAATGCCCTCAAATTTAAACTGTGATTTTTGTAAACATGGGAATTCTCCCATTAAAAATTATAGAGATTCTGACTATTAATGGAAATCTATTAATATGCCCAATTCTACAAAAATCCTTCAAATGATGTATTGTATTAACTTTGTAAAGCTGTTGTACATGTTCAGATCATGACACAGTGAAAGGTAAGTTAGACAGGAATACACCAGGAAAAGTCAAATCCAAAGTAACCTGCATACACACACACGTTCAATGTTACTGTGCATCACTTTCCTAAAAAAGGAACTAGATTTTGAGGGAGACAAACTACTCCGAACTACACAAAAAACCATCATGCACTATCAGCACAAATGACTGAGAGGAAAAGCTTCAGGGTCCATTTTTTCTGAAACAACTTAGCAAGTTTTAAAATAAAGAGTCAAAGCTATACACAATTTAGGATTTCAGAAAGATAAAAATAAACTGCTATCTCCATTTGTCCAATCTAAGGAACCTTTCACAGGCATTACTGGGAAAAAAAATCACAATATTCTCATATACACTTGAGGTTCATTCAGTCAGTGGTTTGATCATATGCAAAATGGCCAAAGTGTACGAGCTCACCCTCTGATAGCACTGAGGCAGGGCGTTTTCCAGAGAAGGAGGAGTTCGCTGCATCAAAATTCCAATGGATTCTTTTAAAAGTGGAACAATGCTACAAAGAAAAAAGGAAGTTAGCTATTTTCTGCAACTTTCAAAAGTTGCAGAACAAAGCAAAAAGACATTCCTTAATGTTCCTGATTTTTTCTTTAGTTATTTCACCAGAAACTGAGAGAGCTGTCATAAAAACCTGCTACCAGAAAGTAAAAGGACAGACAAAATTGCAACGGTGTCTGGTTAAAGGCAAGATTACTTCTTCCCAGATTTCCCAGAGACATTTAGCAAATAATCACAAAACAGTCTTAACTTAATGGGGGTAAGTAGAATTTGGGATGAAATTTAAGCATCAAACTTATATGACAAAGTAGTTGATACGTACAGCTTAAAACCAAAACCTATTTCAATTGCAATCGCTTACAGCCAACCATAAAAATATGCAACTGAACTGGTTTTGCTTTGTGTCTGGTTTGAGGCATATTTTTCTCATGAACTAAGATAATAATGGGGAGGTCATAAAACAAAATTAGTATGCACTAGTCCAGCTATAACAAAGTTATTTTGTCAGAAAGACAGCTTAGCATATTCTTGAAGTGAACTAAGTGTAGGGTCTCATCCAACCTCAAGAATTTAACATTTGGAAGCAGTTAAAGGCTCCCTCCTTACTGCATCGTCTTGTTTAATCAGCAAACTAAGAAGACACTTAATACCTCTTTTTAAAAAAGAACGAACAAAAAACCAACAAACCACCAGGATACCAGTAAGCTGATACCCTAAAGCTACCACTACAAATTCACACTGTTACGCATTCGGTATGTTGACTTTTGTTTAGTAGTAGAGTATCATGCCCAGTTTGGTAGGGCACCCTAAGATTTTCAAGATGATGACAAACATCGATAGCCCAATACCAGAGCTTACTTAGGCATCTAGTTTCAAGAGCATAACAGTCACCTAACGCTCTACAGCAAAAGCAATGATGAATTTAAGAAGCTATAAGCTAAATTTCAGTGTTCAACACTCATCACAACTGAAATACACAGAGCAATGGGACGAAAAGCAACCAGAAAGAAATTGAGAGATTAACTGGGCGTTGAGTTAAAGGAAACTGGAACAGCCTCATTTAAAATCTCATGCAGCAATGAAGAGCTCACCGTACGGCCCAGCTGTATATTCCCAAGCAGCCAACGCTGTGACCTCACCATTCCTTTCCATTTTTAAACATATGGTGCCACCCCACATGGAAGCAGTGCCAGCTTACACAGCTTCAACTGCTCAGCCCACCCCTTGGCCAACCCTTAGCCAGGGTGGGAAGGAGTTCGAGGTTGCACAGCTCTTGTGTAATGAGCCACTGGGAAAATGAGCACCCTAAAAGTAAGTGCCCTTGTAAACAGATCTATTAGTCCAGCCAGATTCACTGCCTAATACCTGCCATGTCGCCTCACACAGCTGTGCTGCTACTGAGGAATCATTTCAGAAATAGGAAGAAGCAATTACGGGCAAGCAAGAGATACTTAAGCCTGACCAAGTCAAACACTGACAACTATTGCATTGCCAAATCTGTCTAAAGGAAGCTTAAGCAGAGTGTGACATTTTATGGACAGCACATTACAAAAATATAGAGGAAAAAGGTCTCGACAGTGGACCCATCTCACTAAACATCCATGTCACGAGCATTACATCAAAGGGAGCTGGAGCGGTCAATCCATTGCTGAATTGTTTCAGTTTCACTTAAAAATGCAACTTTGCTTCTTAATAAAGAGCTTGGAAGAACAACACATTTAAAAAAGTTCAAATGCAATCTGAACATAAGACTTCTTGAACACAGACTATTCCCATAAATTCAACAATGCCCCACTAACATTTCCATCCAAAGGCTTCAAACACACATGCTGCATATTTTTTCCCAGAGGACGGACTAACAGAACGGAGAACGCAGGACCATGCCTTTTTTATTGCAATAGACTGCTAAGGGGGAAAAAGCATCCATGAAGTCTGACCCAAACACGTTAGATTTGCTTAAATTTACAGTATTTAATAAAATTGATGCACATTATCTGATGGAGTGGAAAAGAATTGGCAAGCAGAAGATCTGGAGAGACAGCCCGCAGGAACTTAGAACTAGCAGGCTGGGGCTGTTAACTTAACCCACTCCAAAAAAAGAATTTGGTCAGTGAAACTGGTGATTCACCCTGGACATACATTGAAAAGAGGAAGTTAAAAACCCATTAGAGTTCAGTTTTGCTGAAGATGTATTTAAATTTAAGATCTGCTTCATTCTGAAGCCTTTTACCCTAATAGAACGATCTTCTGAGGTTGTCTATGCAATCAGCAGGATGTGCAGCAGCACCAAGTAGTTTGTCTTCTTGCCAGGCAACAGGCAGCAGTTTTAAGCAGTACATTGGAACCAGTAGTTCAGACTCAACCATTATACGAAAAGGTGAATGGTGAAAGACACTCCACGGTATAGGTGGTGCAGTTTAGAAGATTGTCTTCCTGCTGACAAGGTTGCACCTATTCATGCTGCTGCAATGGCTCTACATTAACGCCTCCTGCACAAGTTTCTGGCAATAATGCTGCATAAATTACACTTTTATCCAGACTTAAGGAGAAACCCAAAAGCAGAGCGTTTAATTAAATGTCAACATCTTAAAAACCCGAAGAATACAGGCAAGTCAGGGAGTTGCTTGAGACGGTATGTAAAAGCTGAAACACACACAAGGTCGTTATCTTTAACTAGGAAGCTACTTCAGCTTCAAATTTGTCTTTTGCAAAGCTGAAAAGGCCAGAAGACAACAGCAATGATGTGAGAGCTCTCACAAATGCTGTTGGAGCACATAAGCCCACGTACAGATCTGTGTCCAAAGGGACACTTTCTCTCGCAAGGCAGTCACTCACTGCCTTGCCAAACTAACGTGACAAGCTTTGGAATCCAGTTTTCTGATGTCTTTGACATTCCCTTGTTTCACGCATGCTGCTGAAGTAGAAAGCCTTTGATTAAAAACTGAAGTCCACACAATATGTTCTTTTCTCAAACTCTAACTAAACCCAGAATCACTTAAGCACCAGGAGGCACTAAGAACATTAGTTCCCTCTCATCTTCCCACTAGGAAAGAGGATCGTACCAAGCATGCTGAAAATGTGGTCAGAGATTTTGCCTAAGCTTCCCCCCACGGCTATATTTTTTGATTAGTCATTAGTGACAATGCATGTAGCTGTTCCCCAGCAGCTTTTGCACTAGTTCTGCCCCCCCCCCCCCCCCCCCTTTTTTCTAACTACAAACGAACTGTCGAGGAAAATAATGTACAATTCCCACCAAGTAGAGAGTTTTTTCTTGCAGTCTGTAAGCTTTGCTACTAAAGCAGATGAAACTTGACAATTGTCCCTAATTACCAAGCTTTAAATCTAAAATATCCCACTATTATACAACACAATGGAACTTGAAAGAGACTAACCCAAATATATCCCCGACAAAAGCCATAACAGTGAAAGTGACTTGTGTGCAAAACGAGTTAACAGCAAGAAAGCACCTCACACTTTCACGTACACTGCTACAGAGGAAGCGAGAGAGGTGTTGAAGCAGATAAAACTCCTTGACATCTGATAAATCCACCCTGCCACTACTGCACACTGCTTGATTAACAACAGTGAAGTGTGAAAGCATCAGGATCTCAATCAGCTTACATCCCCGTCAGACAACACTCACAACCATGCCAGTCCCATCCTGTTTGTGCCACCGCTTCTGTGAGCACACCTAGCAAGACCGTGGCACTGGCATCAACTTAAACAGCGAGACTGAAACCAACTCGGGGCAAAGTACCCTTTACAGTTATTGTAGTCAGATCACAAACAGGAAATTCATTTATTGCTGTCAGCACTGTGTAAAATAAAGGATTCTTGTGAAAGATTTTTGTGGGAGGTAAGCAAACACTGCTAGGACTCAAGACCAGCTATGGTTATTCAAATGCTGTAGCTGCAAAATCTACAGCCGGACTTTAAAATCGCTTATTTTCAGCCACCACCCACATCTGCAGTGCCAAGACTGTCAGCCTATTTCGGAACTAACTTTTGTAAACCTTGTTTGAATTTGGCAGCGGCAATTTTAACCAGTGTGCTCAGGACGAGGATCACAAGCCTGGTATTTACGTCTCCGATCTGAAGCGGTCTCTTCCCATAAAGCCAAGGCTGGCAGGTACTACTACCCTATAAATGAAGGCAGCACGTGCCATTTAGCAATGATGGCTCAAAACAACCCTAACAAGGAGCATGCTCATTTGGGGCAGTTTTGCAACTGAACATTCCTCTGTACCTTTATTTAAAAGTGAGGATAATCAGCTTAAAACTGCACACAAACCAAAAGCATTTACTAATAATGTTCATATCGTTATGCCCCAAATATTACAGGTATATGCCCCAAACGATCCAGGCATGCCCTCTCCCAAAGCTCTTTCATATTCTATCCTGCTCAAACTCTAGACTTAATGAGAAAATGATGTAACCACAGAAACAACTTCACGAAGTAAATTGCCTCGTTTCTTTGACCACTTAATATGCAGTCTACATGCTCTACCCTAACTAGAATCACACTGAGTCTATGGTACTTTTCTAGAAAGATGCGGCTCTAATCTTGGTTTTGGACAAACTACTTGCTTCATACTGGAGTTGTGGCTTTTGTCTGATGAATAATTTCATGTAGTTGATGGAAATACAAAAATTGCTTCAACATTTTAGAATAACATTTAGAAATCTTAGGCAAGAAAAAGAGCATTTAGTTTTACATATCAAGAGTGTTTTAGAGACTTGAGAAATTGTTCGTCTTTGACATTAAGTTACAGAGAAAACATTCACTAAAAATCTCGAGTGACAACCTGAATAACTCTGAAATATTCAAGCTTTTTTTAAATTAAAAAGTCTTTAAACAAAATACCAGTTAAACAGACCTGTAAAACAAACATTTCCTACGTATGATTAATAACTAAATGGACACTTCCATTAGATAGAACACAAAGTAATAAAAGTAATAAAAGAAAAGAGATTAATCTGATGTTAGCAGTAGTATCAAGGAACACTTAAAGGCTACAAAATACCTTCACCCCCCAGCTTCATAGAATTTGCCATTGATTTATGATGAAAAGATTTTTAAAGACTACAGGATATAGCCCTCCTGTTCAGGGAGCACAGGACTCTGCTTGTCAAGACTCGACAGACAGCTAAAATAGAGAAAAAGCAAACTTTCTACAGTAAGTAAAATCATAATGAAATTTGAATTATCTGTCTTTATGCCTTTGCCTCTCCAGATCAGAATAGCAGAATGCAGGCTGTTCTTCTGCCTGCAAAAAAAATGATTCTAAAGCAAGGGAAGTAATAAATATTAACAGTATTTCTAAGGAATCCTACTGAAGATGGGTTTTTACTGGAACACAGAAGGCCATAGTCCACTAGCAAAGTGCTGACCTCATGTCTGCTACAGTCTTGAAAGAGCTCCCAAAGTTCTGCTTCTGCTAAACTTTAGAGAACTGTATTTGTTGGTGAAAACAACCTCAGGACCATCTCACACTGGATTTTTACTCTGCAGCCAGAACGTTCCACACTAACTCACAAGGAGTCAGGCAGAGAGTTAAGGAGTTAAGTCACCTGAGAGCAGCCTCCGTGAAGGATCACAGGAGCAACACAGCACAACAGTAGTTGGCAATTTGTGCTAATTAGAGATGTTGTCTACAGGAAGGCTCAACCATTTGAATTAAAAGCACTGCTTGACTTCTCTGAAGAGCTGTCGATCAACTTTTTGTGCATCTGTGCAAGACAAAACAGGTTACAAGATAGAGGCTGTCCAGCTTTATATTGCAGAGAGGAGTTTGTTAGTCATCCCACAGGTACTTCTGTGACTTTTTTTTTGTTGTTTTGGCAAGCTTTGCCATCATTCAGAAAACGGAACAGTAATGCTAACTCACAGAGAGGTGCCCAACATTAAAGAAAGCAACCGATCAACAAATTGAACAAACTTCATCTGTATACAAGCAATCTTAGATTAAGATCAACATTTGCTCTCTGCGCTTACATGCATTTGCCTTGACATTTTACTGGCCTTTTGGGCACTGCAGTTTCATGGAAGGAAATAAGGACTTGTGTTCTGCTTTTATTCCCACTTCAAATACACAGGTATCACAGAAAATAGTGTAAAAAAACCAACCAAACAAAACACAAACAAGCAGCCCCCAAGGTCAGAATGAGGTCTCCCTGGAAGCAATTTTAGGAAACAATTTTTTTTTTTTGTAAAATTTGAGACAGAGTTCAGCGAGATGCATCTGATGATGGAAAAACACCTGTGCTTTAGGCAAATCAATCCAGATGCTTGGCATTTGAGAAAAAACAAAAAAAGGTCAGCACAAGTGCTCAAAGAATTTTGTCCCCTTTCTAATACCACAGACTTCAGTTAGACAGCAAAATTAGTCGCACTTAACTTTCAGGTTATTGATACCCATCAAAGATTAGGCAGGGGAGATATAATTAGCCTAACAACCACAAAACAGAAAAAACCCTGTCAACACACACCAAAAAAGGCACTTCTGGAAAGAAGTCTCCCTCCCATATAACAAGCTGACAGCCAAGAACAAAAACATTTCCATACAGATTCTGACATTCCAACTGCTTTCTTTTAAAGTTTCAGATGACTAAAAGGCATAGGAGAGGATCCAAGCTCAGGATTCTGCTTGCCCTAGGAGTTGGACTCAAGGATCCTTATGGGTCCCTTCCAGCTCGGGGTATTCTGTGACTCTGTTGGTTAACGTTAACATCAGTAAGGAGAGCGTTGCCTAGCCTGGTGCATCAGCCAGTAAATAATAAAAGTAATGTAGAACCAGGGGCCCACATAGCTGACTAAAATGGAAACGGACAGTTTCATGTATGTGGATTCATGCAAGACAGCGTTAGAAGATCAACAATTAAACCTAACCAGTAGTGTATTTTTAACCAATCAGCTAACATACTCTTGTAAGAAGACCCAGTACCCAACAGCTTTTATGCAACCCTACTTGAAATCAGCAAAACTCTGTAGTCCCAGCTAGGGGAAAATCCCCAGACAGCATCAGAACTTTTGAACAATTACTTTATCTGACTAGCTTTTGTATCCCTGACTCAAAACTACACTTGTTTTACTACAGCCACAAAGAAAAGAATCCAATTTCTTAAACACCCATGTATAGGTCCACTTATTGGTACATGCATGTACTCCCATCCCACTCCATCTTATGGAAGTTGGTTTAACTAGAAAGAGGGAGATTTTACAGATGAGTGGGCTATTTTTTTCAAAAAAAACAAACAAACAAACAAACAAAAAAAAACCAACCACATACAAATATTCTTTTTACTCTGGGCCCCTACTGTTACAACAAAAGATCTCCTTATGATACAGTTTGAAAAACTGTTTGAGTTATCTGTAAAAGAACACATTACACACATGGCATAGTGGAGAATATGGTAGAACAAACAATGGTGTTATGACCAGGAGCATAAATTAAAATTATTAAACACCACAAGACTATCAAAATATTGACTTGAAACTGTCAGTCATCTTGATCATCTTCTTTAAGTGTTTCAAATTCATTAGTAATTAAGTCTGTTGGGCTGCTTAAGAAACAAAACCTGCAATTAATCTTTGTTCCACTGCTGTGCCAGGATCTGTCAGTCAAAGAAACACGGATTTACTTCTGCTGACTATGATGCAAACGACTGCACTCAGACTTAGTAAAGTAATCCTAGAGATCATTTACAGTGTTTTGGGCCAACGAAATAATGATACAAACCATGTTAAACATTAGGTCTGATATGGGGTCAAAGGACGCATCAAGTAGTGGAATTCTCCAGCCATTCCAGCATAGAACAGAGACCTCCACAGGGCCATCCTAGCTATGCTAGAAGACCTATGAATAACTTTATTTTACAAACTTCTATTACAGAAGCTACAGTCTTCTTCCAAACTCTGTATGAGCAGAACAAAAAAGCAATCATTTACATGGTATTTTCGGATCAACGCTCCGCATATGCTTTACTGTACACAAAGGCAGACCCTTAAAATACAAAAGTTACAGAAATCAGTGTTCTACTTAACTGTTAACTATCAATAGCTTCTTTCCCCATGGCAACCTACACACTTTCTTTCCAATTTTTGAAGCTCTCAGTCACAGAATTGGCTTGCTAATAATTTGTCCTTTACAAAATTACAGGATGTTTAAGTAAACTTTTTGAGTTTATATTCAAGTGGTAATTTCATAGTGACTGCTAGTACATGGATTTTTGTGTGCATTTAGTACCTGAAGCATGTTGGCCTGCTCTGATAAATAGGGAGATTCACATCAATAATTCTGCAAATGCTGCCATGCATATAGCATAAACATGCCATATATGGTGTAAATTTAACTATGCAGTTAATCAGGTGACATTCACCACAGCTGAAGAGACAAAAGGTGTTCAGTTTTTAGGTTCTAACTCAAGTTGTAGCACTCTGCCCTATGCCACCATTGAAACAGGTGCCAGAAATGCCTCACTAACAGCATCACTGAACAAAAATGTTTGCTTGTCCAATCAAATCCAAATAGATTCACATTTACAATGATCTTGGTAAGCAACAACAGGGAAAGCACAAAACTACTTGAAGCATTTCCACTAAATCTTAGAAGGAATAAGGATGTATCAGAACATAAATGCACAGGAAAAAACAACTCTCTCGAGGGAAAAAAAAAAAAAAAAAGTAGTCTTGATTCATCAGGGACAAGGGCATGTCCCGTGCCAGCAGGCTCAACTCAGCTGCACTGAAGCCATTCTGCTCCATTTACTGGAGTACATCGGTTTACATAACAGTGTGCTAAATACAGAGAGGAAGAGTTCTATGGTTTGAACCTGAAAGACATTTTTGTAGTATTTTTGTAATATTACACCAACAGGGCTAAAATATGCAGACTTAAAAGCAAAAGCAGTAGCTGAAGAAAAGGAAAAACAAGGTAACATTTCAAAATACACCAGGACAGCTGCACAGAACAGAGGTAACATATCAATCTTGGAATAAAAGCAAGCATTGTAGAACATTAGCATAACAGATAAACCTGTTCTTCTGAGCTGTAATTGTTCACCTGTAACTAGCATTGGAAGTACAAGCAAGTAATTGATATCAGTACTTACCTTACGCCTATAAGCAATGCTATCAGCATTGAACAAATAGGATCTGCTATCATTAGACCATAGTTTTGCATCAATATAGCAGATATTATTACACCAATACTCCCAAGTGTGTCTGCAACAATGTGTAGAAATACCCCTGTAAGAGATTAATTTGTATCAATACAACTTGGTACTCTCACAGATAATGGAAATATTTCAAAGACTCTGAAGAAGAGTTGCAAGAACTAGATAGCATGATTTGTACTTGTTGAATTCTTCATTTTTTGTCAAATACACAGAAAGCTTTCAGAGTTTCAACATATCCTTAAAATATAAAGCACTTGAAGAAATTGTATTATTTTTTGCACTTAGCATAAAAGGGTGTGTCACAGCATGGCTATCAACTTCAGCAGTGATCAACAGATAAAGATAAATCTCTTCATGCAATACCCACCTGTATTTTGCTAAAGAAACTCATGTTCCCTTTACACTTACAATAGTTACTACTGTATAAGATGATAAAGAACGTTAACAACACATCTGTAAAGCTTTGAAAGATGCTTCACTGGCAATACCTTGGAGAAGTTATTTGGCAAAGAGATATAAGACAAATGATTCTGATAATTATATACTGCAGACATGAATAACTTCACTTTTGTTTTTCAACTCAATGCGCCTCAAAATAAGTAATCGAGCACTTTGCAGCTAGCCACAACTTAGTCTTTGGAGCTCTCTGCTGGCAATACCAAGAACAGACACTCAGAAACAGCTTTCTGAACACAAATGTTGGGACTCCAATAATACTCCCTACCAGCCCCAAAATAACCCACAACTACAAATCAGCATTCTAGCGATTTTCCTACATTTTCATTTGTATTGGGTTTGGCTGGCATGGATTTAAACCTCTTCAGAGCAGGCCATATGGCACCAGGTATTATGTTTGTTAGGAACTCACCAGTATTTTTGCTACCACTGAACAATGCTTGCACCAGCAGTTTCAGGGCCTTCTCTGTTACTCCCTCTGTCCCAAAAGCATGTAGGCTGGGGACAGACATGAGGCTGGGAGGGGACACAGCATGGACAACTGTCCCAAACTACTGAAGGGATATTCCATTTATTATAATTATTATTATTTAATATTTATGTTTATTCCATAACATCATGCTCAGTAACAACACTGAGTCTTTCCAAAGTAGCTGTTGCTCAGGGTCTGGCTGGGAGGTAGTAAGGGATTGCCTTTGCACCCACTCCTCCCAATCCCCCTTTCACTTTTTAAACTGCCTGTATCTCATCCCAAACTTAGTTCCTGTTTATACTCTTCTGACTACCTCTCCTGTCCCACTGCAGGATGGGGACAAGTGAGCATCAGGTGGTTGCTTATTTGGCCAATCCAGCACAATACTGAGAAGTTCAATATACATATTGATAAATAATTGTTTTTTTTTTTTTCAACTGTGATTCAGTTAAAATGTGCCTTCCATTTGGAAGTCAGTCTTTTCATATCTGTTGTTGAAGTATTGAATACACATAAACACAATGGTGGAAGATATAAACATTGGAAGAGGTTGAAAATGTTCCCTTGCAAGGACTACAAACAAGCCAGAAAATCACCCAATAAAAAAACACAGTATGTACATCTGGCTATGCCAGAGAATTACTTCTTACACTGTACAATTCTTTCACTCTAACTTTTGAATGCTTAAAAAAATCAAAGCTCAGAACTGACATCATCAGTAGTTTATACGCACTAATGCTCAGGAGATTATGGACTCCAATTCCCCTTCAAGTGATTATAGCTTGAATGACCATCTTGTTTAAACCAAGTGTAATAGCTTGATGAAGTGACGTTTTAATTGCTGAAGGGTTACTGAGCTTATTTATCCATCTGTATTTTTCAAATACAGCCTATCTGAATAATGGCACTTTTTCCACTTTCCAAGGCATACATTTCAATTCAGCATCTTAGGTTTCTCCTTTTAACCACTCTTTCCTAGTTTTTTCTTCTTTGATTTTTCAGCATCATAACAGAAGTTGAATCCCAGTTTTGGGCTCTCCATTTTAAACTGTGTTGACAAAGCATTACGTCTATACTTCAATGAATGTCTCAATACCCAGTCATGCACATGGTATGGCACTGGTCTGTTCACATGTGAAACAGGACTTCACAGAACAGCTCCTCTAAGAAAGAGGTAGCATTTACCCAGAGGCACCCTCTGAAATAGATGTGCATTGAACAATCGCAAGCAGACCACAATAAACTAATAAATCACTATATTTATTCTCATACCTTGTAAGATCTGCTTGCTGGAACCAGTCATCCCTTCAAGAGAATGGTCATCTGTGAAGACAATGTTAATATTGGCATATTAACCTACACAACGACTCCCTCCAGTTGTATATTTAGTTCTGGTCTTCCTTTCTGAAGTTTCTTACACAGAAAAGCTGCTCACTATGACTAGATTTTGCTCTAGCAATGCAATAATCAAGTCTTAAAACATATTTTTAAAGAAAGCATCGCTTTGCACAATGATCTTTTATATATAATATACACATACCAAAAATATATAAATAAAAAGACCAACATATGTTTATTTAACAAAAAAGTAAGAAACAAAATCTTCCTAATACTTAGCAAAAGAAGCCTTCTCAAGAATACAAGCCATACATACAAGCAAAAAGAGTACTATCAATAAATATGCTAACAAGGAATATTTCCATCAAGAAAGCATTTACATGTTATGTAAAACAAGACAGATAAGACAGAGAAAGTAAAATTAAGAATTAAGTCAAAAAAATCCTCTCATTCAAGTAGATTAAGGCCTCTGTGGAACAAGTCAGAAAAAATCTCCTAAGAAAAAAACTGTCATAGGATAGCAAATGACTTCTAGTGAGGATATATAATAGTTTATGCAAGAATCAAATCGTTCTACTGAAGAAAGGTGGGGAGAATGTGGAGAGAGCAAGGACCACACAAGAGGGAAGTTAGCAAAGCATCTTAATGTTGTCTGTTATTTTCATCAAAAATTGAAATAAAGCACTTATTATTAAATTATTATATTGCTATTGCATACATACTCATATTTTGCTTGCACATAAAATTAAGGTGAATATTCAAAATATAAAGGTAAATTAAAATTTTTAAAAACTAACACTGCATAGAGCACAAATAAAACAGCACTTAGCAAAACAAACCACAAAACAGGGCACTGGCGTAGCTTCATTAAATATGAGGTGTGCTATTTCCTTGTTTGCTTACAACAACAAGCTGCCAGCATCTCTCTTCTGTTCAGAAAAATCAATAATACCACATTTAAATATCCAAGTCAAGACATGGTCTATGACTTTAAGCACTTACCATGGCAATAGTCCTGACCATGAGAGTGTCCATGGCTATGGCTGTGGTCATGACTGTGTCCATGTTTATGTTCATGGCTGTGACCGTGACCTCTGTGACTGTGTCCATGGCTGAGACCACCATTAAACAAAGAATGGCTGTGTTCATGCCCTATAAACAAATGAGTATAAATTTAAGTGCCAAATAGAAGTATGCTTACATTTGTCTCTAAGCTACTTAAAACATATTCATCTTTCAGGTCACTTCAATGTGTGGCTTTAAATAAATTAGAATGAAATTAACACAAGCTGTTTATATCTAAACCTGTGCTGTGTAGCCGTGTGAAATACATATCCGATTTGAAAAGCCAAGTATTTTTATACATTCCTACTTCTGAAACAAGTTGTGTTATTTTTAACACAACTCAGTACGTGCACAAAACTAGATACAAGCACATTAAAAACAGCTAAAGATTGGAAACTGGCTATTTTTCACACATTAAAAATTAAAGCTTAAATTGCTGCTTAAAGTCCATAGACTATTTTATACTATCAGTTTATATGTTAAGCTGAAATAGCTACCAATTAGCTTGGTGAAAAAAAAAAAAAAAAAAAAAAAGAATGTTTACCATATACAGTTAGGGAAATTCTGCATTTAAAGTTCAAAAGACCTTAAGTTGAGAAGTACTTGAATCTTCATCCTATAACTAAAATTTGTTTCAGACATTTTGCTCATAAAGACCCTGCCTTACTACAGCTTAAGTTTGTTCAGAAGATACTCTGCATCTCTCTTCCCATAAGGTGCAGTAGAACTCATGTTCCAGAATGCAGATCCTGGAGTTCCAGGCCTTAGAGTTAATGGGTGGGAACTATGTGAGAATACATGAGTTACAGTAGTAACTAGGGCTGCCGTTAAAATATGGACATCAACACTGCAACAAGTCCCGTATACATTTCAGGATTGCCACTAAAAAGACCTAAAAATGGGGCTGTAACTGAAGGATAATAGGGTTCTGGAACACAGAGTACTAAGGAAGTAAACAGTACTGAAAATTACAGATGTCCTACCAGAACCGTGGGAATGCCCATGACCTCCATGCTGAAAAACAAATATTCCTATAAGGTTTACAATGAATCCCAGTATAGAAACCGGAAGAAGTCTCTCATGATGCACATCAGGGGGCTCCAGTGCCCTCTAGGAAAAATCAAAAACAAGAATGAAAAAAACAAAAAGCAATGATGATCTTTTTACAGTCTTATCACATTATTAAGAGGCGCTGAAAAAGGTAGCACAAAAGTGCTTAGACACAGGAGCACTCCCATACAAACAGGCATACAGAAAGACATAATTAAGAATTACTCAGGACTTCCAATTTCTGAGATGGTGCACAGATTAATTCTTATTGTCTGAAGTTGAAGTTTTATAAATAAAGTTGTGCTGAGAATATTTTAATATACTTTCAATCTAGCTAGCATTGATTGTAAGATTTCATTCTCCTGTGGGATTCAGTTCTAGAACATGCAAAAGCATTTTAACATTACAGGTATTGCCCAAATAACATAAATAATTTCGAGGAGTCTAAAAAGCTTTTTCCTTCTCCTTTGGAGAGTGGGGATGAGGGGAATGATACAACAGATAAGAACAAATTGTGATTTTGTTTGTTTTTAAACTTTAAAATCTATATTCAAAAAGCTTTAGGAAAAAAAAACACATAGGACTGTCCTGGTTTCAGTTAGGACAGAGTTCATTTTCTTCCTAGTAGCTGGTAGAATGCTGTGTTTTGGCTTAGGATGAGAAGAGTGCTGATAACACCCCGATGTTTTAATTGTTGCAGAGCAGTGCTTACACCAAGCCAAGGGCGTCTCAGCTTCTTGCTCTGTCCTGCCAACAGGCAGGCTGGGGGTGCAGTAAGAGCTGGGAGGGGACAGACCCAGGACAGGTGACCCAAACTGGCCAAAGGGGTATTCAAAAAAAAAAACAAAACAAAACAACGAATTTATTCTGAACTAGAAATAAATAAATAAATAAGGCATCTCATTAATAAGTAAAACTTCATGCAAGCTGATCAGAATCAGTTATCAACTTTACTTTTATTAATATCACACTTTAGTGCAGACAACTTTGATATCTAAATTTCCATCTCAAAATTATCAGCTGAATCATTTATTAAAAAAAAACAGACGTGTCCTTATACGAACTCAAACTATCACCACTTGACATCTGTATCAGACATGAAGATTTGGAAAACAATGCTCTTTCTTTGATGAGTTATCCAAACTTCTTCACAGAATGTATTTCCATTTCTTATGATTAACTTCTCTACTCTGTATGACAATCTTTGGCCTTTCATTCTTGTCTTCATCTGGCCTTTAACAATGAAAAATACGGGTCTTTCTAGGTATACTATACACTGGTTGAAAAAGGACAGCGTCAAGATGACAGAACCTTTACACACCATCAAAACACTATTTAAGAAGCTTGTACTGATACACTGGGTTTATGTCACAAAACAGCAATTTCAGACGGCCCAATACACTGTTCAGATCCCACATCTTTAAGGGGTGATTTCAGTAATTTTATCCCCATTAAATACACTCTACACAGAAATTTGTATCAAATAGAAATGTGAAAATTGACAGAGTAGTTTGCATCATTACATACCTCAACACCTTCAGAAAATATAAAGAATGCTGTGAAGATGAGGAATAAACCGTTTACAAAGCCAGCAAGTACTTCTGCTCGGACGTATCTGCAAGAAACAACAAAGCAACAGCAGTTATGACTACCTCCATTTAAATGTTGAAAATGAAAAGTGAAACTTAGAAACTGGTGTACAAATTTCTAGTTCTCAAACAATTGAATTACACAGGGAATTTCCAAATGAGGACAGAGTATATAAGCTACAGATAATTACATGAAATTCATTATTTTCTATGTTGACAGAAATTTCACCATTACAACAAACTTTTACTCAACTTCCACAGGTGTTTTAAAACACAGCAACTCTGAGATCACTTGGAATGTAACAGTAATAAAACAATGAAGCGATAAGTGGAGCAAGTGAAAGCAAAGCTGGTACAGAGAATTGAGCAAGACAGTAACTCAACAACCCCAACCCTTAGCCCACCAGTCTAACTTAAGTATTCTACTTAGGTCCACAGCCCCAACTGCAAAATCAGCCAGAGCTTGCCTCTGCAGCCATTACCTGACCTGGATGAAAGAAAGCTTTTGATACTTCCCATTTAAGATAATCTGTACTGGAAGTTATGATATAAACATATATCTGGAAACCATGATTACAACTTTTACTTAAAAGTTTACTTAAGAATGTTGATGTAAAGTTTTGTTTAATAACAAATTAGTCAGACATTGATTTGTTTCCCCTTTTACAGGGGGGGTTTAGTAAAGGTCTTAACTAAAACAATTATTTCAGTTACTAAATTTCTTCAGTGAAGAAAGAGCCAGGTTACATTAACATATAATTCCAGTGTAGGAAACACCAGACTTAATATATGGTGGCTGTACTCTAATAAATTGAACACAAGCTGTTTAAATACAGGGCAGTAATTAAGACAGAACCTGCCTTCGCTGCAGTTAGTTCATGGCAAAATCAATTCTTCCTAAGCTGATTTCTAGGTATACCAGAATTTCCACCTTAATTAAAGAGTGTTTTGAGTCCCAAACCACACGATCCATGCTTAGGCAAGACAGCTGAAGCTAAATGCTGTCATTCAGGTCAGTAATGCTACGGGGAATGCAGCAACCTGTGTTACAGCTCATTTGCTGTTAATTAATTAGCATCACAGATGAACAATATTGTAACACCAGTATTGTTTTACAGGGCACAGTGGAACCAAGTTCCCTTGAAACAGAACCACTGCAGCAACTATATCCACGAAGGGCAGTGTGGGCTGACCTTCCTCAGCCTAGAGAACAGTACAGCTGTTCCTGGCAGCTGCTAAGGGCAGCCACAGCCCTGGCAGACACCTGCTGAATGCTGCTGGTTCTGCAAGGCAGAGTTTATAATTTCAGTTTATAATCTCCAAGATCCCCTGTAATGTACCTCACTGCACCATGCAGGCAAACCCATGCTGTAGTTGGTCATGATACACCGGTGCTGTACACGTGGCAAAGCACGGAAGCTTTTTGCTGCCTAACCTGTTTGCACTAGTATTGTTGCAGAGCTCTTAGAAGTGAAATGTGCTCGCCAAAAGCAACACCTCTACATTTTTTCCTGTTTTAGGAAGGTGTCCATATTAAAGGTTTAAATAACTCACCCTAAAAAGCACGTTTTCAATATAACTTTTCCTTGTTCTGCAAAAAGAGGTTTTGTGTATACAGTGAAAAATTCCCACCTAGATATTTACTGAAGTACATTAGAGTAACAGCTTGAAGTCTCTTACCCATATGAGAAAGCATCATTTGACCTCCACTTCGAAATAACGGAAGCTGCTAATCCAGCCAATAGAGCAGTGCAGTCAAAAAACATATGAAAAGAATCTGATATTAAACCTAAACTGGAAAAGAACAGAAAAAACAAGTTATGCTGGGTATGAGAAAAAGAGAACACTGTCTTTTGACTAGCAGAATACTCAGTCAGCCTCAGGCACGGCTCTGCTAGTACAAGGCAGAAACCCCCACCAGACGGCCATCGAAAGTCTGCTGCCAGAGCTGCTTCTGTCAGCCTCGTGAAGGTGCTTTGCAGGACTGCTTAGAGCAAAATCCTCCTAGCATCTGATGTCAGGGTGAGCGGTGTGGGAGGGTGTTCTGCTGACACAAACCAAAGACCCTGCAGTAGACACACTCACAAATAACAAATATTTTGGAATTCTGTTTATCAATACCAAGTAATGACAGCCATGGTGGACAAGCCAGGTTCATCCATTTTCTCTGACAGAATTCCCCCACAAGGCACACAGCATTACTGTAACATAAAAAAAACTAAGTCTACCAAAGAACTCAACTTCTACTTTCTACCACCTCAAATTAGATAGAAAACAGTTAAGAAAAAATCAATTTATGTTGCATGCTTTCTAAAGATCTTGATCTATTTCACCCAGTCACAAAGCATTTTTCAACTCTTCCAGCAAATATTTATGCTCTGTATGAAACTTAGAGTTTTGGATCACCTACTATATATATACACACAACACACAAGACTTATTTTCTTGATGCAAGTTCCCTTTGTCACAGCTCTACTGGTTGTACTTCCTGACAAAAGTTTCATAACCAGAAAGATGCTGTTAATCAGAACTGTTGCCATGGATATACCCATGGACTACAGATATTCAGACCACAATAAAGATTTCAAAAGAAATCAATGCGATGTCTCAGCAAAGCCTCAACCTAAACAACAAAAGTTTTGAATTGGAAGAAAATTTTCAAATAAATGCAGCTCATTAATGCTATTAATGATACAAATCCTTACAGCTGCCAGAAAAACATGCCTTCAGTGCGTGGACAGTTCTCAGAATAGAAATTCACTTACATAGTGTGACCAAATATTTTTTTATATATATATATTATATAATATATATATAACATATATATATATATATAACATATATATATATATATAACATATATATATATATATATATATATATATATATAATATATATATGAATATCAGGGACAAAACAGAAAACAGTCTGTTTTTCAAGTTACATTAAAGATCTGGTATATCCTGGAGAGCTTGGTCTAATAGCTGATACAGAATATAGAAAAGTTTACCAAGAATTTAACTAGCATTAAATAAGTGCCAATTTCAAAATGCTCCATAGGATGAAGAGTTTTTGAGAATGATTATTTCCATTCATTTTGCTCTTGTAACAAGTCTTGATTCTCCAGTTAGCTTTTCAGGGTAGCTACGACATTTAGGTGCTTAATACCTTCTCTAGGTAAAATCTTAATTTCTGAACATTGATGTGTTATCTTTTCAATTCTTTACATTTAATCCCCATCCACAGAAAAAGTTTAAGTCCATTTCTCTTTCAAGAAGGAAAACTGAAAAGAAAACACCACCATGACTGAGCTATTTTGACTAAAAGATTCACTTCACCTCCCAAATTCAGCTGGTCAGTGGGTAACAACAGGCAATTAGCTGCTAAGGATCATCCCTAGTATGGGCCAGAATCACCATAAGGTGCTTCTGCTACAAGCCAAAAATTCTGACAGCAGATATATCCACACTGACACGAAGGATAGACCACCAGCACAGCACATGGCTGAGATGTGCTATTTCAGCAAGTGTACAACAGAAGGTAAGGTTCCTCCTCAGTGACCGTATAAGCAAATTTGGTAGCAAAGTGCACACATACCAGCTGTATTTAAATACTGGCCCCATATAAATTTATAAAAGTAGTTTTTTACACATAGTCAAAAAAATGGGTTTAAAGATTTTGCTGTTGAGTGTATTATATGCAGTGTATATGTAACTTCACCAGAACTGTTCTGGCGAAGACTACCATTAGCACCATTTACAAAAGCAATATTCCCAAATGTATTTTCAAATGTGATACTTCGGAAGAGTTTTCACACACACAGATAATTTTAATGTCTATAGCCAAAAAAAAAAAAAAAAAAAGATTCAGCAATGATAAACATTTGTAAAATTGAGCAATGTATGCCTGTGACAAAATAATTTAGGCCTATAAAGACTGAGGTCTTCTATTTATAATTTTAGTTCACAGTCTTGGAATTTTTGACAATAGTGAAGTCTACTTCAACACAGCAGTTTTCCCCTCAGGCATCTTATTTCAGAGCTAATGCTTTATCAGATACAAAGTGCTAAGAATTTTCCTTTGATGTTCATTCACACTGCAGCAACTTGACACTTCCTACAATTAGGGCAGGCTGAAAAACAGAGTTCCAGTACACATTCTACAGATCATATTCTCTTTTGCCTGAAATAAAAGAACTGCAACAAGCATTTTCCTTAAGTTCTTATGACTGCTACATACCTGCTTCATGTTTACATTTCTTTATGTAACACTATCAATTAGATTTGAGTTACTTCTACCTACTAAGCAACAGTAATCTTCATGGAAAGTTTGTTTTCCATTTTTTAAACTTTAAAGAATGACACTACCAAAGAATATTCTAAACTTATGAATGTATTTGTACCTAGCAACCACAAGCTGGTTATTGATGGTTCCCTCCAAGTATGAAATTAATTTACCGAGTTTGCTACAGGTGTCTGCTTCTTCACTTTGCAAAGTTTAATGATAGCAATCATTTGCTCTTTTTGCTGGTGATCACCATACCTCTTCCAGGTAGACTGGAATGTGTCTGTACTGAAATCAAAGCAAACAACTACCTGTTCCATCTGTGCTTTCAGGTAAATGCATTTCAGTTAATTTCAGTTCAAAAGTGATACAATGGTGTTAAAATAATGACGAGCCACAGCTTGTAAACCTTATCCGTCCTTATATCCTTCCCTTATCAGCTGCAAGGTTTTGACCAGAAGATAAACATTTTGTTTTAGAAGCTGAAGGAAGCAGAGGCTGAAAGACCACTTGTTAAATGGTTTAGTTTAATGGCCAGTGCAGAGTTAAAATTTTTTGTGACTAACTCAGAAGTTTAGCATGCTGCTTTACCCTACAAAGGTCAAAGCAACTTATGAATTAAGTCAGTAGTTGTATCACTGTATGTTGTATATAAACAGGATTTGAAACTGCAAACAACAGTTGTCAAACTGGACTGAATTACCGATTATGAACAGGCTGTGCAAGTAGCCCTCAGTTTGCAGTGATTACGAAATGGCTTTTTTGTACAGTCCCTCAGGAAAGAGAAACGTTTAAGGACTAACTGCTACTGAAACAAAGACAAAACCACATCAGCTATGTAGGCAGAAACCATACAGCAGAAGATCATGGCAATGTGCTCAAACCTGCAAGAAGACCACAGGTGCAACACCAGCACAGTTTAGCTGCTTTCAGGACTGAAACTAACATCTCAGAGTGCACAGAGGCACGTGTATTTATCACCATGGGTAAGGACAGACTGTGTCTGCGACACATTTCACTAGACGGCATAGACACACTCAGTATTCGAGGTACAGCAATAAATGAGTCAGCTGCACAAAAGACAGGAAACTTGGTAAGAGTTATTTTAGTAATCTAGCAATCTGATTGCATCTGAGATTTCTTTTTACGACCTGTGAATTAAAGAGACAAAAAAGTGGGTGTGAAGTGAAGGTAAACAAGTGATCCAGTTAAGCAGTAGTAACACAGGGATGCATGCAAAACTTCCACTAGCAGCAGAACACGTCAACCAGAGCATGATCTAGCAGAATCCCTGTAGTGACACATACTGTGTCTAAGAGAGGACACTTCCACAGTTGATTTAGTAGCACAAATGCATGTACAGTAAATATTTTAAAACAGAAGAGCCCGAGTAGCAGACCAACTACCTTTAAGTTCTCATCTAGGAAAACGCGTTCTGTTGTCTGTCCTTCAAGAACATCAACATTCCAGACTATTTGTAAGAGGCTCATATAACTTAGATCCTGGTTTTGTGATTTAAGAAACAATTCAGCAACTCGGTAAACAAAACCTAAGAAGAATATAAGAAATAATCAAGAAGAAAAATTAAGACTGAAGTATTTTAGAACTTAACAACAATTTTGGGGGCTGAAATCATAGATTTTATTTCGAAATATGAATAGCCCAGTCAAAGAAGTCCTGACAACCTACTTGAATTTGAATGGATAAAGGCGTATTTTTCAGAATCATGATCAAGCAGAAAACCCATTGCCTACGGAAGCCAAGGGAAGAATCATCTGCACAATCACAGCAGTTTTTTTCAGTCTTACCATCTCTGTCTCATTGACATTGTTAAGGACACTAGTGAGAACAGAACTCAAGATCACCTTCACCGTGCTTCTAACACAGCATCAGGCACCCAAGACAGGTGCACTGGAATAAAGAGCTGCTCCAAGATGATACCAAAACCTCCTTCGTAAGTGTTCTGTTTCTACATGTCTCATGCTGACAGCCAAAGGAGCTGTGCTCTGCAGATCTGAGAAGGGATTTTCCCTATATGGCTCCTTTTTTTCGCTTACGTATTTGTTCTTTCAAGGCATGAACCATCTGCTTTGATGGTAGGCATACCTCATTATATTCTCTGCTATTCCTCTCTACCAAAGAGAGGCTTGATAATTTTTTTTTTAAGCCCAAAAACTAGGCTTAATGTAAAAATACCTGAGATTAGTGACTTGAAATATAAACATGAGATCCAACTAATGAATATCCAGCAAATCCTAATTCTTAATCTCCAAACCTAATACGAATAAGAGAGTTCTTGCAGTTCCAGTAACCTCAATTCTTCAGTGTCACATTTCTGGCAAGTTTCACTTCAGTGTCTTTGTTTAGTTACATCAGATATGGGACCTTTTCTGTTAGATATATCATTCCTCCTCGCACTAACAAAAAATTATTATGCTTAAAACAAACCAAATACATATGAACATACAGTTGTCTATACCTGAACCATTTAGAAAAAAATCTTCCCATCTCCTGAGCTTTTCAGAAAAATACTCTTACTCAGACTACGCATACAATAGTCCACACACAATTTGCAGAAGTTTACCAACAAAGTCAAACCTTGAAGAAGAACATCTGAGACAGTCTGCAGAGTGCCAAGAGAGTCTGTGCTGCAGACAGCACTGGGTTCTCACTAGCATTACAGTAGCTGTTACTGTAAACAGTGTTAAAGACTTGATTGTACCATTTGAGAGAATTAGAAAAGTATGGTAAGTAGTAGGATGCAACTGTTTCCAAACAGACATTGCTCATTAGGACTTTTAATCAAGTGTCTGAGTAATCTGTGCCCATACTACAGCTTTTGATAAGGATCTCTGGTTCCACGCACAAGGACAAATTGCTGGGCTTAAGACATTCCCATGGCAGTCAACTGATGTGTGTATGGACTCATAAATGTCACCATAGAATAACACCTCTGTTGAGAGCAAAGCACGTGATGAAGATGCCACGTTACCTGTTCTCTACCTGTAACCCCACACAGCAGTTCCTTCACGTGTCCCGGTTATGTTTTACTACAGATTTTTTCAGCAGCAGTTTAACCAAGTCCCTCCATCTTTTACACCTCTGCGGATTTATGCTGCTTTTCTACACCTGGAGGCTTTCATTCCCGTTTCTCTCAGAGCCGGGACAGTCGGCGCAGTGCCGGTTATGCCACCCAGCACTTACAAGCTGCCATCCCCAAAGGATCCCTGTGGCAAGCGGGCAGAGCCCCCGGGGCTCCCTGCGAGGCCGGGCGCCTGTGGAGCCGCCAACCCCGCCGGGGGCTCTGGCGGAGCGGAGCCGAGCCCAGGCCCGGCCCGGCCGGCAGCAGACGTGGCAGCCTCCCTCCCCCCCCCCCGGCGGTACCTGTTGCTCCAGATGCCGTAGAGCAGCTCCACGAAGGCGAAGGAGAGGTTGAGGCAGAGGAAGAAGAAGAGGTTGCGGGAGGTCCTGTCGGCCAGGATGGACCTGCGCGGGGACACGCGGCGCGTCAGGGCGGGGGCCTCGGCCACAGCCCCGGCCTCACCCCCCCCCCCCCC
Organism: Anas platyrhynchos; assembly: GCF_047663525.1. Lineage (NCBI taxonomy): Eukaryota > Metazoa > Chordata > Aves > Anseriformes > Anatidae > Anas > Anas platyrhynchos. Next base: position 10,812,773 of record NC_092594.1, on the reverse strand, counting down.
CCACCTCCCCGGCCCTCACCTGAACCAGCCCGACGCCTTCCGCAGCAGGTTGAGGCGCGGCGGCTTGTACTCGTCGTCCTTGATGGAGAGGGGCAGCATGGTGCGGGGCGGTGCGGGCCGGGCACGGCGGGGCCGGGAGGGGGCCGGCGGGGCCCGGCAGCGCGGCGCAGCGCTCCCCGCCCCTCCCCAGCCCCGCTTCCGGCCCCACCGCGCCTGCGCACCCCGCGCGCTGCCGGGGCTGGCGCCGCGGCCCGGGCCCTGCAGCGGGGCCTGGCGGGACGCAGCCGGGGGGGGCCGGCCCCCTGTCAGGGTCATTTCTGTTCAAACAGCAGGGTGGAAGCGCCGCGCCTCGGCTCACCGTTCTTATTTCCCTCCGTCTGGGTCTGAAGAGGTGCTCGCTGCAGGTGGGGTATGTTTGCGGGCAGCGGCACGCTGCAGGTTCGTAACTTGGTTGGTAAAAGCGGCGGGACTGTCACGGCTGGGTGGCAGCTGGGGGAAGAGCGGTTGAGGCGCACCTTTATGTGAGGCGCACCTTTATGTGAGGCTCACCTTTCTGTGAGGCTCACCTTTATACGAGGCTCACCTTTACAAAATCACGTATGACCAAGCAGATACGGCCAAGATATGCTGGAGTTAAGAAGTGCTGAGCAGCTCCTGCTGCTCGTCCATCCTCTTTACCAGTCAGGCATGACCTGAAATGAAGCAACCAAAACCAGTGATTAATTTCTGGAAACAGCTTCAGTGACTTCGCTAGCATCACAAAATAAGTCAGGGATAAAACTGGGACTCAGACTTACGCAGCTTGCTTAGGTTGCTGTCCTGCATCTTGTGCATGCTTCCTTTTTGTGCTTACACTTGTATTTGCCTTCCCTTCTCTACCTGACAGACCAGGTAGTTCAAAAACACCAGATGTGCCTCTGATGCAATTGGTAAGCTGTGTGAAGGAAAGCTTGAAGGGGATGAGCCAGAACAGATCTGTTAGCAGGACTACTTGCTTGACTATGGTAGCCAAATGATGCATTTTAGTGGTGATTGGTAAACTTTGTAATGGAGCGTGAGGTTCTGGAGATCTGCTTGCATCTCTGCCTGACCCTAAGGACAGAATACAGAGATGTTGCCGTAGTGGGGGGGAGTGCTGTGTTTTCTTTCTAAGCAATTGGTTTAATGTAATAATTTGTTCCTGGAGATTTCATTGAAAGGCGGAGATAATTACTCAGCGAGCAATAGCAAAAGGGATTGGATAATTGCCAAGAATGTGCACATAAATTGGTAATCAACAGGAACGGTAATTTACAGAAAGATGGTGGTAGCATGTGGGCTAACTGTTGATCTTCAGTTATAGACTCCTTTTACTCTCCATCAGATTCAAGGATCACAAACGACTGTCCTGTAAAAACAACAGGGGAGAAAACAATCTTACCTGGCAACAATGAGGTAAGTTGAAGGGTTTTCTAGACTACGTAATTTATATTCGTATCTTCAAGCACAATATATGAGCTTTGGGGGGTTGGAAAAATCAAAGCTTCTGTGAAAAAACAGTCTGTCAAAAATTTTAATTGATAAGACTGTCCTGCATCATTCAATTTAACCGGAGTTTCCAGCTGAAAGCCTGGAACATACTAATGGAGTAACACCTGATATTTGTAGTTGAATAACTACTTAGCAGTAAGCTTAGATTCTTTATCTTTTATCCAGTGCATACCCATCTTGCTAGTAGAGAGAAGGAACAGGTGTGGATCACACATCATTTGAAGTGCAGCCCATGGAATGCAGCGATCAGTAGATCTCGCTGACATTACAATTTATAAAGGTCTGGAGAATTGGGAATACTGCTCAAGAGGTGAAAATCAAGGCTGCCTTTGTAGGAGCTGCTTTGTAAGAGCTCCCACTTAGTTCCAAAAGCAGGAGGATCCAGAAACCCCTGCCTTATATTAGGCTGACCCCCGCACCCCAACCCTGCAGTTAGCTAACACACAGCACCTAGCCTCTGACGCCTCCAGTTTCTGCTGGATTCTGGATTTCAGAACAGCTGCTTCTGATGTTCCCACATCCCTACACTGCTTCATCTGGCACGATTCTTTTGCCCTACCTGTACGACAGCTTCAGTTAGTATCATCAGAACCGTATTTTCTGCAGTCTGTGTACTGGAGGAGGCACCTTCTCTCCCTTTTGTTTCACAACTAAGGCAAGGCTCCTGCAGTGCTGGAAGTACAAATTTGTTTTCTAATTTTACCTGGATGAATTTGGTGTGTAAATGCTCACTCAGAAACACTGTACTGAGAAAATAAGAGATGGTAACAATATAGAGTTAAAAAATTAACCTAAGTTAATTTTTGGAAAATGAGGAAATTTAGAGTTAACCCAAAAAAAGCAGAGGTGAAAAGCATGTCAACGTCAGAAACCGGGTACCAGAAATATCTGCCGTGATAGCTGAAATTAATTGCCTCAGGTCTTAAAATCCTCCTTACGTATTCACTCATTTATTTACTTAAACAAAAGTTTATTTAATGCTATGGGAGTTTTGCGCAAGCAAGGGAGGCAGCTGTACATGGGATTAATAACTTTTCCTTTCCTGTTACTTGTTTTAAAGGTGTTCACACTTCTGTAAACTTCCAGGACGAGTTATGGGCATCCGCCTACTACGCTTCACTTCCGTGGTGATCATTGTCTTGCTTCTTGTGGCGGGTGCTTTAACAGCTTTGCTTCCCAATATCAAAGATGACAAAATGCCCAATTTGCGGAGGGAACCAAAAGCCCAGAGTCAGCCTACCTTGGATTCGTTTACTCTTATTATGCAGACATACAATAGAACTGACTTACTGCTAAAGCTTTTAAATCATTATCAAGCCATCCCCCGTTTACATAAAGTGATTGTTGTGTGGAACAACATTGGTGAGAAGGTACCAGAGGAAATGTGGAATTCCTTGGGTCCTCATCCTGTCCCTGTTGTCTTTAAAGTTCAAGCTGTAAATCGTATGAGGAACAGACTCCAGAATTTCCCCGAGCTGGAAACAAAAGGTAATCAGCAGTTCATATTACTACTACTATTTTCATACTCAAAATCTGTATTCTGAAGAGAGATGGTTTGAGTTACACTGTGTAATGAATCCATGGGAACTGTTGGGCCACTTAATGCAATGTAGGTAATACAGAAGGAACCTGTATTATACTATTAGATGCCCATCACCACCAGAAGCTGCAGGCTGGAAGTTGTCAATTAAGAGTAAGAAGAATAAAAAAAGATGTCAAATGCATCTCATAGGCTTTTGCAACTTCGTTCTCCATTTGCTTTGTCTAGCAAACGTAGGGAGTTCACTGAAATTCATAGTGCACATATTTGTGGAGTCTCTGCATTTTGTCGTAAGCTATCTGATAAGACTTGATTTAATTCATGATTTTAAGACAAAGTTCTCAAGCATGTTCTGCTCTTCAGAGAAACTCCCCTCCCTAACTGTCCAGCTTTCTATCTCAAGTCACACATACTTTTTAATAATATTTTCCCAAGTCTTTGGCTATTCATCTAAATATTCTTCCTAAGCTCTTTCCAGGAGAAGCACAACAATAAGTCCTGTTTGTTTCAAGTGGAAAAAAACCACAAATGTTGCATTACAGACCTGATCTTACTCATGATTAGTAAAGGTAATTGTATTTACTGCCCCTTACTAACAAGCCTTGCTACTCAAACCATGAATTACAGGCAGACACTAGAAAGTTCAGCTTCCCCAGCATGTTTGTTTGTTTGTTTTACTGTGATAGGATTGTGCTGAATGTAAAAATAGCAGCCTTAATGCATCTGGAGTTCTGATATAATTTTTCATTATTTTCTGATAATGAAATTTTCTGATAATTTTCTTTTCCATTTTCTGATAGCCTTTTGCCTAAAATTTAAGGCAAAGATTTTTCGATCATAGTTAATTGCGTTGGCATCATTCAATATGATTTATTAGGCTTGCTTACTCAAACTTGGAAGTAGTGAGATGGGTAAAATTTCACACTGAAGAAAGGTATAAAGAATTTTAAGTATATGAGATTTAATTCTTTTTAGTTGTATTTTACACAAGGTTATTAGAATCTGAAGTTGCATTGTGAAACACTCCCAAGTTTTCCAACGATCTGTCCAGCTGTACTACAGATGATCAGAGGTTCCTGAGTTTTGTTGTAGTTTGGCAAATACTCTAAATTTTAGGTTTTCATCCAGTTATTACAGAGCTGCAGCCTTGCTTCAGCTTCGAAATCTAAGTATGTTTTCAGAATTTGCTTTCAAGGAGTTACGATACAGGTCTGCAACTTAGCTAAATGGTTGTAGAAGTTTCACAGCCAACTTGTCAAATTCTGCACTGCATACTGTGCCCATGTATTTTAATCCTTTGCTAAGTTAAAAAATTGTTGTTTTTTTTTTCCTTCCTTCAGCTGTTTTAATGATGGATGACGATACACTAGTCAGTGCTCATGACCTTGCTTTTGCCTTTTCTGTTTGGCAGGTAATGTTTTGCTCCTTGGCAGGCAGTATTTATGAGTTACAAATGAGATTAATGGTTTTAATTAGAGTAATACTATATCACAGTGTTCTACCGTTGTTTTTCTAGCTGTAAAATTAGATTTTAAAAGGATTGAAACATTGAGTAATAGAAATTGCCAAACTGTTCGTCAATATTAGTTATACCTGTAGTTTGTAACTTTCAGATTTTTAACTCTTCTTGTACATGAACACAGAAGTTGCCGATTGCTGAATTTATTTAAGTTGTTAGTAGGCTGCAAAACAAAAAAAAAAGAGAGGCTTTAGTTTTTCTGTATATCTAAGAGATTGTCTGTAAAATTTGATTTTGTGCCAAATTTACAGCTGCAAATTGAGAACAGATGTTTGTTAGCGATATGTGATATGGAATGAGGCATATTGGGTTAAGTTTGCAAAACTGTATTTAAGCACAGCATTTCTGTAGATCAAAGGAGCATATGCCAGCAGCTGCGTTCGCTGTATTTACTGGCAGTAATCTTATGCTCCTTTAATTAAAAAAAAAAAAAAAAGAAAAAGCGTAAGTTTTTGTGAAAGATGTATAACATCACAGTGTCACCTTCATTTTAATTTCTTTTTAAATTTCTTTTTTACTTTCAGCAATTTCCAGAGCATATAGTGGGATTTGTTCCTAGAAAGCACATTTCTACTCCTTCAGGTGTGTACAGTTACGGCAGCTTTGAATTGCAGAACCCTGGTTTTGGAAATGGAGATCAATATTCTATGGTTCTTATTGGTGCAGCATTTTTTCATAGTGGGTATTTAGAAGACTTTCAAAGACAGCCGGAAGCTGTTTATGCCTTAATAGATGAAACTCAAAATTGTGATGATATTGCCATGAATTTTCTGGTAGCAAGGCATACAGGGAAGCCTTCGGGAGTGTTTGTGAAGCCTGTTGATATAAGAAATTTAGAAAAAGACACTAACAGCGGCTACTCCGGAATGTGGCACCGAGCAGAGCATTTGTTACAGAGATCTTACTGTGTAAATAAACTGGTAAATATTTATGATGGCATGCCTTTAAAATACTCTAATATCATGATTTCTCAGTTTGGTTTTCCTAACTATGCCAATCACAAAAATAAAATGTAAGCCAATGAATTTAAGGCGTTAGATGTTAAATAATCCTCAGTGAATTGTACTGAATGCAAGGAGAGAAGATGTAATTACCGCATCTTGGCCATCCTTAATTGTAGCCTCCAAAGTTTTTCCATACAGCTTTTAATTTTTATTTTTTGTCCCCCTTTCTTATTAACCATGCAAGGAATTTTTTTGAGAAAGCTTTAAAAATAAATAATCATGTTCAGTTATAATAAAATTATCCTCTTTCCTTCACCTGAAAAGCATTTACAATTAGGCCAGTTCTCCAGAAACATGCAGACAAAAATGCACTCCTACCCTTAATGTTCATGATTTATTTATTTTTTTAATATACGTATCTAGTCAAATGAGGTTGAGGAATATTTTTGATAGTTACATGTTTAGATGCTTCCTTTCCCTCTCCTCTTCCTCCAAACAGTTCCCAGTGAAACTATACAAGGGCTGCAGCAAACGGCTGGCAAGGCTCCTGTACAAAATCCTTTCAAACGTTGTATATAAGCTATTACTCTGTATTTTGAGATGTTTCTGAAGCTGCTATGAAAGCAAACCAGAAGAAGAGTACCCCACCTTAATCTGAGATAGTCCTGAAACCATTGCCTACAATAACTGCTCCTGCTGAGATAGTGGAAAAATGATCTCTGTGATACGGCTTTTTTTCCTATTAATAATTTGCGTAGAGTTGCTGAAATACTGCAAAGAGTTGAAAGGTAAAACCTAGCAGTAGGAAATGTACAAAAACATGAATGAATAAAATACAAAAATTATATATGCAGGGAAGCAAAAGAAAACAATGAGATTGTCTTATTAATACTCTCTTGAGTACTTAGTTTTTTGTTATATTGCATGTGCATTGTTACAAAAATGTTCCCAAGAAAATTCTCACTTTAAAAAAATAATAATATTTACAGTTCTTGATGAGAGGAAGCTGTTCTACATTTATTCCAGAGTGTACATTTTGTAATAGTACAGATCTGCTTTTTTTTTTTTTTTTTTTAACTACTCTTTCAAGTGAATGTTTACTCTTTGGTTCCTTTCATCTCTGTTTTTGGTAGCTCTAGCAACCGAATTAAAATGTACAATGAGTGGGTAAAACACTATAAAAAAAGTGTTATAAACTACAGTGATGTGGCAGGGATGGACTATTACCGGTCTCTGAATTATGTGGCCTCAGGCAAGAAACAGCTATTATTAATAGCTTTTGTTACATTGGGACTCTAGTTTTGGAAATATTATGTTAACATAGGACAAACCTGTTTTCAGTTAGCTGCTCAGCTGAACAAAAGCAATGTTTGAAAAATGTAACAAGTTCTTTACAGCTGATTCTGAACATGGAGTCTGGGTTTCTTTGGGGGGAGTGGAGGACTCTTGTCTTGTTCTATCAGTGTCAAAGGATTTGTTTTATGGTCAGTGAAGTCTTCCTAGTACTTTTTGTAAGTTTTAAGGGGTGAAATCTTAATATGGCAATGTAAAATCTGTTTCATTTCCTTGTAATAGTGAAAAGTAAACTTTAATTACTGTGCTGTAGTGAGAAGTAGTATCCAAATAGATCTATGACCTTTCCGGAAATGCAACTTTCATAGAGGTAACTTACTGCATTTCATTTACTTTATAGTTCATCTGTAATTTCTGTTCTGTGCAGTATTAACTGAAATTGTGAAGAGTCACAGATACTGTTTACCTTACTTTTAAAATGTAAAGTGAACTGTCAACTGAGCCAACTCTTAATATTGGGTTCTTTGTTGGGAAGAAGGGGTTGGTTTAGAGCTTTTTTATTTTTAGCTCTTTATCAGTGAAGGAATTAATCGAACAAGCTTTTATTATACTTGTAAATTTAATTTGTACCATTGTCAAATAAAAAATATAAACAGATTTGTTATGTATTTATTTTCGCATTATTGACCAAGTTTTCGTTGTTAAATGTCTAAAGTAAGCTCACAGTTTCAATACAGATGAGCAGTACTGATTCTTTTAAAATACCCTAGGTATTTGTTGACGCATACTTTCACTTAATTTAGGTAAAGTTCACATAAAGGGGTAAAAAAGACATAATAAAACCAGAGCAGTAAGCAGTTAGTCTTAAAAAAGCAAATTCAAAGATTGGACTTCAAGTTTAGCTGTAATTCATTTTGTTAGGAACCAAAGGGGTTTTGTTTTTAACTTGTTTGTTGGTAACTACAAATAATGTGTTTGTCCGTTGATGGTTATAAAAGTGCCTTGGAAGTCTTTGCTCAAATATATTACTGAACATTTAATTTATATTCTAACAAAATAATTTGTATTTGATAAGTTCTTCTAGGAGATTACCTAGATGTCACTTGGAAATATCTTGGAGTCTAAACACATTCATCACTATGTCTGAATTTTCTGTAGAAATTCGTGTTTATGCAATATAGATTATTTTTTTAAATGGTGTCTTAAGATACATATTTAATAAATACTTGTAAAAATCATTTTTAATTTAAGGAGAAGTTGGTTTCTTAAAATTACATTTTTAAAACAGGATATAGTCCTAAAATTATATGAGAGGAGTAAAAAAAATTGCTGCTTTACCTACAGTTAAAATAAAGGCCACAAGATGTCACTGTCACCTTGATACATTATATCAAACATTAAAAAGTAATTGGAATAATTATAATAAGAAAAAAATGACATGAAAACATTCTGAAAGTATGTTAAAAAGTGTAAGCCTACTGTAAAAGCTATGAGAAAATTCTGGAACTGAAAAAAAAAAAAAAAAACAACATGGAGGGTATTTAGTATATTTTTACAGGAGAAAGAAAAAGATTAAGTATTTTCTATGCTCAGGGTTCTAGCTAACTGCCACTAATGAAAAGCTTGTATGCAGCTAAAGCATTTGTTATCTCGCCAAAGGTATGTAAGCCTGCATACAATTTTTGAGAGGTGGGCTTCAGTTTCCAGTCATGTATGCATTCTAGATATACTAACCTAGCTAGATATGTTTACAAGGAACAGGCTTAAGCATAAACTATCTAGGGATTCTAGATACTGGGAATGTAGCTTGTTAAATAACTCCATCTTTGCTTCTGTTGCCCAAGATACCTTAGTTAAAGCTAACTTGAGACTGCTCATGCATATTCCCCTCAATGTGGCATGCACCTAGAAATGTGTGTTGCATTGGCCTGTAATGAAAGTTTGAGTAAAAATAATCGATGGTTTTGGATATATTGCCCCACAGAGAATTTCTACTCCAAGACATTGCTTGTAAATAAAGAATTGAGTATTTAATTACAGGTAAAAATACAAGAGAAAGCCGTATAGAACAACATAGATGAACACATTGATTTCCATGGAAAGCAAATACCCTCCAGCAACCTTTATTTAATGTGGTGTACTGAAGGCTACAGTCTCAGTCTTGCAATTATGTTGTACAGAATAGTACTTACTAGTAAGAAAGAAATTCCTTGCTTCAGCTCATAGGAGCAGACTCAAAGAGAGTGATACGTAGGAATAAGAGTTCTGGGGCTATAAAAAAAAAAAAAAAAGGAAAAGAACAATGTAAGAATGCAGGTACAAAGTAATTCGAACTGATACCAAAAATAAATAAGCAGCTACAAAAACAATTACTTGAAAAAGTGTTTTCACTTCAGCACTTTTAAAGTTTTTCAGTATCATCCTGTGCTTATGACACTAGATTAAAAACAGAAGAGTCAAAAGCATTTTACACCCCTGTTTAGCCTCATCTGCAAGCACACGAGAATTCAGTGCGTGAACTGGGCGCAATCTGAGGTTCTGAGAAGATGGGGATAATAACGTGGACCTCAGAGCTGCATATTGCATTATTACGTCTTTCTAAGGTATTTCAACTTTTTTTTCTCCTCTGGGGAGGAATAGCATCATTTTCTTTAACAGATCACCTCACTTTATTACCTTTTTTCTTGATTAGGTGTGAGAGGGAGGCGAGCAGCCTGCTCTATTTGTAAGTGCTCTATTTGGCTCTTACAAGTCCTTTCGGAAGGGGTGGGTGGAAGAAAGGCAGTTTTAATGCTTTTAATGCTTCTGTTTCTTTGTCGGGAGGTTAATTGCAGCCACCAGCCTAACTCGGATTTTCCGACCCAGCCTTTCCCCACTAAGCAGGAAGCCGCGGGTGCCTTCTGGCCGCGTTACCACAGCCCTGGCAGCGCACGTGGGACGCTTCCCCGCTGCTTAACCCCTCGGTAACTTCTCGGGGAGCGCCCTCGGCTCACCCCAGCGCCTGGGCCGCTCCGGGCCGTGCCCGAGCCCCGTGTCCGGGACACCCGCGACCGGGCGCCCCCCGCTCCCCTCACCGCCGAGGGCGCGGCCGCTGGCGGGAAGGCGGCGCCGCCGGGGCGAGCCCCGCTCGGGGGGCGTGCCCGGGAGCGGGGTCTCCTCAGCTCATTGGCCGGAGGGCTGGCAGGGCGGCTCCGGATTGGCGGGGCTGCCCGTCCATCAGCCCGGACGGCGGAGCGGGGCCGGGACCCCCGCCACCGAACGCCCCAGCCCGGGCAGGGAGGTGCCGGCCCCGGTTCTGCCCCGCCCCGCCCCGCCCCACGGGGCCGTTCCGCGGCGGCAGCCCCGGGGCAGGCGGAGGAGGAGGAGGACGCGCCGCGGGGCGCCCGTGGCCGGCGCGGACAAAGGCCCCGAGCCGCTGTTGCCAGCGCGCCGCCGGTCGCCTGGTAACCGCCCGCTGCCTCCTCATCCGGGGGCGGCCCCGGGCGGGGGGCGGAGCGGAGCCGCGGTCCCCACGGGCGCTCTCCCCCCCACCTCCCGCCCGCCGCGTCCCGGAGCCGCTCCTCGCCTCCGCCCCGGTTCCTATGCGGCTGGCGGCCCCTGCGGGCAGCCCCCGCGGGCAGCCGGCCCCCTGCCAGCCGCAGCGTCCCGGCGCCGCCCGGGGCCGCCATGAGCTCGGAGCCGCCCCGCGCCTCGCTGCTCCGCGCCCTCTTTAAGATGGAGCCGCCGGCGGCCGCCGCTGAGGTGCTGGGGGGAGCCGCCGAGATCCTCAGAGGTGAGCGCGGCCCCCCCCGGGCTGCCCCCTGCTCGCGGGGTCCCCTCCCCTGCCCCCCGGCCGTGCTGGGACCCCCCCACCCCCGCCCCGGGGTCCGGTGCTAGCGCAGCCCCCGCCTGTGTTTCAGACCGGCTGTACTTCGCCACCCTGCGCAGCAAGCCCAAGAGCACGGTGAACACCCACTACTTCTGCACGGACGAGGAGCTGGTCTACGAGAAGTAAGTGCCGCCGTCTGCTGCCTTGTGTGTGCCGGGGGGAGCGCTTCTGAGGTTTTCTGCGGGGTACCGCCACCCCCCGCCAGCTGCCTCGGTGAAGGCTTGGTGTAAGTTAGCCTGGACGTGTGTGTAACCTATCTGAAACTAGCTTAACTTTGTTTTGTTTAAAACAGAAATATATATATATATTTAAAAGCTCACAAAACCAGTTAAATCCTAGTTGGCCTAGGGTAAAAGAGTTGAGCTTCATAAGATTGCTTTATAAGGTGGAAAAGATCTCTTAGATTAATTACACCTAATAAACAGTGTCTTTAATAGAAGGCTTCCATATATTCACAGAATCACAGAATTTCGAGGTTGCAACCTCTGACCTAACGCTAACAGTCCCCACTAAACCATATCCCGAAGCTCTACATCTAAACGTCTTTCATACTACACAAAAGTTTTTTGCTGCGTGTTTTCCTTTATCAAGCATATGAAGTGATCCCCTTTCACACAGAATCACAGAAAGCAGAGCTTAAATCTTCTTTTGAAGAACATCTGCAACTTATTTTAAGGGTTTTGATACAGCACTTCCTGTTGGCTTTTGGAGCTTTAGAACAGCAGAGGAAGTATTCTGTGAAGTTAAAGCCTCGTGAGTTTGGAAGACTCTGACAGCGTGTAGAAGGGCAACAGTTAAACTGAGCGCAATTAGAGTACTTCTAAGAGACATGAAATAATTACACTGAACAAATAAAGTAATAGCCCTACGCTGTGGTTACAGAGGTGTCACTGTACTCTGTGTTCCCAGCTCAGCTGCTCCTTGCATGATGGCAGCTATAGCTGCTTGACAAAGGGTTGCTGCAGTACCGAAACTTTTCTAGTGGAACAAGAAAAAGTTCTAGTCATATCTTTAAACGTACCTTTTTTTTTTTTCCCCATGTGTTGAAAAACTTATGAGCATCAATTGCATCCTACGCCAGTGACCTCAGTGCTGCTTCTGTGCAGGTGTAAACTAATCATCCTTTGTTTCTAGCTTATCTTCTATGCAAATCTTACAGTACTGGGGTTTATTATCTACACACGTTTCTGACTCTTCATTGTCTTCAGTCTTCTAAAGGAGTTCCTGATGATCCTTCTGCAAAGTTAACTTTTCTAATTTACTGTTTGGATTGCAAATACTTTCTGTAACAATCACTGAAGGAAACTAAACAAATATATTCCTTAATCTATGTGTCAATTAACCACACACCAGAATGTATAATAATACCATGTATATTTACAAGATAATGGAAGGAAGTCACATTTCCTTTATCTTCTAGGGCACATCTAAAGAATTTGGACATCTAATTTGTGGTATTTTTTTCTGAATCCATAGTTCCTAATCTATTGGCACCTTTTTAAAGGTATCCTCCATGTTTGATACAGAAACAGTACTCATCCTGTTGTGTTCTCCAATATTAAAACTTAATATGAAATAGAAACTAAGTGGCAGTTGCTGGGTGGTGTGAATGCATCCTGTATAGTAACCTAGCTCTCCTAGTGAAACAGTGCTAAGCTTTCTGTTGATACTTGTAACGCAGCATGCTTTGCTATCAGTTATGCAATAGTTGGTAGTAAAACCATATCTGATTTCAAGTTTTCTTCCCTCTTCTCACTCCCATCTTTAAGGAAATTTGTGTTCTTGAGGAAGTAAAAGCAGATGTTGGTAGGGTTACTGTTTTGTAGTTTTGTCAGTATCTTTCTGAAATTGGAAAGCTAGGGGCAAAGTGAGAGAGAGAATGCAAATCTGATAGTTCTTAGGGAATGGTGATTCTACTGTAGTTTCCCAGTCGTGTCTACCAATTTGATTATATTTGTCTGTTTTGTTTCACAGGCTACACAGTAAGGACAGGCCCTAACATCAGGAGTTGTTTTTAAGCAGTAGTAGAGTATAACTTCATACACCAAATCAGATTTCCTGCTAGCTTTCTTAAAAATGCAGCCTTTCTGAGGAAGAGAATAGAAATATTTAATTGATAACAAAATGAATATTTGGAAGTAAGCTTTGAAGAGCTGTAGCTCAGAACAGTGTTTTCTAGAGTCAAAATGGCCTGCCTGTGCTGGTCTTCCCAATCAGAATTTCTTGTCCACTTCTGCTTTTTAATCAAATGAGTTGTTCAAATTGCTGTGTGGAAGAGATTTGTTATGTGAGTAGGAGACTTGTTCAAGTTGTTATGTGGGTAGATGTCCATCCAGATGCAAAATCCTCAACAGCTGTGAAAGAACTTTGTTAGCACAACCAATTATTGACTTAAGATGCATGTTATTGTGTCAAATATGATGCATGTTAAGGTGCATCATACTAGTGACTAGACAGATATTTCCCTGTGCATGGAAGTACACTGCTTTTCTTTGGGCTGTTTTTCTATTATCTTCTGCAGTAGCTCCCAAGCATGAAGTGTTAAATTTCCTTAACTGCCTTTACTGGGGGCAGTTTGCTTTCTTTGAAGCAACATGTGATCTAAAAACCTCAGGAATATGTGGGTATGGGTTTGTTAGTCTGATTATAAAGAGCATATTACTGGATCACGTAGTAATCAACTTCCTTCCTGCTTCACTTCCTTTTTTTCACCTCCTCTCCTCAATCTTGATGAGACAGAAGGGAATAGTGTAAATTATTACTATGTGCGATTTATTAAAGAAAAGAGCGCTAGCACTGAACTTCATGGTTTTGGAAGCTTTGATCTTCTGAATGCTGACTTGCTCTTGTGTTTTATCACGTGATTTATCACTAGATTATACCCCAAATGTGGTTATGTAATCTTGAGTACTTTAGCTTTCAGTTTTCACTTGAAGTTGTCAACTGTTTTAATAAATTCATAACACGGTCTTATTTAAACATTCATACTTTTTTAAATTTCTAAAAGGACTTAAATGCACTTAGGAACATCTCAAACATTGGCTGACAAGGAACTCGCAGAACTGTCACTGCTGTAGTTAATGTGCTGCAATTTAACCTTGAACCTATCATGCTAGGGAAGAGTGGGTATGCAAATTTCTCAGTTAAGGGAACGAGAACCTGAATGAGTTGATGCAACTCTGAATTGTTAAGGTTTTATTCCCAGTTACTCTATTTCGGTAAGATTTTGTCAGTCTCTCTCTGAAACTCTGAGGTCCCTCCCGAGGAAGTCTGCATTACTACTTACAGGAAAATACAGTATTTCAGAGTAATATAGCACAGGTAACTACTACGTCAGGAAAATGGAGTTGATGAGAAATAATCCAGTTTGATGAAGACTGTTGTTTGGCAAATACACAAGCCTTGCTTGGCAAGACCTCAATTAGTGAGTTAGGCAAGAGTAAGAAGCTTTTTATTCTCTAAGAATAGTGTCTTTCATGCTTCACCTTTCAGTAAACAGATCTGGGTTAGGAATATTACACTTGACTGGTTAACTTGGCTTTCACATGTTTTTATCAAAGCAACTTTTTATGTCCTTTTTATTGTTGTGTAAATTCTCAGAAAACAGAAATAACAGTTCATTAGAAACTGGAATAGTATCTTGGTAAACTGTGCTGGCAGTTTGCATAAGCCATTATGTTTTTATTGGGTTATTTCTTCTAACTTCAAATCTTTTGTATAAACAGCATTTGCAGGTCCAGTCTGAAATTTTGTGATCAGCTTTAAAAGGAATAATATGACATTGTCTGTACAGCCAATGTCTTATACTGTGGGTTGAAAATTTTAGAGTGTTACTTGCCCACTTCCCAGCAGTCGTTATGTTACATACATCTTTTGGTTAGAGCAGCCATAAAGTAAGACTTAAAGCTAAAACGTCATTTAATGAGTAATCTTTGTACTTTGACTTGTAGGATGCGTTTATGCAAAGAAGCAGTTTCTCTTTCCTGTGGTAAGAGGAAGGGTTAACTTACTTGACTGGTGGAAAATGCTTCTTTTCTATGGCTATCCAGTAACGGTACTTGCATAGGAAACCTGAACTTCGCTAGCCTGCTGTGGCTTATATCAGTTGAAAGGAAAAGAGAAAACTTAAACTTAGCCTTGTTACAACAAACAGACCTGTCACTTCACACAGAGAACAGGGAGTTCCTTGTTCATGTCAGAAGCCTATGAAGAGTTGAACTTCGCTATCAAATGACCAATATAACTTAATAAGTTGAAGTCCACAAAACCCCAAACAATACTTAATTTAAGGAACTTCCTAACTTGTTATCAATATGAATTTACATACAGAACAGAAAAACTTCATTATGGTAACATCAGCTTTTTACATCCAATTCTTACAAGTGACTATTAAGAATAGTACTGTAGCTTTGTTGTTTTCCATCTTAAATCGAGGGATTAAATTCAATGCAAACAAGAAAATGAGAAGATCTGGGAATATCAACTTCTGCCTAAGTTGTGAATTAATGGCATACCTTTATATTTGAAACTTGCTAAGTGCTGCCTCTCAACACCTGGGGTGCTCTCTCCAGTACAAACTAAATTTCATATGCAAGCATGTCTTCGTTTCACCAAGAAGCTCAAGGGATAGGAGCACTTCTCCTGTGAGGAGAGGCTGAGAGAGCTGGGGCTGTTCCTCCTGGAGAAGAGGAGGTTTGGGGGGATCTTATCCAAGTCTATAAACTCCTGAAAGTAGGATGCAAAAGGGACAGAGCTGAGCTTTTCTCAGTGGTGCCCAGTGCTGGGATAAGAGGCAGTGGACACCAACAGGGCCACGAGAGGTTCTATTTGAACAGCAGGAAGCCCTTTGCTGTTTGGGTGGTGGAGCACTGGAACAGGTTGCCCAGAGATGTTGTGGATTTTCCCTCCTTGGAGATTTCAAAACCTGCTGTAGGTGTCCCTGCTTGAGCAGGGGTTTGGACCAGATGACTTCCACAGGTCCCTTCCAGCCATTCTGTAATTTTGTGATTCCCATGGAGAAGACAAAATAAACTGTCAAAAGCACTGAAGATATTTTGTTGTTTGTTTGCAGCAAGTGGGGCTGGAGTAGAATAACTTTTTTTTTCTAGACTTCAGTTTCCTATTGGACAAGAGTATAGCTTAATATAGAAAACTGATGAAAAGTCTTGGCCTCTGATAAGAAGGCTTCTATTGTCTGTAGAGAGTAGGTTTCTAACATAATCTGAAGAATCTTCTATGGTCAAACTCTGCAAGAAGCTCTTCACTGATCCTATGTTCTTTGCACCAAGGAGCATTGTATGAAAAGCACGTGCATCTGGAGTGGCTATTTAATTATCTGAAACTTAGTGCTATGGTCTCTTCTTGGATTTTGAAGAGCCAGTATCTTGAGGAGGATTTGGAACAATGAAGGGGAAATAGACTGAGTACCTGGTGTTCTGCATAATCCAGACCCTCGGCATTATTCCTACATTCAGATGCAAGCAGTGGGGTGTTTATATCACTTCCAGGTATTCACTGTATCTTCCTTTGTCATTCAGAAGCGTGTGATCCTTAAGTAGTATTAAGCATTAGGGATTGTGCCTTGGCCCAGATAAAGCTGCCAGCAATTTACCCATTACTGGAACTGGTGGGGTTAGAGCAGGCAGCTTGTGCTATTGGGCATCCCACCTTCATTTGTGCACTTGAAGTGGGAAAAAGTAATGGGAGGAAAAAGAAACAGAATAGGTAATATTTCCTGACCGGCAGAGTTAGGCTGTACTGAATATGTGGATTAATCCTTTTGGCCGTCATCCAGAAACTACTGCACTTAGGCGTGTTCAGCTCAGGGCTTGGAGCCTTTATCTGTAGTACGCAGTTGGCCTCTTAGCCGGTGGCTGGTTCTTGTGCTACTTACTGGGAGCAAAGAAGACCTGGCAGGGCAGTTGCCTGAATGTTCTAGTACTGCAGGTGAGGAAAGGGGGAGAGAAAAGCAAGTGGATATACATATATACATGTATATCTCCCTCATTCTATTTTAGTCTCACTATTTAACTTTAATAGTAAGCTAAACAAGAATCAGGATCTTTCTACCATGCTTACCAATTAGTATAGTCCTGTATTTAGGAAATGACATTTCTACTAGTTCTTAAAGTCCTTAGAGTTAAATTTTTGGTTCGAATAAAAGCCAATTAGAGGTGCTCTTCTTTGGTAGAAAAAAACTTTAACACAGTTGCTCGTGTCCAAGAAAGCAAGCTTCTTACAGAAAGTCACCGTGCTCCAGTTCTGGTGAGCGTGCTCCAGTAAGTGATTGTGATCGCCGAGCTGTGTCCCTGTTCTCAAGTTACCAACTCAAAAACTGACTAAGCTGCTATGCAAGTAACATCATCCCCTCCGAGCATTATTGCCCTGTTAGGACTGACTTTGTGGATCTGTCCTATTATTTTTCCCCTATGATAATTAGGGTTTGAGCCATGTTCAGACTGTTGGGAGTGCCTGCTACTGGATGCCAGAATGTGCACCCACCCTCATGTTCAGGTGCAGTAACACTGAACTTACACTGAACTGGCATGGAGAAAAGAATCCTGAAATAGATCTTCTAGCAGCAATCTCCTTTCCTTTCATCTGTACTGATGTTGCCGTATCACAGAATTTGCGAGCGGCAATATAAAACTACTGCTCTACTACATTCATTTATGGGGCAAAAAGTTTGTGTTCACTATCAGGTTTCTAGGGTAAAATAGAAGCAGTTCAATTTATCTTTGAAAGATAACTTGATACCTTGACCATAAATAAGTTGATTGTGATGTTAATATGGAGGTTATCAGTTCGTTTCAAAGACTGTCTGGCTTCACTGACCATTACCAGGCTCCATCCAATACTTCAGGATCAGAAAGCTGCTTATCGCGCTGCTGCTGTGCTAGGGTCAGCCCTGTGCAAATACACAGTAAGAAGTAGCATGCAGCAGAGGTGCCTGAGGTGTGGCCTAACTGGTGGCACCTTCATGTGGCCTTGCACAGAACTGCAATCATGAACAAGTTAACTGTCCCAAAGAGTTCTAGACAATGTTTTTTTTTCATTATTAAATTCCTTGGAAGAATGTACTGGCATG
This sequence comes from Anas platyrhynchos, assembly GCF_047663525.1. NCBI lineage: Eukaryota > Metazoa > Chordata > Aves > Anseriformes > Anatidae > Anas > Anas platyrhynchos. The sequence goes on along the minus strand of NC_092594.1, from coordinate 10,794,992 downwards.
CCAGAGTGAACTGATGAGCTCATTTGGGCTGGCCTTTCCAGGTGAATAGCAGTTCCTGGGTAACTAAATAACTCAAATGATCTCCTGTAAGAACTGATAAGAAGGGGTGGATCTAGGAGTTGATTCTAAGGAGAATACAGACACGAGAAATCTATGCTACTGCTCCCAAGTAGCATTATGTTAGCATTTATGAAGTAAAGTGTTTAAATATTCATATAGTATATTTGTGGGTTGTACCGTTACATGGTTGGAGAAGTATAAGGATAGTAAGTTTCCATGGGATGAGGGGGAAGAATAATTTAAGCTATCATCAAGGTATTTCATTAAAACAAAATATAATTAAATGTAGATTAATACTATACTTGCCTTCTGTTCTCATATCTGGTTCCCACCTCCGTAGCAAATGACTGTCTTAACTGGCTTAAGCTTCAGAGACATCCCAATGTCTTATTGCATTCAAATGCTTACAGAAACGTAGAGATACATCTGGATATCCATAAAAGAAATATAAATGAACTAATATTGCGTAGATTGTTACCAGTGACTATCACTAATCAGATTTGACTTATTGTATTTTTATCTTTAACTTTTACCAGATAAAATTCCTTAATTTACAGGATGAGTTGGTGTGCTGTTTCTCCTCATCGCTATTCCATCCCAATTTCCCATCCTCCACTTATATTTCACTCTCAAAATTCTGTTCTTAAGAAGAAAATCCTCTGTCTGAGTAGGATCAAGTGTCTTGAATTCAAGGAAAAAATGGCCTTTTATACTAAAAGTAATGAGTGGATAAGACTGAACTCTTCTGTTAAAATTTATCAGAAATTGTATTTAGTTTTAAAGATAGAAGAAGAAGGGGGTTGTGGAACAGAGTTCATTGACTTCAGTACCGAGTTTTGTTATCTTTCAGGACTGTTTGATTTCAAGAATTGTGAAACACTTGTGTCACTTAGCTCCATTATAGACATTCAAGCTTATTCAAATTTAACAAAGTTAGTATAAAAAATTAAAATTATTTGTGTAGGAAATAAACTTTTTCCCTCATGCAACCACAACAACGGTGTATCAGTGAAGTCAGCTTGTTCATACTGCCTAGGTGGTGCTGGGCAAATGAACTGGGAGCTGACAGTGGTTCTTTTTGGTGTACGGGTAACAGTGGTGCACCACTCACCAAAAATACCCTCTCTTCCTGGTTGTGTCTGGATTCTGAAAAGTATTAAATAGTGGTAATAATACCAGGGCGTTCAATACTGCTACTTTTTTTTTTTTTTACTGTATTAAGAAAAGCACAGTGTACTTAGTAGTAAATGATGGAGAAGTAGTAAGTTTAAGTTAACTCTAGCTTGGCTCATGAGAGAATCTGAATAGGTCTGTTTTGTAAAAATACCCTGTTACTTCATGGATTGACTGAATAAATGTATCTTTTTCTTGCCTCCATCAAAACAGTAAGTAATTTGTCTGTTGTGTATAAATTGATTTGTAAATTAATTTTCATGTGTTTTTCCTGTGTTCCCGTTTGAGCTTAATCATGCTGAAAGGTAAAAGTAGATTATGTGAGTTCATATTGCTGTACTTATAGCAAATAATTAGTAATGAAAATTTATTATCCTAAAGCAGCATGGCTTTAGGTTTTCAGTGCATTATAACTGAATACACAGTTCATTTATCATTAGGCTGATCAGAGCTGTGTTATAGGAACTGTATGTTGTGCTTCATTTCATCTCAATTAAAAACTTAACGGAGAATATTTTTTAAAAGTACCTGTAACTGTTGACCATATCTGGCAGTCTTATCTTAGAAAAGATGTGGAATCTAAAGACAGTCACTGCTTTATTGACCCTGAAATTTTCACTTAACTTCCGTGCCACCTACAAATAAAGTCCTGAGTTGGACAGCTTAGTCTTTGACCCAGCTAATGAGCTTCTGTATTTAAGCATTATGTCCTAATGTTTTGTACCGAAGGGGATGAACTGAATCTTAACAAGCACTTATATTATTATTTGATGCTGTACAGTGGATGATACTGAAATAACACTGTTGTGGCAGGCTGGCTGCTCCTTCTGAATGGCAATCAGGCTAATATAATTGTCTCTCTTTCACTGGGCTTGGTCTTTTTTTGTTTGAGAGGATATGTATGGGGGATGTTAATAAAGTGTTAAGCCTCAGAAGTATAGCTCTTAGGGTTAGCTACGAAAAGCACTGTGAATCCCTACAGGGAACCTTTATTTTGTAATAATTTTCCCGCATGGCCTGTTGCTATTATCTCTTATCCAAAAGGCAGCAGTTGCTGCTTCAGGGGTAATGAGAATGTTTGAGGAAAATCTAGAAGAAAAGAAGAAGAACAATGAAAAAATATTAATTAAATAATAAATTGAGAGAGCTTAGAGATGAGAGGACTAGGTGTCAAAAAGGAAACACATTCTCTGTAAAGGGTATGTGTATAATATGTAGTCTCTGGAATAATGGAGGATGGAATCAAAGGAAATAGATTTCAATTTCAGAGAGATACCAAGATTGGACGTTATTAAATACAATTTCCTCTAAGCTGTAAAATTCTGCTTATTCTTCATAGCATCTAATGATACAGGCTCTATAGCTGATTGAGGTGAGGACATATCTAGAATGAGAGCAGCGTGGCTAAAAGGAGAGTAGAGCACGTCTTGAAGTCCTCTACTCTCCTTGTCTGTAGTCTTAGCCAAACCCAGACTGGATATGGCGAGAGTTAGCGTGTCTGCGCGTATAATGGAAAAGGTGGTTATTGCAGCACCTTAAACTGAAGCTACATATGCTTTCAAATTAATTGTTACTATTTTCCTCTTAAATGAACCTATATAGGGTTTTATCTAGTGCCATATGTATATTGTTTACTTTGTATTCCCCAAAAGTTACTCTTTACCAGTTTTATCTATCAACAACATGCATGCTGAAACTTGCTTAGCACTTTGTATAAATAACACATTTTTGTTCTTTTCTCCCAGTTTCTATGCAGATTTTGGACCTTTAAATTTGGCAATGTTATACAGATATTGCTGTAAACTAAATAAGAAATTAAAGGTAAGCTTCGTTTAAAAACAATGTTCCTATATTCTTGTGCTTTGAAACTCAGCTAAAACCTATTATTCAGTTTGAAAGCAATTATTAGGTTCTCATTATCTAGATAGTTGCAGCTAAGCTTTAAGGCTCTTCTTTGTTCTGAATTCTTTTCCCTCTGAAGAATGGAAGAAGGAATATGCCCTGATTGTTGCTTAGTGGGTGAGCTACTGATGAGTGGTTCACCATTTTTCATAACCTTCGTTTCATGACAAAATAGTAACAAGAAACAGTCTGGTTATATGGATACTTCATGGGTTTGCAGCGAATGAGTTGGTATGTTAGTATGAATAACTCAAAAACAAACAAAACAACTATTGCCCCCAAAAACAACCCCCACAAAAAATATTAAACAACTCCCTATCCCTGACCCCTTTGAACAAGAATAAAACAGACTCCAAAATCACGCTATTTAAATCTCACTCAATCAAAAAGTAAAACTTTGAAATCTTTCAGTTCAATAAAATGTTGCTTGTAATAAGTGTTACAGAAAGGTCTTTTACACATAACATTTTTTTTCTGTAGTGACACTTTGTAGAGGTGTCACTGCTATCAATTCCTTTGTAGAAGCCCTCTTATTCTCCTGCTTCCAAATAAGGATTGTAGATTTAAGACAATTTTGAGTTGTTCTGCAGTTGAAATAGAAAACTTAGCTATCTTCCTTCATGGCAGCTTTTATTTTGACTGCAAAGTGTTTGTCCTGTCTCTATGAAGTAGTTGTCTAAAATCATATCAAAGGTCATATATTGTAATTGGAAAAAATATACAGGGGAGCCAAATTGAAACTGAATGAGTAACTCTGATATTTGCAGAGTTGGCTTAGTAAACCTTAATGTTATTTTAATGTAACTTTCATATTTTGGGGGAAAAAACAAACAAATAAAAAAACAACTCACAGTACAAGATGAAGAGTACAGATTGGCAAGAATGGAACAGAAATCTCATGCAGATCACCTGGAAAAGAGGTGCTGTTTATTGCTGCTACCTTACCACAGAGGAATTCCAAATAGGTTAACTTAAACTCTCTAATGTATAATAGAGAAGGGAGAAGGGTAACCTGAGAGTGCAACCACTTGTAAGTAATACCTGAAATCAAACAGCCGAAGCTTGGAATACCACCCGAGCAGTGTAGAAACTCTTGCATGAATAAATTTCAGCCTGCCTAATTGGCCCTATGTCTGAGATAGGCCAGTACCTGCTAATATGAACTTTGCTTCTCTGATAGTTAAAATACATGCCAGACTCTGTCCTAACTTACATACTATCTGCAGTGGGTAAGTAGACTTGAAAGACCTAATCCTAAGGCTAAGCATGCAACTGATTTGTACTGTAGATCTAGCTACAAAAGACTATTGCTCAGCTTTGCTAGTTGAGTTTCTCAGTTTCTACTCTTTCTGCTCTTCTACCTCTCACTTTCTCATGTCTGTCCTTCACAAGCCTCCCTGCAGGGACTTCTCCCACATGAGGCCTGAACTAGTGTGTGTATAAGACAGAAGTTTGTGACCTGTGACTTACCTGCTGGCAAGGCATTGATGCAGTGGGCAACTGTTGCAGCAGAAGTATGGTAATTCTCATGGGGCACCAGGGCGACACGTGGGCAGCCTGTGATCGATGTTTTTTTGGATGGGAAGTGCCTATTGAACTAACCACTGGGGGAAAGAGTCCTGTTTGGCAACCTGCTGCTTGCATACACTTGCATTAAAGGTAACCATGCTCTGGGACCAGCACAAGCAGTGGCTGATCATAGGAAGTTAAGACACTGTGGTTTATAATCCTCTGGAAATCCAACCTCTGCTGTTGGATAGTTGCTGTTGCTATATTGCAACACTCTCGGGACCCTGAGGCAATCACAGTGCTTAAGCCCAGGTGACTCCTGCTATGATTTGGTATGTACCTGGTTGGGTATACGCTGTGTGTACTTTTCTTATGAAAAGTTTTTAAAAGAAGTGTGGCACAAAAAATTATGCACTACATGTTATAATTTTTGTGTGGCCTTGGTACCACAAAAGGAATTTAAGACTTGGAAGGCTTTTCTTAAGTTTAAAATTTATATGAGTAGAAACAGGAAAAATGTAATAAGATCTCATTTAAAAAACAAAACCCCACAAATCTTTTAGCTGTATCTATTTCTTCTTTGGGAGAGGGATTAACCACAGAGGAGGCAGTTTTCTGCTTCCACCTCTCCTTTTTGGAAGAAGAAGGAAGCAGGTAAGGAGCGAAAGGCATTGCTGTTTGAAATGTACTCTATGGCAGACCAGCATTTTAAAGTAAACTATCATAACTTTATGCTGACTCACTTTAAAAATTGTGAATAGTTCTGTTCAGAAACACTGAAGGATTTATTCAAATATCAATTTTGCTGAGAAAGTTAGAGGTAAAGTACTAAAGTTATGCTTTACAGGAAAACCTTACTGACATTGTTTGTAATGTTTTGCTGATTGCTATGGAGATGATCTTGACTAGCTGAGTCAACAGCAAGAAAAAATGCTTGGACATGCGATCTTCCTACTTGTTCATTGAATCCTGTTTGGAAAAATGCTTGACTAAGAAATTACAATTCAATTCTGAAATTTATTTTTTCTTCAATTTAAATGTCCAATTTCATAAAACTATTTTAAAAACTACTGGGTTTCATGCACATACAACCTTATAAAACCACAATAAATTTAGAAGTGGGTAATTAGAGGGAAAGTTGCTGACAAAAATGATATGAATTATGGAAGATCAAAGGCAGGGGAGGTTTGGGCAGGGTTATGAACTGTGGGGTTAACAGTTCTCATATACTAACTGTGTTGTGAAATTGCAGAGGGTTCTGGGTTTTGTTTTTTGTTTTCAGTATAAATAACCTGCTGGTCATATACATGGAACTGTAGTAATTACAAACGTCTCCTTCAGGACAGCTTAGGTTATGAGGCAAGTCATAGAGACATTTTTTAATATGTGATTTTTTCATGCCCAGTTTGCAAGCATTACATTCACCGTTACACACACACATTTTAGTGTATATGTAAACAGTACTTACATTTATCCAGCTTTATTAAACACATTGCAGTAATTTCTTGCTGAACAATGCAAGTATATTAAACTATATCCATTAACTAAATTACTGTACAGTAACATGGTGATCTGGTGATTCTAAATAGGTATTAATCTAGTAATTGTCCACAGTAGCACCTTCTAGGCTTGTTGTCAATTTCTGTGCATGTAAATCTCTCTTGAGGTTTTCAAGAAGCAAGAATTCATCTTTTTATAAAACTAAAATAATTTTAAAGTGAAAAAATGTGTTCTGGAGTCCTATCATGCACCAATGAGTTTTTTCATCACCTTAAAAAAAAAAAAAAACAACACAAACTTCCACGCTTCTCTGTAACTTCTGCTTTTATTTCAAAAGCCTGTCTTTCAGTTTATTCCTCTGGGACGCATCTTAACAAGATGAATTTTGTTTCATTTTATGTTCTAGTGATGTGTGAGTGCTACAGAAATTTTCTTGTTGGTAAAGAAAAATATCTTTAGTGCTTCACAATAAATGTATTTTAATCTTTTAAAAGTAAAAGGTGTTTTGCATCTGTATTACTGTATCATCTTTTAACTATAGCTATTCTATAGACAACTCATGGAGTAATTCGTTGTTGAAACATTTTTGGTTCCTTCTGCAGTACCTGAAGAAACAAAAGCTCTACGTTCAGGTGGAGCTCTGGAGCTGTTTCTTAAAAATAAAAAACTTAAAAAAAAAATAAAATAAGTGTCCTAGCACTTATTGAACCCAGCCAAAGGACTAGACTTAGCCTACTAAATGTGTTTGAAAAACCAGCATGTTTGTTTAATAATACTAAGCTAGTATGTTTAACAATACTAAGCTAGTTTATGTAACTTAGTATGAATACTGAAAGTGTAATTGAGTTGAGAATTTGTTCACGTTAAGAGAAGCAATCACACATGCTGCACTTCAAGCAGTAAGTCACTTCAGCAAGTATTTGCTGTAAACTTTGATTTTCTTTAACCCATGTGCAAACAAAAATAGTGGTTTGTTCTATTCTGATGCAATTCTCCTCTGCTTGCTATGCTGTAAGCCATTCAGTAGCCTCAGTTTTCAATTTTGTGTTAAAGCTTTAGTCAGGACTAAAAAAAATAATTAAATATTCCATATGATCTATATGGTTCATAAAGATTATGAAATTGCTTTTTGAAATTGAAGCTGTTAAAATGCTACACTGCTTTCATTTAAATGTTCTGGGAGCATTTAAGGTGGGCTACCGCTCTGGATTGTGCTGGTACCTAAGTGTTTCAGAATTGGTCTGACCTGATATACCTATATGGTGTAAAAAAAAAAAAAAAGTCTGTTCTGTAAAATAAAACATGAAATGTGGTATTGTTAAATAGAACTGCTAGCTAGCAGCCTGTGCTTTTTGCAGTTTCAAGTGGTATTTCAGGTGAGCTGTAAACTGTTACGAAGAACTTTGCTTTAAAAAAGTAGTAGTCAACAAGTTATAATTGAAGTTCTGTCACTGTTGCATAACTACTGTAATCTTATCCCACCCACATATCATGGGCGGAACTGCAGTTAGAGAACACTAAAATTAAAAAATTGAGGAGGGGGAAGAAAGGAGGGATCTTAAAATTTTGACAAGTTTTAATAATAATTGAAAGCTTCACTAATTAAATAACTGCTTATACCCTGTATGTTTGTATATACTCTGAGAGATGTTGCTGTTGATCTCAAGATACGATATCTTCCAATCAATGGCAATTATCCCTCTCAGCACCTGTAGTCCTATTTAGATGCACACACTGGCATTAGCTCTCATGCTGTATCCACCTCTGGAAGTTGTGGGTAATAAAACCAGCTTGGAACATAGAGTTAGAGCTGCTAATTAAAGGCACCATGAAGGGTGGGAGTAAAAAGCTCAATGTGATGCGTATATCACGTTTCTCCTGAGTTTATCAGCTATTGTTTTTTTAGCTATTGTTTTTCTGGGTGCAAAGTTTTGTTTCTGCAGTGGAAGCAGTCCTAGAATTTGCAACAAGATGTAAGATGATATTCAATGTTGAATGTATGGAAGTGAAATATAGTGGCACTAATTAAATAAATAAAACATAGTCCTGCCGCAGTTACCCTACCTCCAACCCCCAAATGTCAAAAGAAGGAAAAGAAAGTAAACTGTCAAATAGGATTTAAAATACTGAAGTTGGGTAACAGCAACACTGGAACACAGGCAGTTCATAAAATGTTGTGCAACTTTTAAAAATAAAAATACCCTTCAATTATTTAGAAGCAGAATCTGGTGTATCTGTTGATGACTTCCTCAAACTTTAACAGAACCATAGAAAACTATCAGGAAAAGCATATGTGACAAGGTTTCAAAGTATAATAAAATTAATAAAGTAATGTAATAAAATTAATAAAGAAAAATAAAAATTGCAATAAACTGTCTAGCTTGCCATTTTTAAGTGACAATTCTCTCTTCAGCTTTAAATAGCTTTGCTGCAGATTGTCCTGATTATTCTTTTCTGCTCCTTCTTGGTCTTGTTTTCAATGGGAGTTTTGTTTGCAGGATGCTGACAGACTTCTTTTCTTCCCAAATATAGAAGAATTGCAAGACTAACAAGTTATGTCTGTTCCTAACTTTTTTTTTTTAGGCTTTTCACTTGCACAATATTTTTATAAACTCTCGTTATTAAACCTGTCAAAGTATGTTGTCTGTAACCCCATTTTTAAGATAGTATAGAGGATGAGGGTTGTTTAACTGCTTTTTTAAAAGAAATTGACTGTCTTCTCTGTAGCATGTGTTTAGTATGCTAAAGAGATTTAACACACATGAGAGTCTGACAATTTCAATGATTTGAACAACATTCATAAGCTATTGTTTGGATATTTAGGAAAAAAAATAGTATCTTATATTGAATGTGTTGATTCAACTGCATTTTATAGAATAAAGTAGCACAGCAAAACCGATATATTTGCTATGGAACAGCAAATGCTTCCCTGCACTCTTATCTGCACTGTAAGAAGATAGTTTATGCCACCAGGAACTTTTTCTCCTTTAATTTCAAAAGACTCTATAGGAATTCTTTGACTTGTCAGTTTACTAAAAGTGACTGCTTAAATTGTTTTAAAATTGTATTCTTCTCTCAGTAAGTATGGTGGTTTTTAAAAACCATTTTTATTTTTTACAGTATTTCAGTCTGTCAAGAAAGAAGATAGTTTACTATACCAGTTTTGACCAGAGGAAACGAGCAAATGCAGCGTTTTTAATAGGTGCATATGCCGTAAGTACTAATTATTGCATGGATACTTCTAACCTTCCTTAAGAAACATCTCTTTTGTGTAAAATAGCATCCCAAGGGATGTTCCCTTGGGGAGGTAGACAGGTTGTCATTGGGTTCTTTTATAAGCAATCTTTGAAAATTCTGCTGGATGAGTTCTAGAGAGGCCTTTTCTTTGTCACTTAACTCCATTTACAGTACGGGGAGTGGCTTTGGAACATATCGGGGGGGAGGGAGCACGTAGTGTGTGTACCATGATGTGACTGTGTACGTACTCTATAGTAGGTATCCAGTGGCTCGTCACACGTGAGAGAAGGTAGCTTATGTGTCCGATAAGGTAAACTCGTGTGCCACAACTGCAGGCACGTGTAACACTAGCTTAGCCTGTGTTAAGCTGCTTATAGCTCTTAATTGCTAGCACATGCAAGTGGTCTACATCTGCATATGATACTCTGCTGTCAGACTAGCAGATATTGTAAATATCTTCCTATTATTAGAAGATACTCTGTACCAAGAGTAATTCTTTACTAAGACAGTGCTACCAATGCAAAAAAGTATCCATTAACTCTAAACAATGTATATGCAGCATAGTCCCTTTCTAATTTATTTCAGTTTAGTGTGACATTGGAAAACAGTTTGCACAAAGGTATCTATTACTTAAACATTTCATCCCAAAATTGTCTCTATATTTGTGTATTCCTCCAATGGAAATTCAATTATATTCTTCTATGGTGATCAATAATAATGCCAATAAATTCATAAAATTAATATTTTTCCGAAAAGTAACTTATGATTATAATAATCTGATTATAATTACAATAGTCTGTTTTTTTTTTAAACTACAGAAGCTTAACTTCTGTAATCCAGGCATATTAATTTGGGAAATAACATTAGAGCATTTTACCTCTAGATGCTGTATTCAGTTACATGCATTAGCTGTACACTCGTGAGCTACGTGGTAGGGAAGTTTCTGACCTGAAGGAATCTAGTCATGATCTTCAGTGAAAAGAACAGTTTGTATTTGACAACTTGATCATACTGTTTGATGAATTATTTCATTCAAGGGCTTTTGCGTTTGTGTCTTGTTTCATAAGCTTTTTGAGACAGAAAGTTCCACAGCTTTGAACTCTACCAATATGTGAAAGTTAATTGAGAAAGCTTGCTTTATTTTTCCTGGTGCTAAAATATTAAGTGTAAAATGAAACGTGGAAAATAGTGGATCATGTTTTAGGAATGGGTTTCCAGTAATGATTATGCAACTTAGACTGTTCGCTTAAACAGCTTCTTAGACAAGTTGAACTGAAACACTTGAATAGCTATTAAAATATTTTAGTAAGAGTCATGAGTCTGAGAGAGCTTAAAACTTGATTCACAACAACTCACCTGTTTGTAAATTGCATCTTAGAATGATTTATTTTCTAAATTTTAATTTTTGTAATGGATTTTCAATGTATTTAGTTAATCATGTCCAGTTGCTAAATTCATATCCTTGCTCTGAAGAATTCTGCAAGGACTACATCTGTCATAAAACTAAGATTAAGGTTAAAACAACAACAACAAACATTTAAAACAGGAATAGAAGAACATGAAGATTTTGCTGATCTTACAGAGAATTTCAGCATTTCTCCTAAATTGCTGGGACTACTACACAGAATGTTCTGTGAAGTCAGAAGGGACTACAGGAACTCCCCACTTGTCATTAAAGAGCACATTCTTTGCAAAATCATGAAGGAGGGTGCATATTCTCATGTCTAATAATGTATGGATGAGTTGGGGGGTGGAGCGGGGGACAGATGCCACTTTGCATAACGTTAAGGTATTCATCAGGTTTCTCTTCTGGTTGGGGTGGGGAAAAAAAGGCCCCAACTTGTCTGTGTTCTCCAGTATCTAATAGTTTGCTCTGGGAGAAGAATAGGAGTAATACTAGTCTGTATCCTTAGAGCTGGCAAGTAGTGGGCATCTTGCAATTCTAAGATCAGAACTTGATTAGTGGACCAAAGTCTGACTTTGAGTAGTCTTGGTGAAACGCAATACTTACTCTGACAAGCTCTGAAAAGAGATCCACTAAGCTCTTTTTCCTTTTCCTTGTAGACAGCAGATGGGCTGGTCGTATTGCTTTCTCATGATGACTTTGTGTGTATTTTGGTACCAATAGCTTTTATTAGACTTCTGTAATGCTAGTGCAAGGGAAAAGCTGTTGAGTTTTTTGGGTCTTAAGTGTTATCAAAGCAAGTGAGACTGAGTAATAGTGAACTACTAAAGCATGTTCAATCACTTGCCTGCAGGATTTTTTTTCATAATGTAAGAATATAAATTAGATTTCTGAGCCCAGCCTGCAGCTTTATGGGTTCATTCTCTATTAATCTAAGCACATCCCAGTACTGCTCAAGTCAGTAATCCCTCCCTTGGAAGGTCAGCAAGTACAAAGGCTTTTCAGCTATTGCACCATGTACAGCTTCTTTGCAGTTCCAAACAACACCTCAAATTGCTTTACATTTGCTTCACAGAATTCTTGTGATAACTTAACAGCAACAGAATAGATCTGTTCATATGCTTTTAATTTGAAAATGTATGTTGGGGGTGTGAACAAGATGAAATGAAATTGTATTTGTAATTACAGTGGATGAATGCTAAGGTGGACTTGCAAAATACCCTTTTTGTTTCATAAGCACTTTGGAACATACATTATACATTTTCTTGGCAGTGTGCATGTGACCAGTATTGCTACACATAATGTGCCTAGCGGGAATATGTCCCAATAGAGAAGAGCTTTTTCTTCAATTGCATGATTATTCAGGAAGTTCAGAACATAAGAATGGACATATCAAAGGGGAAAAAAAATGCTAGAAAACTTGTAATATTTCAGACTGTTTTTTACAGGTAGCAGTGCCTCTGTATGATGTGTGTTAAGAGAAGTGACGCGGTGGGAACAGGGGATGAACCTATTGTAAAATCTCTCTTGAAGAGAATTAAAAGTGGCTTTACAGGGGGAAAAACACAAAACAACTATTGTTATTTTGCATTGATCTTTTGAAAGTATATTAGTTTACGTAGAGGGTTTTGTCCCAGAGTTACACTAATAGTTCAAAGTAGTGAAATCTGTGATAGTCGGACAAGGATGAACTCAGACCTTCTTTTCACTGCATCACCACAGTTTTTCAGACTAAAGCAAAACAGTTTTTTTTTTTTTTTTTCCCTTTTCTGTCTCCCTTGTCCATGCTTGAGTAAGAAAAGCAAGCAAATCTACCTACTGTTTTGACATCTTACAGAGTACTGAGAATTCCGTTACCTTGATACAACTACAGGCATAAAGCAACTTGCAGAGATTCTGGGAGTGACCACCACTTACTTCTGTTCCAATGTGCTTAAGGTCTGAAGTTGAATGCTAAAGCTTTTAGATCAGGACCTTTGTCTTGGTTAAGAAAACAATCATTGGTGCTCAGTATTCAGCGGTAAAATGTGCATAGAATGAAGGAGTAGCCATGTAGGTGCTGTCTGTAAGGTGAGTTGGATAGTAACGGATAGGAAAGCTGTGCTGCTTTGTTCACAAAATATTTGCACATGCAAAATGTGTCACTCCAAACTGGCTGAGATATCTATAAATAATGCACATAACACAAATTCAAAGCTGGTTTTACTTTAGGAGCAGTTGTACTGCACAAATAGGATTTGAATTGCAACAAGGTGGTGTCTTCTTATTTCTTACTGTGATGTTTCTGGTTTCTTACTCTGCTGTTAAACCAGTGGAACTGCTGGCCTTCAATGATATCAGAATAAGCCTTGGTTTAGTGTGCTGTGTTAACTATAGGCTGCTCTCATAGTCACAGGTTCAGCTTGCTGAATTGGACATCTTGTTTGCTAATGGGTAATTTGATACTGACAATTGGGAATCGGAAAATGTTCATGTATAGAAAGTTTCAACTGAGCTTTGATGGAGAAATGTTTCCTTTGTCAGCTGCTACCATAGTACTTCTGTTGAATCATCTGAAGTTGGGCAGAGTACTCCTCGTATAGATGACTGCTTATCATCACAGATAACACAATAGAAATCCCAGTTTATTTATTCTTTTTGTTGATTTCTGAAGCTTTTGTGTTATGTAGGTTTGTCTTCTCTGGTCTGCAGATGGCCTATGAGCTGCTTGTAAAGGAGTATGGAATATTTGGAAGAGTAGTGGTTTGAGGGAAGCATATAAATGGGTAATGACTTTTCAGGATCAGCTGTGGTTATTTTTTTTTCTTTCCCTCCATCTTCATTCTCTTCTCTCCCCTGCTTTAGGTAATATACTTAAAGAAAACACCAGAGGAAGTGTACAGGACACTTTCGTCTGGAACTAATCCACCATATCTTCCGTTTAGGTATGTGAACATGAAAAATGGGTCTAACTTTTGCTTTTGGAATTTGCTAAACATACTTTTTATTTCAGATTCCTCTCCCTTCCCAGAAAATGGTTTCGTGTCTGATACAGACATTATTTCAAAATGGTTGATATACAGAAAAAGAAATGACTTCTGGTAAAATCACTTGCGCTGTGTGGGAATAATGAAACTATTTATATTGGCCATCTTAAAACTAAAATCAATCTTGCAAACTTTCAGGTTTAGAAAATACCTGTTAGCATGTGCGTGGTTTAGCAATTAAAACTTTTCTTTATGATATATCATGATTTACCATTTGGAAGCCATTCTTACCTTTTGTATTACTTAATACCTAACCAGCTAGACTTACGTGAATGAAAGTTTTTGTTTTGTTTTCTGTTATATTTTCTGCTTTACAGAGTAACTATAGAAGTTCAAATTAAGCTATTTTGCCTTTCTGTTTTCAATGAACAGCTAATTTTAACTATCTGACCATATTCCCTATAGCAAGGTAGTATGGAGGCCGAGATCTGAGGGCATTTAGCTATTATGTCTGTCTAAAAGACTTTGAGATAATTTTTTTTTGTTGTGTGAGCCATGAAATGTCATTGTGCTTTACAAGTAAAAGTACCTCATGCTATTATGCAAATACAGGCAATATCTCATAGGACAACTGCAAGAAGGTCAAGATCCACTTTTCTAGGGGAGTCAGCAATTAGCAAGTAGTGCTCGCTGTCAGCTGATGCATTTGTAAATGTGGAGCTACCTTGTCTTTATCAAATGCTTCATTTGATTCTACAGGCACTCAACAAAGGAAGATCTGTTTATCTCTAGTGGTTTGTACAGGGTAATAGATTTAGGGATGATAGATTTATATGTCAACACCAGTTTAACTATAAAATCTTAAGCCAATGAATACATTTTAAAGAACAGTATCCTATCAGTGATTGCTTTTGTCAGCAGAGAGTTTATAGATTGATCTGATCATTGGTAGCTATGCGAGGTTATTGATATATTTGACTTTTAAGCTAATTAAAAAAAATACTTAATAAAATGCATAAAAAGATGACCTCTTATGAACATGTCAGTGTCTTTTTGTTTAACATCTATGAATTCTATATAAAGTACAGGAATGATGATTTAAGTTAGTGTATAGTTTTTCTACACCTTTTACATGTGTTGTTTTCTGATGCTCTCCTAATCTGAGTTGCGTCAGTCCCTCCATTTACAGAAGGTTCAGCTATTAGAATATTACTCCAAGAAGTTATTTGGAGCAAACTATATTATTCTCAGCACAGAAACAGTGTCAATTTTTTCTTTTGTCTCCTTATTTTGGGGAAAGCAACAAGTAAAAATCTTCACTGCAATATTTCCCTTCCTTCTGGGGATTACTCTGTAGCATTTAAAAGGAGTCTAGAAAATCAACTCTTCCTTTCCTATCTAATAGAGTTGTCTCAGTGGTTCAACTTTGGCAGGAGATTAAGAAAAACTGAATGCTATTTCTTTCATATAAGAGTTTTTAATAATTAAACCAACCTAATTTTTTTCAAAATCTTGAGCTTCTTGAAACCGTGCTTAAAAAGCAAACTGTATGTAGTAGAGATGCAAAACTTTTTCAGTAATGTAGAATGTGTTATCTCAGAATAGCTGTATTTTGTTTAGCTATTCCAAAAACTTTACCGTTCAGAATTATACGAAATTGCTATGTCTTTAGGTTCCTTCCCCACTTCTTCCCCTGCTACAGTAAAAATTAAGGTATTATTTGTACTGACAAAGCAAAAAGCTTAGTTATCAAGTACTGAAATTGTAAAATGGAAAATTGAGGAGGAATTTTTTTTCAGAATTTTTTGTTCAAACTGAAGGCTACAGACTTCTGTCTTGCAACCAATCCCTTTGAATGATACATGTAGTAATAAGTTATTAAAATGCTGTTTCTCCTTTGCTGGTAGGGAATAGTGAAAATAATGTGACTTTTTTGAGGCTGGCGAGAACCATAATAACAAACTAAATGGCACAGAATAATTTTGTTAAATAATTATTTAATTTTAATAATGAAGTTAACACAATTGTGTTAACAACTAATATTGAAATTAATAAATATGCATTCAGAACAAATCCTGTGAGTCTGAATTAATGAGATTCTATTCCAAAATAGAATAGGGATCATGAAATGAGAGTTTGTAAAATAAATAAATAAATAAATAAAATATAAATAAATAAATAAATATAAAAATAAAAAAAGTAAGAAACAGCAAGATTTTGTAAAGATAGCTTTGTAGTATATAAAAAGAGAGAATACAAACTGAACGCACTGGAGAAGTCAATGTCTGGCAAAGAGGCTACTCAGCGTTTGCAGTCTGAATTGTCAAAATTATTGCAGAAGAGTAATCTGTTCATCAGTTTGCCAGCTTCAGGAGAGGAGAACAGTAAATGTTGTCAGTCTTCTGATGCTTAACTCTTCTGCAGGTTCCTGGTAGATAAATGGTGGTGTCAAACTTCTTTAAAGTAATGGATGCTATCCGTATTTCCAAATCTGTCTTCCAAATCTATCCAGAGTGTTATGTATGGATTGTTGTAACCCATTTGTGAGAATTCATGAATTTTGTGAAGATAGGCTTCTGGGACATAGTCTCACTGTAAAAGAAATGTAAAATCTTTTCCCTTTTCTAAAGGGAAAAAAAAAAAGTACCTCTGTCCTAATGTAGATATTAAATTCTATTATCTTGTCCTTAATTAGCTTTCTCTTCATGTTCTCCAGAGCTAACACCAAAAAACATAAAACATGCAGCAGGCATATGCTGCAAGTGAAAAGATCTTTGGTAAATAAAACCAGTATGCATAAAATAATGCTGTTTTTCTCATCAGTCATCTAGCTAGATGTGAAAATATCTTTAACCACTATAGTAAAAGAATGCTAAATTTAATTATACATAAACCAGAAAGAAGAGGGTATATCAGTATACCCTACTAGGTGAAAACCTAGGCAAACAATTTCAAGAATGTACAACAGAGAAATCTTTAAAATTGCTAGCTATACTCTAATACACTTAGATTTACCCTGTACTCTGCTGATACACAGGTTCTCTGAGCAGTAGTTTGCTATCAGGTTCTTGCTTCTAAGGTAGGCTGTACGCCAATGTCCTAACATTTTCTTAAGCCTTTTAACTGTGTTAATTGTGGCAAACATGGCTAATTCGGACATTATTATCCTAATCCATGACTCTTGGTAGAACAAAATACCTCTTGTTCCATATTCAGAGGAAATCTGTAGCATAACTTAAATTGCTCATTAAAGTTGAAATCATTCTGTACTGTTGATTTTTCTACAGGAGGAAGGGCAAATGTTCTAATTTCCACCGATGCTCTTAAGCTTCTTAGAACTTACTTGTCACTGTTGTGACTTTTCACTGCATTATTTTACTTCATCCTAACCACATTCAAATGAAGAAGTATATTCTAGAGTCAAAGAAATTCAGTCAGGTGATCTCCCTTGAGGTTATTCCTGCAGCTAATACCAGTCAAAAGAAATCTCAAAATATGTGTGGAATGGCTATGTTAGCGAACTGTTTACTGAAGAAGTAAACTTTTTTTCTTTAAGCTCTAGAGTTAATGTGTATGTAGCTTTTTGATGTATATAAAATAGGTCTTAATTCCACTTTACTTTTCTTACATTCAGTTGCTTTTGCTATCCGTAAAACACGTTGGTTAAAAGTAAAGCTTTTGGGGGAGGTTATGGATTTTTCTAATTTTTTTTTGTTTTCCTTTCTTCTGGTATATTTTCTGTAGTTTGGTTTACTATTATTTTTTTTTGTTTTAACACAGCATTTAGGCTATTTTCTAGGATAGAAGGAGTCAATCTTCTTGAGCCAGGGCCTTGCTCTCCAGAGGGAATAGGGAATTCTGAGCTTTTGGAAGAAAGCTTTTATATGTTAGTAGACATAAGCATCTAGATTTCTTTAGCATTTTTTCTTAATTTGGTGTCAGGCTGAAAAGCACTTCAGTTTCTTTTGGTGCTGCTTTAGACTATGTAAGGTCTTGGCACTGGATTAGAGCCTAAGAAGATTCTGTTACCTGTGTGGTATAGTTTATCATGCTGGTAAAGAAAACTGTGTAATCTAGCTGTACAGGAGGTGAGAAAAAGAAGACAGGAGATGAACTAAAGAAGTCTGATAAGATAGGAAGCCAAGTAAGAAATGAGGAGTCAAAGTTAGAGAGGAGGTACTTGGGATTTGAATTTGTAGGGAGAGGTTGGAATAGATGTATAAGAAGCTTAAGAATTACGGGGGTTGAGAGAAGGGCAAGTAGAGCTGATGAGGGCCTGCAGTGGGTCAACCTATATCAGATGGGATCAGGGAAGAAATAATTTATTTCGTCTTCCCTGTTTTTTACAAATAATTTATTTCTTCCTTGTTTGTTTGTTTGTTTGTTTGTTTTTTTGAGATGATTTTCTTCTACCTGTATGTTGTAAGACATTGAGGCATCTCTAGTGCAAAATACAGCATGATACAGAAGCTCAAACAAATGAACCTGTTTTGTCACTGGAAGCATTAATGCCATGTTAGGCACCATATCTGGTTGTCATCAGGCTATGCTATGAAAAAAGTTAGTGCTATCAGGAAGTTTGCCCTTCCTCCATATAGTTAACATTTTAGAAAGGGCTAAAACTACTTTATCAAATGACAATGGAAAATATAACCCAAATGTCTTGTGCCTACCCTCCTATTCTAAGGTCTAGGAAGGAAGTACTTTGGGATATTACTCACAGGTATTCAGTAGTTACTGTCTTGAATTTAATTTTTTTCAAGCCTGGAACTTAGATACTATATAACTTCTGTAGTACAGGGTATCTCTGTTTGAATAGTTTCAAGTGTAAGAGGTTATTGGGGTGTAGTGATCAAAGGTTCAGCATTACAGCTAGATTATTTAACAAGTTTCTTAATTTGATATCTGAAGTGTCTTCTATTTGGGGAAAAAAACAACAGACAACTTTCAATAGGTAGAAAGCTCTGCAAGACCATCAGATTCTTCACAGAGTCCTGACGTGTGTTTACATGAAAAGATCACCAGCGAACTGATCTACTTTCATCCAGCTCAGTGACCTCAAAAGGCCTTAATCAGCTTAGATCTTCAGCTGGGTATTTCATTTGAAGACAGCTTCAGTGAATATTGTCCAGGGGTGGAAGGAAATCAGCATACCCCTCTTTCAAGTTCTGTGGAAATTATTTTATTTTTATAATGGAAATAACAAAAACAAAGCAGGAGATAAGGCACCGCAGTATCCGAGAAACTTCCACCTTCTTTTTGGCTGACTCACTGTCACCTGGTGACACTCTAGTCTCTTGAAGATCTTGTACAGTATCTGCTTGCTTCTGCTTAAGAAAACAGGACTAACACCATTTGAAACCATCACTAATAACAGTTTCCTGTTATAAAACTGCTTTGGATTTTCAACTTAAACAGCTCTGTATTGATTTCAATACAATAAGAAAAAACAAATGTATTTTAATTTAGTTGTGTTCAATCTCTAGATATGATGTGAATTTCAGAGTTTAGGTTTTATTTCTTTATTTGGAAGTGCTAGGGAAACAATTTATTCTGTTATGGACAGCATTTAGAGGTTTGGTAAAGTAGAAAGCATTATGCAGTATTGAGGTCAGCTCCGATAACTGAAATCGGATGTGGGATTTGCAGCTCTGTAATGCCAGCTCAGTTTCATGCTACATCTGTATGTCAGAAATATTCACATTTTTTCTGAATTTGAAACTAAATAGAGTTATCAGGTAATAGTTGGTAAAGCACTGTTTGAAAATGAAGCTGGTTATGCGTTTGGCCATCAAAGATTGAAAGAATACTGGAATGAAACACGTGATCAACTACAGCAAACAGCACCCACACTGTAATACCGTGCAGGAGACGCATGTGTACGATCTCTTTTTTTCATGTCAAATAGCACAAGTCTTCCTTTTCTCTGTATTTAACACAGACTTAACAGTTAAAAAACAAAAAATAAACTAAATCCAAATAGCTCTTTTTCCATCAGCAAAAAGCAAAATGTTTTTGCATATGCATAAGTAGTCCCAGTAACTTAAAAATTATTACAGTCTTAAGTGTAAGCATGTGAAATAGTTTACTGTAGACTAGTAGACAAAGGAGAAGAGTAAGTTTAAGTAGGAAGAACATATGGAATTCTAGTTTCATTTGAATTATTATGTTTTTTTGAAGCTAGTAGATTTTCTTGCTGTGCATTAGTCTTCCTTGTAACTGTTTTAGTGTTTGCATTTGCTTTTTAGCGTGGTACAAAGTATGGTCCATTCAAAAACTATTATATTTTTTACAGCTAAAGTTACTATTAATTATTACTCTAGAACTTTGACAATGACAGATGCTTCAAGAAAATGCATGCTAGTGGCTCCAATGCTATATAAATGGCTTCTTAAGTCACTGTGGTATGAGAAATGCTAACTGTATTTCTAATGGGATTTTTGTAAAGGTTAGTACTTGTTCTGACAGTATCCAGTATTTTATCCAAGGTCTAGAAATTGTATACTAAATCGTTTGGAACAAGGGTTTATCCAAAGAATGATGAAGTTGAGGCAGTTGTTCTGTATTTTTTAAATTATTTTGTGAGTTTTTTTCAGTAAATGCTTTAATTTAAGAGGTTTTGGAAGATAAGATAAAATTTAATTTTTAAATATTTACAAAGCTTCATAATGATTTGATTTGGCTTGTGGCTCATTTTTCTCATTTAGGGAAAAAACATGGAAACTCAGCCTGGAGGAAGTCATCTAGGTGGTTAAGAGTGGAGATTTCTTTTGGTTTTGCTTTTAAGGAAGGATAAACAGAGTTAGTGACTGAAAATACCTTAGACAACTCCCTCTAAACAAAAAGATATTTTAATTGAGTAATTTATTTAAAATACTTGGGATATCAGGTCAAGAAAAAGTCTTTGCTTTTTGAGTATTTCAAGACCTTTACAGATCTGAAGTTAACAGTCAGATTGCCATTAAATGTCTGTCCTCTAATTAAATTCTGCAAAATTCTTTGTCTAAAAATCCATAACTATTAACGATTCTCTAGATTAATTTGAAATTATCTATTTGATAGGAAGGTTGAATATATATAAAAAAAAAAGTCACAAAGTAATAGTGTTTAAACTAAACTGGTTTTTAATTTTGTTCAGCTACGTATGTAATATACATTTAAAATTCCTTCCCTTCTTTGCTATTGCATCTTGTTGGTTGCAGTGTGTTTGAAAATTGCTGACTTGGATTTTGCCTGTGACCATGGAATCCACAAGCACTCTCCTGATCTGTATTTCAGATTGCTTTTTCTTTGTGAATTTTGACTGTTGATGCATAGATGTGTGGAATAAAAGATGTGTTCTAGTGTTCGTGCTTTCTAGATAACGAGAATCTGATTTGATACAGACTCTTGAACGGACACAAAGCTAAGCTGAATGATGCACGGAGGGTTGGGATTAAGAGAGACTTTGAGAGCTAGATTTTTTTGTTTTAAATGAGGCATTAGAGTTGATGATTTAAGATGGTGCTACTTGAAAAGGAGCATCTGGATTACTAGTCAAATATTTTCCTGGAAATAACTAATATAAACACTTTATTGCTTCAGTGACCTTTTTATATTGTTAATTTGTATAAAGTGTGTTTGTTAACAACTTTAGCATTTGTGAAAAGTGCTAAAATTCCCTTCATACTTCAAAAAAGAAGTTTTGGCACAGAGGGATTCTTAGTATTACTGTTAATAAATCTCGTAACTATCAGGAGATACGCTGTTATTCCCTGGGATGCGTCTCTACTATATCAACAGGTCCAGCATACAGAATCCTCATGGACTATGCATGATTTCTGCCAGATCCATCTTTTTCATTTCATACCTAAAATTTAATACCTGTTGATAATTTAGCCTAAAATTCCGAAACGGAGAACAGTGAAGTTTCAGAAGGGGAAAGTGCATCTAGATTTAATTCTAAACAGGCAGTTGAGTTGTACTTGTGGAAGCTAGAAATACAGACATATTTTCTCCTAGCTTTACCCTTAAAAAGGAATGGGAGGCCTAAAATAAAAATGGTCATGGTGTTAAGGACTAAAATAGCTCAGATTTTGTTCCATTTTACTTGTTTTCCAAATTATTATAGAAGTAACTTTTATGATTTGTTTTTTCTCACCAGCAGATACTTGGGGGAGATACTATGGCAAAGTCTGGTATAATACACTCTCTGTTTGCCATAGTGCATCAAACATCATGCTTTCCCTTGAAGCATTAGGTGATAGTAAGCCACTGCTTCCAGGTGTTCTGTCATTACCATGCTGCACTGCTATTCATACTTACTGCTTGTTTCATTACGTTTTAGTAGTTAGTGTTTTATTGCTGTTCATTAGCTTTTTATCACGTTCATTAATGTTTCATCACTGTCTACCACAAAAGATAGATAAGGGTGTGAGATGCAAGCTCAGTGTGCACAATTTCTAGTAACAGCTGTCTGTGGGAACTGTAGCTAAGAGAACTCTATAGCTGAAATTGTGATAGGCTCACCTCGTGCGCCTTGGTCAAGTTCTAGGTCCTCCTTCCCTCTCCATCATACCACTTCTTATTAATTGTGTTCCTTTTTTTCTGCAGTATTTTATGTACTGTTGGTTGAAGTAGTTACAAACAGATACAAAATCATATTTTTGTTATAGCAAAGTAACCTAATACAGGATGGCTGTTACAATCATGTTTTCTATTCATATTTCTCTAAATAATTAGTTTTGTGGTTTGCATTGTTTTAGGTTTTGTTGTTTCTGTCAACTTTTTCATGAAACTGTTGTAGCTTTTAAAGATTTTTTCTGTTATATGTATGTGTTCCCATTTGGTCCTAAAGATTTTTTTTTTTCTCAGAAGACCTTTTTCTTTTTTGAAAAGCTTATGACAAAAAGATCTTCAACTTTTCCCTGTGGAAAAACATATTAAGTCTTCTGGGTTAATTGCTTTGGTATAATCTGTTTATTTAATGAAAATACTCTATGGCTTTACTTTTTGAAAAAAAATCTTTGCTAGATTTGAATATTGAAGATGTATTCACACCTGCAAATTCCCATTCTAAAACATTGCAATAAGTATTTATTTTAGTAATCTAATAACTTGTAAGATTTTCTGGAGTAAACTGTAATATGAAACTACCAAATCTGTAGCTTTTAATTTTCCTAAATTAACTAAGCTTTCTATGAACACTGCTTGCTTAAAACTGCCGTAATTTTGCTCTTAAAGAATGTGTGAGAGTATTTTACTCTTTAAGCACTTGAGATTGAAGGACTGTATTGGTACTACAAATATACTAAACATAGCAAGTAGATTCTCAAAAAACAAACAAACAAACAAACAAAACCATTCAGTGAAAAATTGAAATTTTGAATAAATTATGGATTAAAGATGTATCTGGCTGAAACCTAGTATTATGTTATTCTCAGAAACTGCAGTTCTTAACATTTTTGGTAAGATAGCTTAGAGCAAAACTAAAAAAGATTTCTTCAATGACTGATTAAGAAGTCACTGTTAAAATGCAGACCAGTCTGAAGCAAAGTTTGAAAAGTACTTTTTCTTTTTTCCACAATACACGTTGCTGTTATTTTTCATGTTGGTGTTTGTCTTTATGTTGGTGTCTTACTTCTTCAAGATGTTCCACTTTTTGCCATTCTGTCATCTTTAAAAGAGAAATTGTTGTTTTCAGAGCGGCAGAATCAAGGTCACATAATTTTCAATTTTGTATCTAATCCATGTGGGTACCTGACAAAAACATGCACTTAACATAATTTACAGTATCAACTGTATTTACACTGAGCTACGTCCTTGGTAAGGGTATGCTTTAGCATGAATGAGCTGGTAAAGCAATGTCATCTTGGAACTTTAATACAGAGTTCTCGGAGGGGATGGAATAGTTTGAATATATTTTATTCTGTGCTGTCTTTCCCTAAGTTCTAAAATAATGTTTATATGAATTTGTTAAATCTATAGGGATGCTTCATTTGGGAACTGCACATACAATCTCACGATCTTGGACTGTTTACAGGGAGTAAATAAGGTAACCATGCTTTTCCTTAGCAAAACAGGTTTAAATTGACTTTTAAAAAAAGTGAAGTAAAACACTCTTAAAATACATTAGAAGAAAATCCGGTTTCAAAGCAAGATGCGTGTCAATGAGTAGTGTGCTGTCATGAAGCCTAAGTTACTGAGAACTGTGTTGGAGTAGTGACAAGGGAAGAAGGGTAAAGGTTATATTTCTGCTTGGTTAGCCTTTGATAACTTTCTGTAGCTCACTTTATGAATTAGAATTCATAAATTATGAATTATGAATGCAAACATCCCAGGCCCCATCTCAGGGTGGGGTTACAGGTAATGCACTAGATCTGCTAACAAATCATTTATAAACCTAGGTTGACAAAATCAAGGTACTTTTGGTATTCTGTGGCTTAATCTAAGCGCTGTTTTTTGTATTTTTCTTTTTGGATACTTAACTCCATTTCAGTGTTTGACACCTGTTCTTTTCAGAATTCTTTAAAAAGAATGAAAACTAGTGTATCTTACCAGTGTTTTGGTGTGTCATTTAAAAAAGTTTGTCAACTTGCTTGTTAAAGCTCTGCCTTGCATGTGCTGTGGTTTCAAAATACGTTTAATAATCGATGTAAAAATTATGAATTTATCAAAAATAATTTGAAAAGCATAATTTAATTTGCTAAATTTGTGGTTATGGTCCTGGGGAAAATTAATCTCCAGTGCTGCTTTTTAAAATGCTATTTTATATATTAATTGTCAAGTTGGTGTTACAGTATATACTTGATACTGTAAGCAAAGATCAAATTTTTCATCTAATTTCCCAGTGATCTTAATGAGAGGAACAGGTTATATAAATGGTTCTGTACTGACACCTTATAGACTATTTGTAATTCTTAAAAGTATGCCAAAACAAGTGTTTCTTAAAAACTCAAAAAAGGACAGATCAAGCTTAATATTTTTAGTTCTGTGGGGGTGGGAAAGGAGCTGTCAGTTAACAGTAAGACTCTTAATTTGTGTGGCTTTCTACAGATCCTGAAGCTCTATGAAGCAGTCAGTATGATTTATCTGCAACAAACATGTCAAAAGGACTCTGAAAACCATTTTTTCCTTTTCTGTTCCCGTAAAATTTATTGAATCTCTGTCCAGTTCACCTGCAGAAATAAAGCCATTTTGAGTAGAAACTCTATGGCTAAATCTAAAGTAAAATCTTAGTCTACCTGAGTAAATTTCATGACTTTGTTGCATATATTACATACACATAATCCAGGGGGCCTACAAATTCTGGAGTGCAGCCATCTAGCCAGCTTCAATGAAATACACTTTTCTAGATTTGCCATTCAAAGAAACCACTCAGTATCTTAGGTTTCATGACAACATTGTCTACTTAAATAAACTATTTTAGTTTTGCCTAAAAAGAAAGAAAAATAATTGTAACAAAAAGTGGTGAACACGATTGTTTTCTAAAACATTGATATATGGTCTTTTGTTAACACACCTTAATCATAGAACGTTGTGCAATGTCTGTACTTTTCAGAACGTGTTAGATTCAGTATAAATATATGCTGCAGAAATGTATTACACCAATTCTTTGGAAGAAATTTATGGTAACGATTGCTTATTCATAAAATTGTTTTTAATATTGTTATATACAAATCTTTAGTACAAAATGGACTTATTAAATAGTAGTACAGGGATCAAATACAAAACTTAATTTCTTTCAATCATGTAATAAATCTTGTCTACCATAGTCTTGTTAACTTCATGCTACCAATGGAGTGCACTGAGAGAAGTATTAACAACAAATCATAAAATACAGGTTACACGTAGTACTTCTGTGTAAGATTTTTGCCTGGGTATTATGCTAATAAAATCAGAGCATCATATTAAACACAGAAAAGCAATAAACTTTTTGTGCATTTTGGTCATAAAATATAGAACGTTAAATATATTCAGCACAGAAATTATCAAATGACTATGACAAAAAGGGAATTACTTTTTGTCATCTGCCTTAAAGAAAAAAAAACATAGGAGTGTGTGGAGACTCAGTTTTAAGATTTAACTGATATGCAACAAACTTGTGTCACATCATAATGTCTTTGAAGGGGAAATAATGAACCTGATGTTTTTGGACATTGTTAAAGTTTTTGTTGTCTGTGTTGTTAGTCTGTGCAAAATTGAATGTTGTCTTAACATAGAGACTAAAGCAAGCCAAAAGCACAAACATTTAGTGATTTAGTTTTAATTTTTAAGAACAGCATTATAAAATGAGACTATAAATCATATTTAAGAATGAACTGACACCTTGTTGCCTTTTAGGCCTTACAGCATGGATTTTTTGACTTTAAGACATTTGATGTGGATGAATATGAACACTATGAGGTTTGTATGTTTAATGAGCTTAACGTGTCTGGTTTGCCTTAAGTTAGAATACCTAGTATCCCGCAAGTTTAAAATATATTGGAAAAATATTCTAAATCAAGTAAAACTCAGTCTTTGTATGTACGGTAAGTACATGAAACCACAGCAGTTCCCTTGGTTAGGTAACTGTTGGAAGCCTACAGATACCTGAAACTTTATTCTGTCTGAACAATATGCAAGATGAGTAGCGTTACAATGTGATGCACTGAAATTGCAAGAAATCTGTTCTCTCATAGCCTTCCTGGCTTCTGGGACTGCTTTCATACTTTCCCATTCTTCTTCCAGGATATGACTCCAAGTCTCTCAGCTGCCCCACAAAATCTGTTTTCTTTCAATACCTGTGGAACAGCTTCTTGAGATGCTATTAGTCCTTGGTATATGATAAATTTTTGTATAGCCATATAGATTAAGCACATTGTGAGCTCACTTTTTTTTTATCAGTGCATTGTACAGGATTCTAGTAATTAAAATGCATCTAAAAATTTCCTTAATGAAGTCCCAGAAAGCTAAATTGTCATTCATTTTTCTGCCATTTTTCTTACAAATTAAGAATAGATGCTCTGGGTGGCTCTGGATTCCTTCAGGACTTTATTCTGTAATTTTAAATGTAAACTGTGTAAGTTCTTATCTCTATCTTCTAGTAATAGACAGCCATTTCAAGCTATATTGCTGCAGAGAAACTTTGAAATATACTCTTGCTGCACCTGTGAGCCGTGTTGTGTCCAGAGGAAATTCCAGGCCCAAAGTGTATATCCAGATTAGTTGGGTGTTTTTGTCTCATATTTCCACTCGAAAGGAGGAAGAGGGTTTTTAATGAAGACGGTAACAAACAATGTAGTTGTATTGGAAGTTATTTTTGGAGCTGTCTATAGTTCTTGCTATTGCATTGGTTAGGGAGAAAGATTATAGACTAGAGGTGTACTAAATGTTTGAATATATATTCAACTCTCTTTTTAGAGTTCAGAACATTAACATAGCTTGAGAAATTAGTGTAGCCTTTGATGAACTACTTAGTTTTAGCTTAATCTGTGTATAGCAGTAAAATTTCATTCTAAAAATGAATGGTGGGTGGAAACTCTTAGTAATGTGTATATGTAGTATACAATGAGCTGCCTGAAAAGAAAGTATTAGAGCAATTGGCTAAAGCTGTATACAGAACAGCCCCTGTATCTTGTTTAATGCTTAACATCATTTTACATTTCTGTGAAATGTATGCATGTCTGAATGAATCCTGTTCGCTGTCTGAGTTTGTGAGAACTTGGAATCCTTTTTAATTTTTTTGTCTATTCTTTGTGTGTCTTCTACTATTTTATGTATGATGGTCAGCTTTGTATTTTAGATATATACTGTGCTGTATTTCTAGAACTTTAATTGTTCCATATGTTTCTATGTTAGCTCTTCAGATGTATAGCTGTGTGGAGAAAAGTTGCATAAGATTTAAAAGGAGCAGGCTAATGGAAATTCAGTTTCATCTATGAAGATGAACTACAGAGTTCTTCCATCTTACTGCACTATCAAGGCAGCTAATTCCCCTTTTGTTAATCAAGTTCTCAATTTGCTACAGTGATGTTTGCATATGGTGCTGAAAATATATATATATATATATATATAGTTCAGAGTGGTTAAAATTTAAATTTTTCACAAAAAGCTGTGTACTACAAAGAACTAATTAACTCATAAATAAAACGGGTAATGCAAATATAAAAATAATTCAGATGGATTGAACAGAATTGCTTTAATAAAGGGAGTAGAGGTGCCATGATATTGAGATTGCAGTCTGGAATAGAAATTTGTGTGTTGTGAGGAGCGGTCCTGACTTGGCAGTAAGAATCATTTCACTAGTCCTTACGCAAGCTTGTTAACTTACCGGAGTTTTTGCTGTGTGAGGATATTTGGAGCAAGCCTAATGGGGTTAGCTAAGCAAACAGTTGGTGAATTGATTACAGTAATGCCCATTATCAGAACCTTTCATTCATTAAGATGTTTTGGTGAGCTGAGAGCAAAAAACACAAGCTTCATAATGCAGTTGAACTGAATGCCATGTCCTTAAAAGTCATGCTGACAATAATTGCATTGCCAAGTGAGGAATGGTCAATCTTCGTTTAAAAAAAAAGACATTCTTCAGTTTAATCAAGAAAAGAATTCACAGAACATTTCTGGAGTTTTCATTTAAAAATGAAAAGCCATTTTTGCAAAGAGATGCAAAACCTCAGTTTATTTTTTATTTTTGATCTATATTTTGCTTCTATGATTGCGAGCTCATTAGAGCTATGCCAATGTGTGAATTTCCATTTCTACGGAGAAAGGATAATTGCTTTTGAAGGCTAATTGTTCTTTGTAATTTGTTTTCCATGAATTGGCTTTTTAGTGCCTACTTCCTTACAGGGAAGCATTTTTCCATATTCTTTGACTAAAACACACGATAATGCTAGTGTTTGCCAGCAATATTATACATTGGTGTCTTAAAACCACAAGCCCTGTACAGGACAAATACCTTAGATATAGGATCCACTTTTATTTGAAAAACTTCTTAGCAAAACTTGCCGTGGCTTTGTTTTATGAAGAGATTTCTGAGAAACAGTTTACGTTTAGTTCTTATTTAGCTTATAAATATAGGACAAACTTATATTTGAAGTGTTTTAATGCAGCAAGAACATAGTAAAACAAACAAACAAACAAAAAAAAAAAGGAACAAACTAATTTTTTTAACTTGTATCTAGAGATATTAAAATGTTTTTTCTTTCTTGCATTTTTTTTTTCCAGCGAGTAGAAAATGGTGACTTCAACTGGATTATTCCAGGAAAATTTCTGGCATTTAGTGGACCACATCCAAAAAGCAAACTTGAAAATGGTATGGTTCAGGGTTTTAGAGTGTGTATTTTAGTGCTATTCTTTTTTTTTTTTGTAGCATGTTAAACATATGTAGCAAATGAGCAAAAGATCATAGATGTTTATAGATTGTCTTCAGAAATAATAATGCAGTGAACATTTTATATGCAGTCATAGAACTTAATTTCAAAGGTCTCTTCTAACAGTCAGTGATTTCCATTCGGAGCAAAATACCAGAAAAACTCAGGTACTTTACTTACTGTCTGGAAACTGACACCTGATAGGATAAGTATGCAGAATTAAAGGTGAGTTGTATCAAGGGTTTTGTAACAAAGGCAAGGAAAGTCTTTAAAAGGAAGTTTGTCTTTCCTACTTGGGATAATGGAAAGAATATATGTAATTCTAATGGAATACAAAAAGAGAAACTTGACTGACAAAGTAGAGATTTGGTCCAGCTAAAAGGAAAATCAATCATATTTCTTGCTTAATTTCACCTCATTCCTTGTACCATGCTATTTTGTTTCTAAGAGCGCGTTTTCTGAGTATCTACCTCTTTACTACTGCTCTCTCATGTTTCCTTTACTTGTACAATATGTCCACTGAAGATTTAATCAAAATCTATGGAGACAATATTTTGGTTGCTTTGGATTTTCCCCTAGTCGCTGTTGGAGTTGCTGCTTGCAGAACATCTTCAAAATGATCCAAATTATTCTGTAGAATCTGGAAAATCTTTTAAGTTTTTTAGAATATGTTTTTTTAGAATCTGTTATGTTTTTAATGTGTATACAACTGAAATACTATTAAATGAACACTAATGCTTATGATCCAGTTATGAGAGTAAGTACACATTGCAAAGCTACATTTTTCTCATTATGCTGCAACTGTAATCGTGTTGACCAATGTGTATATGACTTGTAGAAATGTCCCATGAAATGTCTCAAACCTGTTTGATCTAGGGAGATCAAGTAATGCTATTGTATTGGTGGGGATGTGATGTGGACTAATTTCACCTGCACCTTTTTTGCAGTTTTATACTACTTACTACCTAGGCATAGGCATGCCTTACTACCTAGGCATTTTTAAATAAAAATGTTCAATTCAGGAATGCGTGCAGATATCAAGTAGCTTAATTTTTGAGTGTAATTGATGTGGAGGGAAGTAACTGTAAACCTATTTAAGAATCTGAAGAAAAATACATGGGCTGAGGTGAAATCTAGCATAAATTAGCAGAAACTTACCAAGAAGGAGCTGGGAAAAGAAAGTAGTTGGCAAATTAAAGGTAAAGGAGAAGTAAACTAACTAGCAACTTGATGAGAACATCACTTAATCCTTTCTTTTCTCTCTACCTTTATGAACACTTCATCTAGAGGATCATATTGTGTCTCAATTGAATCAAGGCAATAAAGCTTTTTTTCATCACAGTGAAGCATCAATTTTTCTGGCACTGCTTTACCCTTGACTACTCCTCTTGTCCATAATGTAGATCACCAATCTGTTTTCCTCATAAACACAATCTGTCCTATTCCAGCATGTTTTATTCTTATGATAAAGAGCTGTTCTGAAATGCGAAGTTCGTATATGTAGTTAGCTTTCAACTATCTGTAAATCTCTACAAGTAGAGGGGAATGGGCTAAACAAGAGGCAGTACAGTGCTTCAGAAATGCTGTGCTTTATTTTTTTTTTTCTGATTTCTTTTAATTATAGTGAGCATTTTGTGGATGTTTTCAATATCAACAACTTTCTGTATTATTCTGAATAAAATATTAAAACATCTTCAGTATTAGGATGTTTACTAGTCAAAAATTTTTAGAAGGATTTTGACTAGCAGGACACTGAACTTCATTCTCATAAAACAGTTGATGCAATGCACCTTGCTTTGTTTTTTTTACAGGTTATCCTCTCCATGCACCTGAAGCCTACTTTCCCTATTTCAGGAAACATAATGTCACATCAATCATAAGGCTAAACAAAAAAATTTATGAGGCAAAACGTTTCACTGATGCTGGGTTTGAGCATTATGACTTGTTCTTCATAGATGGAAGCACACCAAGCGACAGTATAGTTCAGAGGTTCCTGAACATTTGTGAGAATGCTGGCGGTGCTATTGCTGTACACTGTAAAGGTACGTGAATGTATTTATTTCTCATACTGAAGTTCAAAATAAGTATAAATGCATAGAATTTATTTCAAAAAATTTTAAAAATGATAAAACCCTGAAAAATAACCTATTCATGTGAAAGTAATACTGCTTTTTAATTTGACTAAATATGTGACAAATACCAAATATTTTCATGTGCATATTAAGCTCTTTCAGCCTACACTACTGTGTACAGAAACTGACAAACTGTTGTTCATTGTTCTATGATTTTTTTCTTTTAGTTTCACTTGAATGCATGAGTTTTAGTTAATGCAGACTTCTCTTTTGCATTATTCTTTCACAGTTGGCATTTCCTAGCAGATTAGTATAATGCTAATGACTGAAAGGGTTTCTTTGTGCTTTTGGGACTGTTATTCTACATTTTTCTGTGGAGCATAACTTCTACGTTTTCAAGCTAATTTGAGTTATTGTGATGCCAGTGTTTCAAACCAGCCTATGTCAGCGTATCAGCTAGAAAATATACAGAACATGCTTAGTCAAGAAGGATTAACAAAGGCTCTGAAGGGTTCATCTTGATGTATGTTTGAAGAATTGTGTAAGGACATTGTGGAGACAAATGTCTTGCTGATCTGAAACAGTAATAGTGCTATTCAATCAATGTTGTTGTGTTTTGTTTGTTTTCCCTCATGAGCACTAAATACGCATGTCAGGTAAACAAGCTGATTTGCCAGCAACTTGTTGGTGTGGCAGAATTATATACTGTTCAATACATATTGCTTTTTATATAGATAGTTCACTTCACCAAGTACAGGGGAAGAACAACTCCAGGCACCAGTATGTGCTGGGACTCACCTGGCTGTGAACAGCAACTTTGCAGAAAAGGACCAGGGAGTCTTGGTGGACCAAGTTGAACAAATCACTGTACCCTTACCACTAAGAAGGCTAAGAGTATTCTTGGCTACATTACGCAAAGCATTGCCAGCAGCCAAGATAGGTGATCCTTCTACTCTACTCAGCATTGGTGAGGCCTCACCTGAAGTGCTGTGTCCAGTTCTGGGCTCCTCAGTACAAGACAGACACGGACTTAATAGAAATGGTCCAACATAGGGCCTGATCAAAGGACTGGAGCACTTCTATGAGGAGTGGGTTGGGACCATTCAGCCTAAAAAGGGCTTAAAGGGGTAGGGGAGTGTTGCAGGAAGCACGGCCGAAAGCACAACAGACACCAGTAGAGTCAGATTGTGCTCAATTTTATTGCCCAAATAGCCTAACTTTTATAGCGAACTTAACAGGGGCAGATAGTGTTTCACACAAGATTATTGGTCAAAAGCACTCAGACAAACAACTACAAGAAAACAACCCCCTTGTGATTAGCAGTCACATAGACCTTGTCCTTGAAGCCAGCTACTGGTAACAATATTTTTCTGAATTCCTCAATTGGGCGATGTGGGAACACTGTCATGGGAACTTCTCATAGTTGCCCTGGTAGCTTGGTTTGCTCAGCTACAGCAAGCCATGGGATTTTTGCTGTTTCAAAAAATCCCTCAACAGGGGAGATTGATAAATATCTGAAGGTACAAAGGTATCTGGATTTACTTATTTAACTAGTTTTTGCAAGTACAAAATCAATCTTGGTCACAGTTTTCTTAAATATCAACCCTTAAAAAATGTTTGAGGTAGAAGTGCACAAGGGAGAAGTGATCAGTTGCATGTTTTCTTAAGGATGTTTTTTTGTAAATATGATATACTACCTCATATATGTACAGCACTGAAATCCAATAATATGGCAAACAGGATACTGAATCAGAAATTTTCTTCAAATATTCAAGTGGTAAACAACATTATTAAAAAGTTTTCTTATATCTTATACTTGAATTTGATACTTAGGAAATGCTCATGACTTTGTGTGTAATATTTGTGTTTCTTTAGCTGGCCTGGGGAGAACAGGAACGCTGATTGCCTGCTACATAATGAAACACTATAAATTCACGCATGCTGAAGCCATTGCTTGGATAAGAATATGTCGACCAGGCTCTATTATAGGACCTCAGCAACACTTCTTGGAAGAGTATGTGTATTTAATTTGCTACTAAGAATCAACTGCTTTTCTACATCCTTATTCTACATTGTCATGGTTCCGCTCGAGTGGGCAGCCGAGCTCCACCACAGCCGCTCTCTCACTCTCCCTCCTCAAAGAGGGATAGGGAGAAAATATGTGTAAAAGGCTCAAAGGTGTTGAGATAAGGACGAGAAAATCATGCAGTAATTATTGTAACAGGCAAAACAGACTCGGCATAGGGAGATAGTAATAAGCAATAAATCTTACTAACAAGCTAGAGAAGTGAGAAACAAAGGAAAGAAACCAAAAGCACCTTTCCCCCCCCCCCCCCCAATCCACCCTCTTCCACCTCCTCCCCCCGAGGGGCATGGGGGAATGGGGGTTATGGTCAGTCTACAGCACTTCTTCTCTGCCGCTCCTTCTCGGTCATTCTCGTCCCCTGTGCTGTGGGGTCCCACCCACGGGATGCAGTCCTTGATGAACTGATCCGGCGTGGGCTTCCCACAGGCAGCAGCTCTTCCAGAACTGCTCCAGATATGGGTCCGTACCACGGGGTCCATCCCTC
This sequence comes from Anas platyrhynchos, assembly GCF_047663525.1. Classification (NCBI taxonomy): domain Eukaryota; kingdom Metazoa; phylum Chordata; class Aves; order Anseriformes; family Anatidae; genus Anas; species Anas platyrhynchos. Next base: position 10,761,266 of record NC_092594.1, on the reverse strand, counting down.
AGGAGAAAACTGTTCCAACCTGGCTCCCCCACAGGCAGCAGCTCCTGCCAGGTCACCTGCTCCTGTGCGGGCTCCTCTCCACGGGCTACAGGTCTGGCCCAGAATCTGCTCCGGCAGGGGTCTTCCACAGGCGGCAGCCTCCATCGGTGCAGGGCCACCTGCTCCACCGTGGTCTCCTCCACGGGCTGCAGCGTGGAACCCTGCTCCACCGTGGTACTCCATGGGCTGCAGGGGGACATCCTGCTTCACCATGGTCCTCACCACAGGCCGCAGGGGACTTCTGCTCCGGCGCCTGGAGCACCTCTCCCCCTCCTTCTGCACTGACCTTGGCGCCTGCAAGGCTGTTCCTCACTGCTCTCACTCTCCCAGCTGTTGTGTGGCGCAGCGTTTTTTTTCCCTGTCTTAAATATGCTCTCACAGAGGCGCAAAACAACATCACTTATTGGCTCAGCTCTGGTCAGCAGTGGGGCCCTTACCAAACATGGGGCAGCTCCTAGATCCTTCTCACAGAAACCACCCCTATGGCCCCCTGCTACCAAAACCTTGCCACGTAAACCCACTACATACATCTTTATCCATCTTGTGCTATTGTTTAGGATCTATTTTCTGTCTTCTAATATTGTATATTACTGCCTGCTGTAATATATTTAAGTTGAGATGAATTTGAGATTGAGGTAGAGCTTATTAGCAATCACCTTCTCTGGAGCGCTGTGCTTTTTGTTGCCTTCAGGGGCAGAGGGTCTCAAGACTGCATATTTGTGATCTGGGGGTCTTAGGAGATAAACACATTGGCAGTATAAATTCCAGGTGTAGATGTAAGATTAAATCAACAATAAAGATTTATTAAAATGTTAATACAGAAAAGATATACTTTATATACTTCAAGCCTATGATGACACTTGAATCTTGCCATAGTAATAGTTGAATCATTTTTCTTTATTGTAACTAAGGATTAAATAAGTGTGTGGTGGGCAACTTATGCTCTCTGTCAGATTCCTGACATAATGTATGAACATTTCTGACCTGGAGCTAATGTAGTTATTAGCAAAACATAACTATAGTTTTAATATGGCTCCTTCTCAAATTTGACTATATACTTTAATTTGAAAACACTTTGTGTACAGGTAATTTGAATGGGAGATTCAAAGTTTGATCCTGACTGGGTCTGACTGGAAATACAATTTCCAGTACAATTACACTGGCTACAGTGATGTTGATGTTGGGTGTAATTTCATAGTGACTTCTGTGTTGAATTACTACTGTAGTAGTCATGCCGATATTTCTGAGGTGATACCTTCTTCAGCTAAACATCAGGCATTTTCATTGTTATGACGAAAAGATACTGTATAAATACAGAAAAACATTATCTGACCTTGCATCTAAAATAGGATTCCAGAGAAAGAAGTGTTACTGTAATTCCTAACAGAAATGGAGCATGAATTAGGATTCCTATTTACGTTCTGCTCATTGGAATGGATACTCATTTATTTGAGAAATGGCCCACCATTGTTCAAAATACTGTAAATCACAAACTTTCACGAACCACAAGTGCTCACTGAAGACAGATCAAATTTTTCTACACCTTGCTGATCCTTGGTTGATGAATTTCTAAAAATAACTTCCATAATACAGCACGAATAAGAGAGGAAGATGTTAGGTGATTAGTAAGTGCTGTTCACTTGAAGAATGAGAAATACATGTACAGTAACTAAGTCTTTTCTGCAGTGGCCTTGAAATACTTAGTTTGATTTTGTAGATAGCCAAAGATCTTTCAGATTTTTTCATTAATATCTGTATCATTTATATCATTTATATCCAAGAGTTGTTGTATTGGTCAGTGAGAACTGAAAAACCTAATGGCAAGAGATACCTGTTTGGATATTCAGACAAAATTCAAGTGATGTCACCAGTAGCCTCAAAATGGGAATGAGGAGGAAGAAACTAACATCAGTTTTATCAGTCTAATATGAAAAGTCTTGGTCTCAGGACTGCAAAATTGCATCTGACAAAAAGGTTAAATCTTACAAATTTGCTCTCCCAGCTTTCATAGATGTCAAAGCTTCATCTCCTTAGGTCCTTTGAGGTTTATTGAGGGAGGTTTTGAATAGGTTTTTTTCCTTTTTTTTTTTTTTTTTTGTAGGAAAAAAACATCACTTGGGTAGGAGGGTATCAAATGAGTTTGCTACTGTGAATGCAATTAATCTTGAAAGACTTAAAATGTTCTTGAATTTGAATGTCTTTTATAGGCTGCTTTTGTTAGGTGGATTTAGTGGGTTTGTGTGCTTCCCCGCCACCCTAACACACTTAGTTTTCTTGGGATGTGGTGAAACCTTTCAGTGTTTAGCTTTCCCATTCGTTATTGTGCAAGCTTGGGCAACTGGCTCAGGCTACTTGACTCTTAGGCTTTACCTTAACGTTCTGTTTCAAAAGAAAAGTTTCCAGTGAGGTTATCTTCTCAGACTTTTTTTTCTGTTCAGTTTTAAGAATTTAATTTTGTTATGATAATAGGTAATAGGATCTCAGTTCTTGAATTGGAACTTCTATGTATAGAAGCTTGACAGGTATCTATCCAGCAAAAGCACGCTAAGCCCAAGTACATAGCAATTAAATGATGATTATTTTTGCCACCTGTCTAAAGGATGTAATCTTGTATTTTCTGAAAGTTGCTCCTAAACTCCTGTTAAACTTCACATGACAATGGCCACTTCTGCCACACAATATCCATATACACAAGATGTATGCTGATAGTAAGTTAAAGTGTGGTGTCATCGTTTATTCTACCCATTATGTATATAAAAGAATTAATTTATATGATTTTTAAATGGCTTTTAAGAGCCTTTAAATGCTATGGCAATTCAGTTAGTTAATCTCTTTTACTATTAGGATTTTGCAAAATGAAGTTTTAGTTGTGTAATATTTCTTCGATGGCTACAGACTTGTTTTGAGATTTCTTTTGTATGTTTTAACCATCAAAGATGATTTTTTTAGTGTTAAAATGTTCAGACTATTTATTTTCAGTTGAAGATGCACAGAGGATTCAAATGTTGTCAATCTATAAAAGTAGCATGTTTCCATATTGTTTTTATCTGTGTGCAAATTTATTGATACTAATTGATTCCTTTTGAATCCAAAAGGAAGCAAGCAATGTTATGGCTGGAGGGAGATCTCATCCAATCCAAACAGAAACAACGAGTAGTTGATGGAAACATTAACAGAGTTCTTTGTGGCTTGAGTGATATGTCAATCAGTGACAGCTTGAAAAAAGTACAAGACTTGGATCAATACGGGGAGGTAAGTGTTTATAAGAAGAATTTCAAATAAGCAGAGATAAAGCTGATCATTATAAGTAGCTATAGATCACATTTAGGTTTGAGGGGTTTTTTTTGGACTTTTTTTTAAATAGGTTCAATTAGAACAAATCTCAATTTTCTCAAAAACAAAAAAGCTTGGAGTATATTTAAAACTTTGTGAAAAATATACAAAACTTTGTGAAATATATGTAAAAGTGTCGGTCACTTCTGGTCACTTCAGGAAGGTTTGTGTAATTTCAGATAAGTCTTCCACAATTTTCAGTTGTGGTTTTTTTTTTGTTTGTTCATTTGTTTTGGAAACATAGGGGATAAATTTTCCTAATGGAAATCTACTTATTACAAGCTTCTAGCTGGTAATGCATGAGTGTATAGATGTCCGTCCCTTTATTGCAGTGTTGTGGATTACTGCTGTTACATGTACATTTGGGTTAAGGATCTTATAATTATTTAGTGTGAGGAGAGGCATGAAGTATCAGCTAAAGTGAACATGTCTTCTTCTGAACTAGTAAAAACTTTAAACTGTTAGTAATAGTTATGGAGGAAAGAGTTGGAATTCAGGTACTATAAAAACAGACGTATTTAAATACAGAGTGGCATTAGATTCGAGCATCCTGAACTGATTTTGAGGTTTGGTTGTGCAATTGCACAATGACACGTTTTATCTACTGGAACTGTACAAAGATAGCATAGTTCCCCATGAATGTAAAAGATTGTAAAATAGCTTTTTAAATGTTAATCTTTGCAAAGGAGATGTTCATTAGTTTTGAACTACATTGCTCTTAAAAATTCTATATATTTCTTTGCTTGCATACTTTATGTTTCACAGAATGAATATGAAGACAAAACAGGTACGGAAGCAAAGAATGGCATGACACAGGGAGATAAGCTTCATGCCTTAAAAAGTCGGAGAAGGCCATGCTCTACTACAACTGGAGCTCTGAGGTAATTAAATAATTCTGTGGTAATTTGCAATTTTAAATTCACTCTGCTATCAGATCTTTATAGCAAGTACACCATCTTGTTTAAGCAGTGGTACTAGTTGTGCCACTTCTGTGGTGGAAATTTGTGTGTGTGTATTAGTTGCATATTTATTAATTTGTTCTTTTATTTTCTGTCTTCCTGTTCAGAATAACTAGTTACTTTTTAGCAGCAAAAGATAAAGCAGAAAAC